>NC_092587.1:119453409-119760227 GCF_047663525.1 Anas platyrhynchos | reverse complement strand
AAGTACTTCACAAATTGTGGGGTATCTTCTCAGCCAGCATTAAACCCAAGCCTCCTTTGATGCAAAGGAAAACCATTTGCACTAATTAAAACTGTATTAATAGCTTCATTTGTAATACTGAAAGAGAGACTGCAAAAAATAGTGAGCATCACCTAGACAGTTGAAAAATGTACAAAAGAGTAAAGGAAGTATATTATCAGTCTCTTTAAGAGGAATAAACCTTAATTTTTAGAAGGGGTGGCTAAAATGAAGTGTGCGTGTGTTTTGTTTTGTTTTTTTTAATCTAATCTTTAGCTGCTGGACATCCTCAAGGAATGGAGTTTAGAGTGGATTAATGAAGTTTGTAAGCAGAACTCTTGGTGAGGGCTTGCAGGACAATTTCAGCCTGGAGGAACCAGCCAAAAAGGATTCATTATAGTGCAGATGTCACTGAATGTGAGGTGCCATCGTTGGCTGGGACAAGGCATTGAAAACTGTGTTAGCAGAGAAAACTAGAATCAGGTTTCATTCCCATGACACCAGGAGTACAGTGGGAATAAGAACAGGTCTGGTGTGGAAGGAGCAAAAAAAACAAGCTAATACATCCAGTTCTTTTTTTTCCCTGTCCCTGTACCTTTCTTAGGGAAGACATTGAAAACTGAGTCCACTCAAAGAGTACTTTGCCCTTCTTCAGGGTTTAAGAATTAATTAAAATTTTCCCATGATGGAAAGTATTTGCATTAAGGTGTTGTTTTAAGTTCTTTCTACAGACAACTGCAGGTAGTACCACCTGCGTATGTCTCTATTCATTCTGTATGAACCCCAAGGAGTCTTTCTCTAATTAAATTGCACGAGCTTTTTAAAAAATGGACCAAAATGAATGCAGTACCTGAGAAATATAATCGAGATGGGAATTTAAGATATTAATAAACAATTGAATATCCATAAATAAGACTATAGAAAAAAATAAAGAGGGGATTAGCTATTAAAATTGACATGTTTATTGTTGAATGGCATGACAATTATTTTGGAAAGATACATTTTACATATTTATAATAGCGTGTTTGTGGAAAAAATGGTGATAAGAAAAGCAGGGATGGGTTCTCATTCTAAGGAGAGAGATTACTTCTGTTCAGGTTAGAGAGCTATTAACTTTATTGTAATTCTATCCATGAAGATCTGGAATCACTTCCTTTTTTTTTTTTTTTTTTTTTTTTTCCTCCAATTGAAAATGTGTCTTTATTGTCTCTTAATGCAGACATTAAAGCAGCTGAACGAGGCTCACTTTCTTCATTCTCCTTCCCTGAGGCCTGGTTTATTCTTTCCCACTCCCTCCACTTCTTCCAAAAAAGCACTGAAACTTTTCCTCTAAAATGAGTCCTAACAGGGGACCAGAAAGAAGAAAAACAAAGAAAACAAACCCAAACTATAACAAACAATGGAAAGATTTTCTTAGTTGTTTGCCAGTACTTTATTCATCCATCCTTTCTCAGTCCTCCCAAATATTTAACAGTGGCTCTAGCTTGCCAAGGCTCCAGTCTTCATTGCTAAACTATCTCCCCTAAATTTTAAAGTCATTTGAAGGTAGCATTATTTTTTTTTTAACATTTTTTTAATCAAAATTATAACAGTTCAAGAACCTCACCAGCTTAGTAAGTAATAAAAATGTAGAAAATATATTTTCTAAAGGATGGGTTTTTTTGTTTGTTTGTTTTAGTTTGAGACTATTTTATGATTTTATTTATAGCAATTCACAGAAATATGTCATCATAAGTATGGGATATCTGTAAGAAGATATTTATCAGTGGAAGAATTGCACTCTCTGTGCCTTTAAGGGCTTTTTAAAGTCTCAGCCTACAAAACAAAAGATTTTTTCGGTCTTCTTTCAAAAGCAAAATTAAAACCAAATACGAACAAACAAAAAACCTTAAGTCCTATTACTTGATTTTCAAACTGTATTGGGTTTTCATGGTAAGGTTTGTGGGGGAGGGGGACCTTCAGGAGGGGCCTCTATGAGAAGAATCCAGCAGCTGCCCCATGTTAGATGAGGGCCAGCTCCAGTCGGCTCCAAAGGGACTCAATGCTGCCCAGAGTCGAGCCAATAAGGGATGTTGTTTGCACCTCTGTGAGAGCAGATTTAAGAAAGGGGAAAAAATAAAAAATGCTGTGCAACAGCAGCTGGGAGAGTGAGGAGTGAGACCCAGCCCTACAGCCCCCAAGGTCAATACAGCAGGAGGGCAAGAGGTGCTCCAGGCGCTGAGCAGCAGTTCCTCTGCAACCTGTGGAGAGGCCCCTGGTGGAGCAGGCTGTCCCCCTGCAGCCCATGGATCCCACAGTGGAGCCTATAGGTCCCTTCCCTTTTTAATTTGAGGAGGGGGAGTTTTTAATTTGAGGAGAGTGGTTGTGGTGGAGCTCAGCTGCCCAGCTGAGTAAAACCACCACACAAACAAGTCAAACAAGTTAATTTTTGGACTTTCCGTGTAGTTATTCTGGCCTTAAGATTAGATTAAATCAGCTTCAAAATCAGTTTCCAAGTAAGTTTTCTTATAGCCCTGAAGTGTCAAGGCATATCATTTATGTTGTATGCTCAATTTTGCAATTTTGCAGAATTTCCGTCTCAAAGGTATTGTGAGAGCTATACGGAGATGAAGTTCAAACCTGATGTTATAAGCTGCTTTAGGCATATACATTTAATTCATTTTCTGCTTGTAACAAGTTAATAGCCAATTTGAACACGAAGCATTGGTAATCATTAGGTGAAGGTGCTTCATGTGTGTGTCATGCAAAAGCTTGCTAGAATCATATATGAGCCTCTTGAAAGCTGTTATAAGGTTCTCACTGAGTATAAATTAAGCCCATAAGCATTTCTGTTATCTGATTATTAAAATGGAAAGGAAAAAAAATCTTCTAATAGATTTTTATAGTGAATTTTTAATCTTAATAAAATAGATGGTAAAGCTCCTATGGAGTTCAGCACACCAAGGTTTATTTGCAAACAGGCTCACATTGTTTAGGCTAAGGTGCTTCATTCCAGCTAATGCAGGGTCTTTGCTTGCTTAGCGGACATTCCAAATACTGCTACTTCTCACCAAAAATAAAGAATGAGCTAAGGAGGAAGAAAGGCTCTGCAAAGATTTCCCCTTGAACTTGATACCTCTCCTAGCTGTGGTTCTCAGATGTGCAGAGCAGGACCCATAACCTCAGTTGGGCCTTGGGAATAGCTGCTGCACAGCAAAATTCTTGCTAGCAAAGACTTGGTACTGGCAGGCTCCCCTTGCTGCTGTCCAGGGGAAGATACAGTCAGGGTTGTGAGTGAGGCTATGTGCTGTGCTGCAGCACTGTGGCTAGCTTGCACTCCTGATGCTGTTTCAGAAAACAGTATTTTTCTGTTTTTCCTCGTGTGAATGTTTAAGCTTCCTCCTTGCAGTTAGATGATGGAACAGCTGTCTATGGAGTAAAGGAATGGATAGAGAGAGGGTGCTTGCATATGGACCTGTAGGACATTGAATCCTTGTGTGGGTGTTTTGCTAAGGAGTACATGATACTGAAAACCTTGAGAAATGGCATTCTAAATTAGTTCTCAGGTATTCTGCAGGCAGCATCAGTATTATAAAGCAGCCTTCATCCATCTCCAGCTATCTCCAGCTTTTGGTGCCCCTTTAGCAGTGCTGATATAAAAGGTTGTGCTGCCATGCAGTGAACAAAATAGGAAAATTTTTCAGGATTAAAAATAGCCAAGAAAATCTGTGCACGTAAAAGGCAGCATGGGGTAGGAATGAACAGTTAAGGTTCAATTAAGCTACTAATTCAAATGCAGAAAGTGAGGTTTGTGTAACTCCGTTTTGATAAATTGATGAAGTTCCCTGGGAAAGATGCTGTGATATTTCCACGGTGGGTTGGAGACTCTTGGTGTGATGAAATATATAGAATAGCACAGTTTGTTATTTTGTATCCTCTCTGATTATTCTGTGTCCACTTTTTTTCCCCTCTTTCCCCAAAAATTCTGCCACTGGTGCAATCCAGAACACAAAACTAAAAAGTGAACAGGTGTGGCACAAGTCTTGTATTTCAGGTTGCAAAAAGTTAGCTGAGTCAAGAAACATCAGAGATAAAGATCCCTGGATTTACTATTATTATTATATTTATTTTTTTTAACAGTTATGGAAGAAAAATAAAGCACACTGGTCAGATTCTACCTACACTGATCAGCCTCTACCACATTGTTCTGATGTGGGATAGACACCAGACTGCAGAATAATTTATTTATGTATTTAATTTAAAATACTTCTAGTCAATCTGTGGTATTCCTTCTTGTAGGTGATCGTATTCAATCATATGTGTGTAGCTGTTAAATGGGTTGGATGTTATTCTGGTATTAATTCCAAAATTAGATTAAATCTGAGACTTCAGCATATACCAAAGCATATATCAGAGGTAAGCATACTTACCTCTGACAGCTGGAGGGACACGCTTAGTTAATGTGAAGTGCTTGTTTTTCTTGTATAGTACTTTTCACTTCTAAAGACTTATAGAAATGAAAGCTGTAAGAGGAAAGCTATCTAACTAAATCAAGGGATTGATTTCATGGTGAAGACTTCAAAAAATATTCCTAATTTTTCCTTTTTTTTTTTTTTTTTCTGTTTTACATCCCATATTTAAAATAAAGAATGTAGAAATCCTGTCATAGATAGAATCATATGAATTTTATGAATTATCTACAACTGTGAAGATCCATGCTTTTAAGTCATCCATTCTTTGTAAAGAAGGCATACACATTGTATGCCTAAGCATTCCATAATACAAAATATAGCAATAGTACAAAATAGCACGATAACAAACACATCTTTTAATGCGTTCACATTGATTGCTGTGAATAGGTAGTCATGTCTTCATATATATCCCATTTTATTCAAGAAAAAAATAATAAACTCATACTACTTAAGGTTTTTAGAAGGTCTGGTTTTGTTCTTCATATATTACAATCTCTATGAAAAATAGAAAATTTGTTCTCATTCAAAAGTGAAATTGCACAGAATGTATTTAGAAGAGGGGTGTCATCTTATGTGTCATCTTGAACAAACTCCATGGCATCCAATCAACCAAAATAAAATCAAAGCTTTAAAAGCTCTATTAGTCATAACTTCAGTTTTCCATTTCTTTTTACTGAGGTTGACTATCATTGTTGATCCCATATATTAACCCAGAAGAAAACCTGGCATTTAGGTCTGGCTAAACAGATTTACTCTGGCTTCTTGCTCTCTTTCGTTCTGCCCCATGAATACATGCAAAAGATGTGAAGCACATCACGAGACCTTCTGAAGTCCTCTTTAGATTCCATGTAAGATCCTCCTCAGTTTAAAGGATTCTTCAGTCCTAGCAGCATTTAAGAATTAGAAAGATTCATAATTTAATTAGATTGCACAGCTTCCTTTTGCTGTGAAGGTGAGCTTCTTTGCTATGCTTCCTTCTGTTTGATATTGCATTTAAAAACAGCAGGAAAATTTATACCTTAATTATTTTCTTATGAACAAATTGGTTAAATAAGTCTAATATTTTTTTCTAATGATTTTCAACCACTGTTATTAATTTTCTAACCAATTATTTTTGTATGGAAACAATGGATTCTAAAGAATCATAGTATATCCAACATATAAAGAAAAAAAGAAATGTATCTGAAAACAAGTATTTAAAGCATGAGCAAGCAAGTCATGAGTAGCACAAGTCACACAGCCACATTTCCTGTAACCTCTGTCCAGCTCTGCCCCCACTTCTGAACTAAAATTTCCTACAGTTTCTTCCCTGCAAAATCTCTCTTCTCAAAGAACCTCCAGATTCAGCACTTGTCCTCTAAGTAGAGAAAGGCGAAGAGGCAGCCTGTGCTGTCATTGCATGTGAGTTGGGCAAGATTTGACGTTTTGACAGGTTAGCTGCCAGTTCCAGTGTAAAACTATTGATCTCAGGCTACACTCTGTTTCTGTTGGGGGACATTGCTTTGCCTGCCCTCTTCTTGCAAACTGTTGGTATTTTGTGATATGTAGGAATTGAATCATCTTGTAGACATCTTTTTTGGTCTGGTGGAAATTGGCCAGTGCACCCAGAAATTACTGGTGGCAGTGATGATTGATAGGTGGCTGTAAAGAAGACATAAAAACACGTGTCTTATTTCTTTAAGTAATTAACTCAGAAAGATGTGAACATGATTACTTGGAATAGGTTCACATAGACCACATTCATTAGTTAACAAGTGGAATTCTTTGACTGTGTTTTTAGTGGTAAATGTCAGTGTGGAGAAGCTGGATTTGTTGCATTACTGTACTTAAGCAAATATATCTCTAGAATAGATATACTGTGGAGAAAAATGTGGTCTGGTTTCCAATCAATGCAGTAAGGATAGACAAGTAAAATCAAAAATGTCTTTTTAACTAGTTCTTATTATTCATTATCAATTTTAATTAATATTTAATTTAATATCATTAATAAATTCTTCGTATTCTGGAATAAGAACAATAATCAACTGGAAAAAAGGAAAAGAGTGAGAAAAACAAAAAATTGCATACCTGCATTGCAGTTGTTTAACCAGACTGGTTTGTAAGCTAACAAGTTAAGGATTGTGGTCTTTTAAAGAACTGTTTCTTCTAGGACTGATTATAGAAAACAGTCTCATCACAGCATATATTTTTGTAAACTATTCTTGAATCCTTACCTAAGGGTCTTAAAAATTCTTTAGTGTTAACAGACAGTGGCAGGAATGGAAGATTAGTTACTTAAGTGAATTTCAACTTCAGCTCACATAGTATTTCATGAAGTATTGAAAACTTAAAATGACTATTTCATTCCTTTTGAATTAACTTCTAGATTTCACCAGGGATTAGAAGGGCCAAGTTGTTAAAATTATGCCCATCATATTAATTCTGAGTAATAACTAGAAAGTAATGGTACTATCATGATGAGTCTGCAGATGCAAAAGAACATTAAGTTTTAAATCTAACAAATGATTAATTCATACTGTGGTTTCAAATTAAGTTCAGCCACTTCAGTACCTGATACAAGAGCATTACTATCACACACTAGTTTCAATATGTAAAGTTTGTTATAGAGTATATAACATACACTATTTCAAAATATACTTCTAATTAACTAAAACAATTGTAATGTGCTCATGTGGTATTTTTAATCTACATAACACAAAAAACATGCTTGGTGCTTAGAAGATACTGAAAGAGACAATTCAAGTCCCAAGGAATTAGTAAATAAATAAATAATACTGCATGCACATTCCAGAGAAAAGACATACAGTGAAAAAGAATCAATTATTGATAATATTGGATATGCATTGTGTGATTTGTGTGATTTAATGGCTTTATTTGATTTTATTTAAGTACATAAATAAAGTTTTATTTAGCCTTGTTGATGCTACCAGCTGTTTTGTTTCAGTCTCAGTATGATAAAGACTTATTTTTTGTTTGTTTGTTTGTTTTGTTTTGTTTTTTAATCATTAGGGAATAGAAGCTCATTCTCTTTCCTCTTTTACTGTTGTACTATGTTGAGCCTGTGGGTGAATACTTCCCTGTCTTGCCCTCATGGCTTTTCCAAAGTGTTCAGCTGGATATTTACCAGAGTTCTGAGAAAGATGAATTGGTTTTGCACTTTGTCATTATTGTATATTGCCCTTGTAACAACACACTTTTCAGTTGTGTGACTTAATCTTCCAGCTGTAGGATTCAGCTTGAGTATTGCTTGAGTATACTTAAATTTATTATACATCTCATTACATTATTTTGAGATGAGACATACATTTTTACATGCTTCAAACTGTTATACTTAAGCTAAATAAAAATTAGTAATGTATACATCTGTAATGATAGAGTAAAATAAATTACCAATATTATATATTCAGAAGATAATGACAGAATAAAATAAATGACCAAATTATATCTTCAGAATATTATTTAAAGATGTTTTGGCTCTTTACACTGTTTTTATTTGGTAACAAATCAGTATATGCATCCACAAATCAACTGATTGTTTACTTCTAGGCTTGTTTTAAGAAACAGAAAAAGAGCAACAACATTGTTTTCCTTAGAGAATATAGCATCCTCTGAAGTGTGTGTTGGAGGGGGGGATTATAATTAAGGGGTAAGTCTCCCAGCATAAAAATCAAGGTGCCTTTCATGCTTCCCAGTAATGCCTTTTGAAATCATCTCCAATAAGAGTTTGGCATTTGCAAGATTTCTCTTTGTTCTTGAAAGCAGTATGAAAACCATGTATATATGCTGTTCTGTATTTCATCCTATAAATTTGTTGACTCACACATGTAATCTATATGCCAAAAATATAAAGCCAATGATTATCCTGTTATCTTATGGATACTGTTTGACCCATATACAATTCATAAGGCGTGTATGTTGTGGAACCGGTAGGGAAAGATGAACTTAGTGTGGGAAGCTTGCTGAAAGTGATAAGAGCATCTTATGTTCCATTTTGCATTACAGAAAGCCATACTGTATGCATGGTCTTCAGTGTTTTCCTTAACTTGCTTCAGGAAATTAACGTATTGTCTTGGTATCACTGAAGACTTTAAGCTCAATGACCTTCTTCATTTACTCTTCAAATGTGCTTGTAGTCTGCACAGTGGAAAAGACTATGTGCTCTATGATCTGCCTCTTATGCCACACAAGCTTGGTTTGCATTCGATCATTTATGCAACAGAAACAGATAGCTTATGATGCTATCTTGGGTATGTCCAACCTCGTTAATTATAGTCCACTGTGAAATGTCCTAGTTGTGAGACAGCTATAAAAAAAGTTAACACAAACCTGCTGTAAAGATCATTTAGCCACTAGAAATATTCTACATCTAAATTCAGGACAGACATAGTCTAAGTATAATCGTTATTAGCTGTATTAGCTGTAGTTAATTAGCGTTATTAGCTGTATATTAGTAGATGAAGGATAGACATCAGCTCTCCCTGTCCATATGTCTTTTTGAGGATCTATCAAAGCTTAGCTAAGTGCTGTTGGTGGTATACACGAAGGGGACTAAATACATACATACATACATACATAAATATATAAAGTCTTTGCTGAAATCTTTAGTTAAAGTCATGAATGGATTATCCTGTTTATTCAATGTACATTTATTCACTGGGAGAAACGGAGTTTCCCCATACAGCAATGGGAGCACTGATGTGTTTGCCCCATCCTGGGGTAGAAGGCTATCAATATAAAAAGAATAAAAGCTGCTTGTGTTACACACCAGAAGAGCTTGACTGATGGTGGCTGCTGCCAAGACTGTGAAAAAGCCTGAAACAACAATATACATATTTAAAAAATGAATGGCCAAAACAGATCAAAGTAGCCAGCAATCCAGTCTTCAGCATCTCATAGATGACAAGCTCTTTTGTAGCAGTTGTTACCAGTGGCAAATCCTCTCAGGTACATATTGCTGCAAGACTGTCTGATGCTGATGTGACAGCAGTCAGATATTCTGTATTCTTGTCTTGTATGGGCAAAGTTATCTTTTTGGATACAGAGGTGCTAGCCAACAGGATGAGAATAGTTCATCCAGTGTGACACAGAGCACTGCAGCCCATCTCAACAGCATGTGCAAACAGATTAGGCTTCTCTTCCATGCTCTGCTCAGATACACACAGGATAGCCATTGCATGTTATGTGAAATTAAGTTATTGTTCTCTGATTTCAAGGCATGCAATAGCTTGGGCTCAGGATCAAAAAAAGATCATCATGCTGTAAAATGAGGGATGAAGATGACAATTACGACAGCTGAAACACAGCAAAATAGCACAGCAAGATTCAAGTTTTGAATACTGCAGTATTATAGAGTGTGTGCTTATATAAGCATACAGATTGTAGAATGTTATATGATTATGTGTACTCTGAAGTGTGTATATATGCACATCTATATGTGTACACACAATGGTGCATGCAAAGTAGAAAAGGTGAAGAGAAGGAAATAAGCACAGCTAACTTGAAACACTTTTGAAAGGTATCCATGTGTTTGGGAGCAAGAACAGATTAAGAATCTGCTTGAAGAAGGACTTAGAAACCTGAAGGTTAACCACACAGACAAGCATAAATACTAATTTAAAATAATAATGCTTTAACCAGGAAATATTCAATAGCTGATGAGACAGATCATTTTATTGTGAACTTAATAAAAATATTCTTTGAGAAGCTAATTGCCTAATGGTAAATTGCTGTTTAAGTAAGGCTTGCTGTTGTAAGGGAATTAACAGCAGCATCGTACACCAGCCCCAGAGTTTTAAGATTCTTGGTGTACTCTATGTGATAACATATTATGCAGGTAGAATTCTTTTCCATGCTGAATGGCAATGTGTATAGCTATATTGTCCTTTGAGACTTAGTTCGCATGCAGTTGCTGGTATCGCACTGTTCAGCAGCCTGCTGCAGATAAGAATGAGTGATGATGCCCTAGATTTTAATGGAAATTTTAGAGCACATGCAGCAGTAGGGTGCAGTCTTCAGCAGAGAAAAACGAGCTGACTTGCAGGCATGAGGGGTCATCAAGAAAGATAAAGAAATAGGACATATACTCCAGGCTAGGCAAGGCTTTTTAAAGGATATTATGGAAATGAGCAAGAACCAATTTAATTTTCGTAATGTCACTCCATTTAACTTTAAAATACAAGGTCAAGGTACTGTGTTTTCTGTAATGATTAAAGATTTGGGATGTTCTTTTTGTTGGAACTGTTGAACGTTTACGTAGCAAAGACTGAAAGTGACAAAGAATTGAATGTGGAAGCATCAGAATTATGTCACAGCTCCTCCCAAAAACACATTAAAGACAAAGAGAAAGTTGATAATCACTTTCATTTTCACCCTGGCAGTCAAATTTATTTTCTTAAGAAGCTTCTCTTTAAAGTTACCTTGATCCCCACACAGTAATGTGTCTTTTTTTTTTTTTTTTTTTAATAAATATTCTGTAGAAACTATATTCATTGTGCAGTCTGAAAATAGCTCCCTTTAAAACAAATTCTCAGCATTCTCCTTCCTGGAGAAACCTGAGTTACCCACTAGATGTAAAATTCTACAATGCACTCACTTTGCAATACTGTCAGGAGTTTCTGAAATAATGATGAATAGGTAGAACTTTTTTCCAAAATCTTCATGCAAATATTTTATTTTTAATGAGAAAAGATGGTGCTGTATGTCTCCTACATAAGCATAAAAAAAAAAAAAGGATAAAAAAGGATTGAGAATTTTCCAGATGGACTCATTTTAGAGCAAGGGCAACAAAGGTTTGGGAAAATATTTTAACATTTTGTACTCTGTTCTTTGAAGACAGAACACATTCTTCAGTAGTCTTAATTTTTAAATAACCTACAAGGTATGAAAGGTGAGGAAGAAATGCATCCATTCCCCATGGAATCTTTCCAGAACTACTTACACAGTTGGACTAGTGGGACTGAGGGTGGTTTGGGCAGCTTTGAGTAGTCTGCAGCTTGCACTGGAGCCAACTGGGTTGCAGTTTAGGTTAACTCTGTCTGCACTGTACAACAACTGTTGTTGCAGCTGCCTGGTAGGTTCATCTGGAGAAGTTTAAACCACATCTTTATTTCATATGGATTGCAGTTACTTAGTGTAACCAAATTCTCCAGACTGGATTGGGTGAATGAATAAATGTGTTATACTTATTTATTTATTTATTTATTTATTTTTCCTCCACCTTAAATCAGCCTGCCTTTTGAAGCAGTCATACTCTAAAGCCCAATAATAATATATTTTTTTTCCTGCTATTCTCTATTGTATGCTATTTTTAACCATGACTGTCACCAGACTGTCACCCAGGTTTTACGAAAATCATCCTTAGCTCCTAAGAGCTCCAAGCCATAGCTGGCACATTATTCCATATTAAGCAACTGATGCCTTTATATTGAGCAAAATAGATCAGCAATGGTGCAAAGTAATGTATAATACTGTTTTCACTTAGATCTTATTTCAGCTGAAAATAGGAAAAGCAAAGACAGTTTAGATGACTAATAAGTTGGTCGGAAGTTTTTCAAACTTCTAGAAAGTTTTGAAATTTTATCAAAATGTATTTATTTTTAATTGATTCATCCCCTCTTAATTGTCATTCTCAATCTCAAGGTTATGATGCAGATTTTTTTCCTAATTATTGAAAAAAAAATGAAATATGACAGAAATAAAACAAGTCTGCCTGTCAATAACAACCCCTGTGAGACTGAACATTACCACACAGTAAGCACAGCATCTATTTATTTATTTATTTATTTATTTTTTCCCCTGCTCCTTCGGTGAAGATGTGAGTGCAATCAAGGCACAAGGCTTGTGTGTTTAAGCATTGTCTCCTTTTAAACCTCTGTGAGCAGTTTTATAATCACCTGCTAATAGACAATGCTTCCATGGAGGACAAGTGATGCTAGCTAATAGTGTTTTTATTAATTTTTGTACTTAAGTTTTAGGCTGCAATTCAAAAAATGCCTTTGTGCTGGATATTTCTTGAGCACTAGGAAAACAAATGGGAATGTCTCAGAGAGATGATAGTCCTAAAGAAAAACTTAATGGATGCCTGTAACTGAAAGGGGTGAAACGGATCTCTGGGTTACAACAATGCTTGAGAGGTATATTCCTTGTTCGTTTCTTAAGAAACATGGTTAACTGAAAATGTATCACAACAGTTAAGTAATGGAACAAGGGACAGAAGTTTAAGCATTTTAATAGCAAGATTCAGAGGTTAAAATTGAAATAAAGGTAACCAGAAGCTGTCAGTAATACTAAAAAAAATCAGAATATTTCATCCTTGTGATGGTCTCACTTCAAGGCAAGCTTGAGATGTTCAGATTGCAGAGTAACATGTATCTGTAATTTCTAGGAAACATATATTAACACTGGGAACATTGTACCATCCTTGTCTTTCCATGCTTGGATACAGCAATTTGTTATAAATTCTTTGTTAGGTCAATATAAAATAGAAATAAAATGTTTTTGAGGGTTATGTGCTGCATGCATGAGTAAAAGTTTTAATGATTAAACTTGTACAAATCCATCACTCTGCCATATCTTCCAGCAGTAGAGGGTTTTGAAAATATAGTCAGTGTTGGAAATGAGCTTTTGAAAATTGGTCAGAGAATATAAGAAACAAAGGAAAAAGTCCTAAATTTGGTATTCTATGTTCTTAAATCCACATAAATAAGAATTTATAAACTTTTCCTAGGGCTTCAGTGAAGAAATATGAATAGCAGTGCCTTGAACAAGGCAATGTGTTGTTGTTAGTGCTGTTGTTGTTTTTGTTTGTTTTTGCTTTAAAAGGAAGTACATGTGCAGCATATTGTTTCAAATTAGCAATGGCAAATTTCTGTAAATGTAGCTTAAACTGCAGAGAGATATACTATTCTATAAAACACATTAGCATATTTGGTAGAAACTAGTAATGCAAATGAGAAAGCAGTACAAATATACTTACTCTAACTGCCTTCCCCAAAGAAGAAGATAGGCCTGCTTATGTGTTAACACTATGAGTCACGAGTGGGAAAGAGGTTTGCTTTTCATCTGTGCCCCAGTTTTTTGTTCCTTGCTATATCTAGAATTTTCTCTGAGATCAATGGAAAGAATGGTACATCTTTAAACCCTGATTTATTTACATGCTATTTTTAGCTCAGTACTCAAGCTGAAGTGTCTTTTCAAAAAGAGAGATCTCAAATATTGGCAAGGTCTCAAATCTTGAAGTCCAAGGACTTCAGTGAAAAGGGGATGACCATGCCACAGTGCATTTATGTCTCATGAGGATGTTCTTAGTTTCCCTGGGAAGATCCTTCCTTGCTGCCAAACTGATAAAATGAAGGGATAGCAATTGAAATGAGATGTAAAAGAGATTAAAATACTTAAAGGCAGGAGCAATAGTGGTATAATTTTATAATTCAAGGGATTTTCCATGTTTTCAGTTGAGGTAAAGATAACTTGGTATCTTTTACTAGCGAGTAAGCTCTCACAGATTCAAAATTGTTTAAATGTTTCAAAACCCAACATGTATTCAAATAAGGGAAAAAAGAAATAGCTCATCTGTCTTTGTTCTAATTAAAATTATGGATTGCACTGTATTTACAGTGATTCCAAAAATTAGGTTGAGCTAGTGATTTTATTTCCCCTCTCTCCCTCTCAGGGGCCTGTAAGTGAAGGACCTGCAACAGGATGTATATTTCTGTGAGCAGAAGTTTATTTCTTCTTTTAGAAATTATATGAGTGATTTATTAGAAATTTCAAACAATTAAATAGCAACAATATTCTCCTTGGTCTATAGTTTTCTGAAAACTTGTCTTCTATTTATAGATCTGTTTCCATTTAGGGTTCGAAACACTCTGCTTGAAGCATTGTGTTTTTGTCTGACTTAAGTCCCTAATGGAGATCATGTACACTGTGAGAAACAGTATTTTAAGCACGATCTCTGTCTAAAGGAATTGTGTTGCCTGGTGTCTCTAGAGTATCTTGAAGAGTGTACATTATTTACAAAAGCTGTGTTCTCATTTAAAATCCCATTGCGTTATGCATGTTATCACTGACAACCCTTGTGGGAAGCATCCTCCTGCCATCATTCCTGTGTGGTTATTTACCCAGACAAATAGATATCTTGTTGATTCACCACTAGAAGAATGAATTATGTAACTTCAGTCTTAACACATTTTCTGCAGACTAACACATTACTTTTGTCTAGTATCAGGAATGGGGAAAGTTGAAAAACTTGCTTTTTGTCATCATTTGTACTTGCCATAATCCTTTTTAGTTCTGATAACAGGGAGTCTAGAATAAGGAAAAGTGGGTCTCTCATTCACCTGAAGGCTCTGAATAAATCAGATCTTACCTTGTATTCTATCTTGTGAATGCCAAGATTCACATAAAAGAAACTGTGCAGGACCTCAGTGAATTCAGATTCCTCTTATCTCCATTTTGCAGGTAATTGTTTCTTTTCTTACCAGAACTCACTACAGCTTTTTTCCTATTTGAGGGCTGATTGTATGTTCATAAGACATTTTCATATTAAGGAGATTGGAGTTTGACAAGCAGCAGTGCCCTTAATTGGGAAGTAATCAAGATTTAGAGCATATCTGTCATGCAAAGTGAAACACCTCACATGTTTCAAGACTAGCTCTCATAGAAGCAAGTATATGCTCAGGATATTCCCAAGTGTTATGGTATGTAAAGCAACAACAAAGAAAATCTGGATGTAGGTTTTCAGCAGTAACAGTAGGTTTAGTTTTCCTTTTTAATTATATCCTTTGTTTCATTTTCTGTCTGATTACTGATGTGGTGCATTTCAGTTGATGTGCTCATTTTTACAAACTTATTTGTGAAATGTTTTGATGCCTGAAAAGACTGATATTTATCCTGGCTTCCTATCTCTCTTTATGCAAAGAGATATGACTAACATCTCTTTTATGTTATTTGCTGTTTTCTGATACAGTAATTAATTAAAAGAAAATGCTTTAATTTAATTCAAGGGTATGCATCTTAGTACCACAGATTTGATAATTATTACCATTTAGGCATTTTCAGATGCCAGTTTTATGACAATGTTTTATTTTGAGATTATGACTCCTGGCAGACTCAAAGCAGGAGATTTTGGTTAAAACAAAACAAAACTTCTTTAACTCTCCTGGAAAGAGGTATCTGAACCTCAGGTGAGTTGGTATTCCCATGTGCCTCCTCAAAGTGTTAGCCTCAGGCATAGATGAGTGCCTCTTGCCTCCCCAAGCACACAGCAAGAATAGGAGCTCTGCTGTAAGTGCTCTACTGATGTGCTGTTTTTTTCTTGCACTGCTGAACAGAGAGGACTTGGATTTTTTCAGGCTGTTTTCCTGTGTAAATAGAGCTTATGAGATTTCTTTGTCTGTATTCAGTCTATCTATCTCTCATAGCATGGTCTGTAATGATTTTTGAATTCACTGTTCAGTTTTAATCGAATCGGAAATGAAAGTAGAGATTCCCAAATAATTAAGTTCCTACAGGTCTTAGAATATCAATAGCTGGGTAGGACATGATTCAGTGCTGGCATCGAAAGACAAGCAGAACTCAAAAGTTAAATGTGTCCCTTGGTAGCAACCCACAAGCTAACAATTGAATGAATCTTGGCCGGCAGAACATAACGTGCTTACCTTGCCTGGCCTGCTGAGAGATGGAAGAGCTGGAGCTGTTGTGGTGGGAGGGATGAGAGATGTAGAGGGCAAGGAGAGCAAAAAATTGTCAGTAGGTAACCAGGCTTCATTAGTTCCATTCTTAGAGAATGATTCAGATTTTTATTTTTTTATTTTTTTTGTCTTCCCCATTTATGGTAGATAGGATAGGCTGCAGGATAGGTGGGCAGTTGCATAGATGGCGCAGTGCAAATAGCTGCAAGGTAACATGCAGATATTTGTTCTGTGAGCAGGGCAGTTCCTGGTATGTTAGGTGGGAGGTCTTCCCTGAGGAGCTGAAGGGTGGAATAGGGGTCCTGAATTTTGGTAAGGAAATAAGATCTGTTCCTTGACCTTCCATAACCTTGCATGAGAGTAAAGCAATAACATTTCAAATAAGGCCAAAAGGAGAAATGCTGAGCTTTTGGCATATATACATCAGATTTTTTTTTAAACAATGGAAGACTGTGAACTATTGCCAGGTAGACCTCTGCAAGCTCTTTTTAAGAACTATCAAAGAGAACTGCATATTTGTTCATATATGCTCAGAAAAAGTGTTTACCATGATGGATTCTCTCTGCATGCTCAATCCTGTAGCCACTAGTGATTCTGAAGAAAAACAGAAATAGGGAAGTGCATTTTGTATCAAAACATACTTTGCTATTTCATTTTTAGGTTAGAATTGCACAGCCAATCTATCGTGGAAGCTCTGCAATATAATACCATATATTAGATATGTAGTATCATAGAGGATTGAACAAAAATACTTAATTTATTTTTTAAAGTTAATAAGGACCATGTAGTAGAATTATGTGCAGTTAGAGGAGTAGTTTGTTCAGAATTATCGATTAAACTATAAACATTTTAATCTACCCAAAATATTTGTAAAATTGTTAAACTACGTACAGTTTAATACATTTTAAGGGACTGAATCAGTTTTAAAGGCTGAAAAGTACATTTTATTCTCCATGTTTTTTCCTGTTTCCTTGTAATTTATTAAATTATCAGCAATATTTGGTTTTATCTAATTTATTACATAGGATTTTACTGATTTATTGACTGACTTTGAGAAATTCTATAGATTTTATACCCTGCAGCTAGAAATTAATACGTTAATTTTGAATGAGAAGAAACCCTTCTGCCATTGATAACAATTTTCTCCTGCTGTGAGAGATGCTGCAATACAGAATATAACTTCACTGGTTCTATCAAAATTTTTAGTAGTTCACTAGCATAGCATTATTTCTGGTGATATTTTTGTGTTTTTATTCTTAGTGTATTATTGTTAGTATGGATACAAAATAAGTAGACAAAAACATAAATACATATGGACTCATTTGTAAACTCATTTTGGGAGACAGTGTTATGTACTAGAAATCAGAATTCTTTGTAGTAAAACTTACTATATACTTAATTTTCATTTTTATTTTTTATTTTTGAAAGGTTGAAATGAAGATTTCTACCAATCCGAGCTGTTCTTTGGTGGAATGTAATGTGTTGTGGTTGTTCTATGTTTATAAAATCATAGAATCAATAATAGAATGGTTTGGATTGGACAGAAAAATGTAATTTAAATCATCTGAGATAGTTTTGTCATTAAACAAATAAACTGTTTATCTTAAAAGGAAGTATGTATTCAATGCCAAATGAAATATGTTGGTTGAAAGTATAGACCAGCATAGTAATTGAGGGTAAAATTTAAGGGCAGAAATTTATAAATAAAAACAAGGAAGCTCCATAAAGTTGCCTGGATAAGAGCAATCTATCTTGGCAAAACACAGTGTTCTTCTACACACCCCACCCTGCAGATAAATTAGAAGGTAGCATGATCAATATTAACTTTCTATTGTTATACCACTGTTAAAAAAGTGTGTTCATTCTTTATTAGAGTGAATATGGTGTTGGCATATTGTTTTCATTTTCAGATCATGCCACAGATAGTGATTGGATGTTATCACTATGAGCTTTGAATGGCACTGTTTTACTTTTGCCTAGGGATTTCTAAGGATGGAAAACTGTACTCATGACAGTTTTAATATTAAATTTTTAGAAACATGAAATTCAGCAGACATTATACGTTATCCTAAGAAGTAAGAAACTATCTGACTGATTTTTATATAATTTGGTGTGTGTTTTTCCCATGCAACTTTACTTGATAGAAGTACCGTTTTTCCCCAAAAAACATTTTCTGGGAATCTTGTTCAGACTGTTACTGAGTGCCCTCAGCATCCATGAGCCTAGGGAAGCCAAACATGTTAAACAGCTTAAAATTTCACACTTCTGCTTCTTATTTTTCTATGGGTCAGATCTCCAGTAAACTGACATAACCTTATTACATGTTTCAGTAGAGGAAAAAATGTAAGCAAGACTGTTTTTGTTTATAACAAGTCTATGAAATAATGATACATCTTCAGAAAGAGAGAAATAAAGTTTCCTGAGTTACTGCTTTTCAAAGTCTTTTGCTTCCTGTTTCCCTTTCTTAGTTCGGTGGTACTCTCTGTTTTTCTCAGATTGATAGAGCTGTTTTTCACAATTTCAACCCGTGGTTGAAGTGGTAGAAAAGAGCTGATGTGGTTAACCACTCCCTGACAGAGTTCTGAGTGCCCATAAAAGTTATCAATGCTGAATTGATTTTAGTGGATTAAAATCAATTTATTTTATTTTCATGGACTAAAAACAATATTTTCATGTTGATGAGTGCATGATGTTTTACTGTGTTGCAAAATATATATACACATATATTTGATTCAGTGCTTTGATGTTTGAAACTCATTCTGCTTCTTTTTGTGTAAAAGACAAGGGTATCATGAAAAGTGTTTTCCATTGAAAGCAAATTTCCCAATAAAAGTATTGATTTGTATTTTGAAAATGCTGTGCCGTACTGAAAAAAAAAATATGTTAACATTAAATATGCAATGAACATCAGTTCCTGAAAGTCTTATTATGTTTATAATATCAACTACTTTGAAGTAAGCTGATGAATTTAGCAATCAGAAATGAAATTATGGGAATATGTAAATCGGATATCCCTTGAGTAACAACACTGCCGTGCTTAGGAAAGCATTTGAATTAATACTCTGAATTAATAAAAGATCAGACCCCACATGCTATACTTATGTTCTGAAGAAAGAACAAGATGGATACACAGGCTAAGTCTATTAGGTACAGAAGAATATTAAGTGTGGTAGGGGTAGAGACTCAGTCCTGGCGGTGGTTTTTGGGAGTAAAGTCAGATTCTGTAAAATTAATACAACTCAGATGGGAAGGAAAAGCACTAGAAGAGCCAGAGCAACTGCTCTGAAGAATCCAGAGGTGGTGGAGATCTGAAAGGTAAAGAAAGGACCAGAAAAATCAAAATGGAGAATGAAGCTGGCATGATAGCTTACAAACCAATTTGTTGTGTGCCCCTTGCTGCTGAACTTCTCCCACTGGTTAGTATTGATTAGAGACTTGGAGAAAATGCTAGCATGATGGTGACAGGAGGAGAAGCAGCACAAGGTGGACAATTAATTCTGGCTGCCAGAATCTTCCAGTAAATGATTGCATCTGTCTTAAGGTTAAGAAGACTCACCTTATATGTAATATCTTTTTAGCTCAAGGCAGGGGAATGACTTTGTTTCTATAATCAGACATTTTCCTTTTCTTTTTGAAAAGTGGGTATTTCTGCTGGCCTTGGCTTATTATTTTTCTGTTTTTAACCAAATTGATATTTCAGGCAATATTTGAGTATTGCTCACGAAATTGCATTGAACCAGGATCTGTGGTTTGCTCATATATTATTTAATGCAGGGCCATAATGAAAAAATGTACAATACGTAAATTATTGAGACTGCCCATTGCACCTGATACTACTTTCTTGGCATTTGAAACCGTGTCTAAATAGTTGCAAGCCTAAACTGACTAATGGTCTTGTCTACTACAGGAATTGCCCACAACAGGGAAGCCACTTTTACACGCTGGATGTTGTCCAGCGTACATTTATTCCTTTATGAGTTGCTACAGTTGAAGTCAAGTCAGGGTACAATGACTACCCATCCAAATCTTACTGCCTTTAACTTTTCATATAAGCAGACACAATGTGATTGCATTACTTTAGTGCCATTTTTGTTTGTTTGTGTTTTTAAATCTTATCTGGTATGGTAAGGATTTTGCACGGCTTCAATGGAATAAAAAATATACAATAACATTTCTCATGCCTGTCAAAAAGGGGTTTTTTTCTATTTATAAATATTAATGATGCAGAAAAATATGCACAGATTTTTCTGATAAAAATGTATATACTATTTTTACTTGCTTTAAAATGAAGTGTAAAAGATGTAGGTGAAAACTCACAAATTGAGGCTTTTATAGATAGTATCCCAAATACTTGAAAGGGGCAATATTTACAGTAGTTAGTCTTAAAGGGAGGCTATAAATGACCAGCGCCAGAGTCAACACATGTAGCTTGTTCAATATTTCTAGTCTACTACTTTTATATAATGGGCATTTTTTCCAGAGCCAGAGGCACTGACAAATGGCAATCCAGTAATTTCAAAAGAAAGGAGTAATATATAACATCTTAAATATCATGTTTGAAGGGGAAACAGGATACCGAGGCACATGTGTTTATTCCAGTGCTGCTGGGTTAAAGATTTGGAATGGTATTTACAGTGTATAGATTCCTTAGGAAAGCAAATAGTATTTTTCTGGTTTTTGAAGCACAGGAGGTGTATAGGAAATAACTTAGACAAGGGCATGGGCATTTCTTTAAGAATCAGAAGAAGCTATGAAATAGTAAATTTGTAGTAAGTATGTTTTTAGTTTTAGAAAGATCAAATTGATTTAAATATTGCATAAAAATGAAGAATTTTGTTCACATTGAGTTGCAATATAGTCACTTATTTAACTAAAAAAATGGCCAGATATTACCTCCATCATTATTACTAATGTCCTTGAACACTTGAGAAGTGCTATGTTTGAAGAAACTAGAAAGAAGGTTCCTTACAGTATGTGTATGTAAGGGAAAAAATCAGTTTGCAAGCCTCTTTCTTTTTTTACCTTTGTGGGTTTAAAGGTATGAGAAACTTCTGTTACCAGAAGAGACAAATTTTGGTTGATTTGATTGCAGTGAATTGGGAATCAGATGATTTTTACATGATCTTCTCATAGACCAGATTGCCATCCTAGTGAAGTTCATATTAATGGGTCCTACTGGATGAAATCTCCCTCTCAAGAGCTAATTATAAAGGAAAATTCAGTAGGTATTAGTAAGAACTGGAGATATGTTTAGAGTTATAGTTTATAGCAACACAGGCAGCAGTAACAACAACCTGGAATTATTGAAGAAAATCAGGTGTAAAGTCACCTGGCAAATAAGATATAGTATACTACCACTTTTTTTTGGAAGGACAGCAAGTTAGAATGAAGGTTTTGTATAGGTAAAATACAGGAAATTCAGTCTTTATGCCTTGTTTAATGAACAATGGATTTGTCATTGCTTATAGAAGGAAAAGGAGCATTCAGGGGATAAATCTGTAAGGACATAAAAATTTTAAACAAATCTGGAACTCCTCTGACTGGCAGCTTTTAGCTGAACATCAGAAGTTATATATCTCCATTTATTTTGATAAAATGTACAATTGTAGAGATGCATTGCACCCACATATCCTTCTGTACAACAGCAATCATGGATGGTCAGCAGTGCATCAGCGGTTGCACTGGACCTTGTGTTTTTCTAATTAAATGTCGTCAAAATATGGAAAAAATAAATAATTTACAAAGCAGGACAGAATAGCAGTTTCATAAGGATCTCCAACCAGTTTGCATAAAAATTCAAACAAAAATTGTTATTTTTGTAATAATAAATAGAATAATAAAACCAGTGTGGTTCATTTTATACTGTTGCTTACACTACAAATTATTATATTAAAAAAATTTAGGCCAATAAAGTGACAATTAAATTTCACTCTTATTTTATGGTATTTAATATTTACCCAGAAAGCTGTTCTGCAATAATTTTATTTTCCTTTGGATTCTCATGTACAGCTGATGTACAAAGAATAAAGTTCACAGAATGCAGCTGGTTCTGGTTTATAGGTAGAACCTGATCAGAGCCTACTGTCAGTTCTTTCAAAAGCTGCTCTTTTCACAGATGTGATAATAATATTCAAATTACAGAATCACAGAAGGGGTTGGAAGGGACTTCGAAAGATCATCGGGTCCAAACCCCCTGCCAAAGCAGGTTCCTTAGAGCAGGCTGCCCAGGTAGGCATCCAGACTTAAATGAAGGAGACTCCACAACCTCCCTAGGCAGCCTGTTCCAGTGGTCCGTCACCCTCACCAAGAAGAAATTCTTTCACATGTTGGTGCGGAACTTCCTATGCTCTATCTTGTGGCCATTGCCCCTTGTCCTGTCCCTGCAAAGCACTGAAAAGAGGTTGGCCAAATCCCTCTGTCTCCCACACCTCAGGTATTTATACACATTGATGAGATCCCCTCTCAGTCTTCTTTTGTCCAGGCTGAACAGACCCAGGTCTCTCAGCCTTTCCTCATAACGAAGATTATAATTTACCCTAAGAAAATGTTTTGCAGAAAATTATTGTCAGCTCTTTAGCAAACATAGCCTGCATTTTTTCTTCTTTTTTTTCTTTTTTTTTTTCTTTTTTTTTTTTTTCCCCTCTTCCAACTCCATTGGCTGTCCTAAGCTTCTGTGATTCATAATGCCAATATACTAACAAACAGAATGGACATGTAGTAATGAAGATTGCATAGCAGCTTATAACAACATAGCTAGGAAACAAACATTTACTTTTTTGTTGATTGTCTTAATCCTGACAAAGTGCCGGTAATGTCTCCAGATCAAAACAATGTGATTTAACTAACTTGGAAATTAATTTCTTCCTTATTTCTAATAGAATCTTGAACAGATTTACATATGTTGAACGGATAAATTCACTGTGGTAACCAAATGCTAGCAAATTATACTGGGGATGGAGATCCACCATATGTTTTCACAGTTACCTGATTTATATTATTACATCTATGTAGACTCTTTTACATGCTTTTATACAATTTGAGGCAGAAGAAAGATTCATGCAAATGAGTGAAGAATAGCACATTAATGTCAAATTAATGACTACAGATTTCTGAAAGTGGTGCATAATACCTTTACATACTTCTAGGATCTGAAGCTTACCTTAAATTAAGGGAAAGCAATAAAAATATATATATATTCTTAAAACCTTTTTTGCCTGCAAGTGCCTCTTACAAAAATTTAGAAGCTTGTTTGTGTTATTTCTTTGTGCTGCTACAGGGTTTTTCCATAACAATAAATTATTGTTGAGCAAATTTGTCTGCTACAATGAAAGGAAGAAAGTGCTGGTTAGATTGCTAGTAGAATAGATTCTGATTAAGCTTAACACTAAAATGCTGTTTCATTCAATGATGAGGAAATGAGATTGCAGAAAGAATTGCATGATATATGACAAGTTAACTAAGAAGTAACAAGTAATGCCAGATAAACAATGTCATTCTGATACCCACTTAGGTAAGTGGGTAGAGACTCAGATGAATGTTTAATTTACATAATATGGGAAATGAGTCTAAGCAATCAAATTGGTTTACTCCAAATCATAATCTACTCAAATCTTTTTCCTTTTTACTATTTAAATCAGTACCAAGAGTTTGTCTGAGGAAATAAATTATCTTTTTGTTATGTTGCCTGGTGATTTGTCACAAGCATTATTAAAGGCATGAAACCAAAATGGGGGCAAGTAGGCATGTGATGCATATTTTTTTTTGAAAGTGTATGTGGCAAATTACTTGTATAATTAAATAAGTTATTCCTCTTTATCTACAAAAAGTAGATGTTTCTCAGGAAAAAACTGTAATGGGAAAAAAAAAAAAAAGGAAAAAAAAGGATAACATATCATGATGTTGGTACATTAAGCAAATGTGTAGCAGTATTATTATGACACGCAAATTCGTGAAGCGTTCCATATTTTTTTAAAGGAGGCTGTAGCGACGTGGGGGTTGGCCTGTTCTCCCATGTGCTTGGTGACAGGACGAGGGGGAATGGGCTTAAGTTGCGCCAGGGGAGTTTTAGGTTGGATGTTAGGAAGAACTTCTTTACCGAAAGGGTTGTTAGACATTGGAACAGGCTGCCCAGGGAAGTGGTGGAGTCACCATCCCTGGAAGTCTTTAAAAGACGTTTAGATGTGGAGTTTAGGGATATGGTTTAGTGGGGACTGTTAGTGTTAGGTCAGAGGTTGGACTCGATGATCTTGAGGTCTCTTCCAACCTAGAAATTCTGTAATTCTGTGATATTACAGGACATAGATGGAACTGTTAATAGGTCATCATAAAACAATAACAAAAAACTCCTGCTGTTTAAAATATATTTCAGTTTCACACTTTTTAGAAAAACTTTTTAATAACTAAGTAATTATTTTTATGCAATATATAAGATTGTTTGATGTCAGTCTGGCTTGGACAAAATAGCTTTTTGTCATTTTTATTGTTTGTTCCTGAGAAAATAAAGTTACTGCCAGCTGTCTAAACCAAGAATAAGGCACAGTCAGAGGTTTTAAAAATCAAATTTCAGCATGGAATCATTGTGATGAGTGTGTTGTTCAATTTTACTTTGCCAGTTGAGGTAAAACACTGCAATTGAATCAACAGGAATACATTGCTGTATTTCAAGAGTTTGTATTATAAGGTGATTCACAAAGAATCAGCCTGCTCCACAGAAAGTACAGGCACTTTTAGGTGTCCAAAGTGTTGCATCTCTAGATGTTAAAGCGTCTCCAAAGTCCACAAGCACAGCTGTGTAGAAATTTTTGTAGCATAACTCTTAGCAGTAAACCAAGCATCATTGTGACTTCTGATAAAAAATGTAACCTTGATGCATATGCTGATCATCTTTATTCAGGAGAAAGTTCCTTTTGTCTCCTTGAATGGTGCAGTTTCATAAAATTAATTGAGGAAGTATAAAATGTATTGAGGAAGGCAGATCAAGAGGGAAAAAAAAAAAAAGAGAGAGAAAGAGAGTGGCATAACAGTGAACAGAAATTTATTTTATTTATTGATTTATTTATGGGGGTTTATATAGGAATTCACGACAGGACTGGCTGAAAGAGAGTGAGGAAGAAAAAAGAAGAGAAAGTGAAATGAGAAATACAATGGCAATGAATAGTAAAGCCACTGAATAATTCCACTGAAAATAATAAAAATAAAAGCAGCATCAGAAAGAAATAAAAGAAGGGGAAGAAAGATGGAAATTTATTTTGTCATTGACGGTACAAGGATATCTAACTTCTTAAAGAGTTTCTCACCACACATTTAGGTCATGAACTGAAAGCCATAGCCAAGATGATACTAGGAATGCCTGTAGATTTAGAGTCTCTCAGACCTTTAACTTTCTTAGGAAAGCAACATATGATGTCATGAGAAAGTATTTTATAAAAAAAAAAAAATGTTGTTACCAAAAACTTTGTCAACCTTGTCACCATTAGTTGTGATTTGTTTATTAATATTCCCTATACTGCATATTTGTCTCAAGAACAGCTTTGCAAGTCATGTATCAGATGCAGAAACCTTTGTAAGTTTGGAGTACAATGGAATTAATGTTCTAAATACATTGGGTTGAGGGGGGGCAGAAGTATTGCTGAAAGCATCAGGTTAAGAAATTCCTTTGTGAATTTCTCTTTCATTTTCTACTCTCCTTTTTTTTTCTCCATTTTTTTTCCTGTTTGATTCAAACAAAAACTGTAAAGCAGCTGCTTCTGTACTGTCAGAAAATACACATGAGAGCAAAAATGAGAACCAATAGTGAACAAGGCCAGAGTTTCAAGCTGACTATAATAAAAGTCCCCTGCTATTGCAGAAACAGCCCTATTGACTTTGGCAAAGGTTTTCCCCAATTGTTTACAAAATGTTTCTTTTCTTGATTCTATTATACTTTGATGTTTTCTGAAATAGTGTGCATAATATCTCATTTTAAGTTAATCTGTTTGCTAATCCTTGGAAAATAAAAATAAATGAATTGAATAAATGTAATATCACTTGAATGTCTTTGGCATTTTAAGTTATATTAAATTAGTAGAGGTCATTATCAAGGTGTAAAACCTTGTATGAGAGGTAAAAGTTCCTTAATATACTGTTTTTGCCAATTGTAGTCTGAGAGAATGCTTAAACCTTACTTCCATTAAATGTTACTCACCACTTACTTATGCTTGAAAATCACATGAAAGAAAAATTGAAGTGATAGGTAACTATATCGTCATCTGCTTTCCTTAGTGGCTAAAAATTCAATATTTTGAAAACACAAAATACATGTAAATATCTGCAATCCACTCAAAACTGTGATTAGCTCCATGTGTGGATATGATGTCAAGTCTCTTCTGGGTTGTTTTATTTCTAATATTATATAAACATCTCATTTCTTAATTAGGTTAGTTTGCTCACTGTGTTCATAAAGTGATTAGAAACTGTATAATTGCAAATATAAGTATCTCAGGTAGCCGTCTGAGTAAGCTGTGAATCCAAAGGACTATTTGCCCTTTAATTTTTCCATTTCTTTATGAAGAGGTGAAATGCCAAATGAAACTACACGAAGCAGGTTCAATGTCAATATTCATTCTGTAGCCCCACATACTATCAGGCCATGAGAGGCAAACCCTTGCAGGCTCCCAGCATCTTGTCCTCATACAGGTGTGTAGCAAAGATAGAGAGGGAATAGGTAACTATAGCTGCCGGCAAGTTTTAGCTACTAAATATAAGTTGTGTTTGTGGTTCATAGCTTTGGGATGAATGTGAGAAAACATGATTTTCAGCAAAAACAGTTAAAAACACTTTTGTTTGCTTTATATGAAAATTATTTAAAAATAAGTAATTAAAAAAAAAAAAAACGTCCTCATGGATTGCTATGCTTTGTATGTACCTAGTAAGGGTAATCTGCCTTTTTTTAGGCCGTGAAAGATAGCCAAACTTGTACTAAGCCAAACTTATAGCCAAATATAGCCAATCAGCACAGATATTTCACTTTAATCATGTGGAGAGCATCAAATGCACAGAACACTGGGTGAAAAGAAGTCTCAAATTGTTTTCGTTATAGTGATCTGAAATCCAGATCATGGAATTGCTTAGATTGGAAAAGACCTTCAAGATCATTAAGGTCAACTGTCAACCTGACCTACCAACTGCCATCACTGAACCATGTCCATTAGTGCCATGTCCATATGTCATTTAAATACCTCCGGAGATGGGGGCTCCACCACTTCCCTGAGCAACCTGCTGTAGTGCTTGATCACCCTCTCTGTGAAGAAATTCTTCCTACTTTAAACTTCCCCTGGTGCAATTTGAGACCAGTACAATTTGGCCAGGAATGTTCTCCCATGCTCTGGTGAAAATTCACACTTCTCCTTTCTACACATCCTACGTAAAGTTCCCATTTTGGCATTAGGGATCATAAGTCCAAAGACTATCCCTGCCACTAAGCTAGCAACTTTATTTATTTATTTTTATTTTGTAATGCCTATTGCATAATATTCCATAGAATAAAACAGAAAATTCCCTTGGCTAATTTTGTGTCTGTTGAAATAAATGTGGAAATCCTGTAATAGTTGCTATACATATTTTTCATATATGCTGGAGGAGTGAAAGAAACTAATTTGAGATGCTGTGAACTTGAGAAAGAAGGCTCAGTAACAGTATTTAAAGAGGCTTTTAATTCACATTTCAGTTTGTAATAGTATGCTGTTTTTTTTTCCTGTTATATAGAAAAAATGTTGCAAAGACAATCTCGTATTTCTACAAATTTTAATTTTAAAAATGTTTAAATTCAGAAAGTAGAATTTCCTGTCTTTGTTTTCCTTGCCCTAATCTCCTGCTCCAAGTGAATAGCCAAGTGAATAGTTTTGTTACACTTATGTAGAAGCCTTTAGTCATTTTTGGTTTTACTGTAACCACAGTAAGTGGTTACTTATATTCATACAGGTGCCTGCAGTAGGTTGCAGGTTCTTTGCTGGAAATAAGCCTCATATCGTGATATATTTCTCCTAAACCAATTTCTCCAGAGTCTTACTGTTATGATTTACCTGCAAAAGCTCTAGTGCTCAAATCAGTGGAAACTACTGTGTATGCATACAAAAAATTGATTGTTTTAAACTGGGCTTTACCAAAACTGAGGTGTTTACTGGAAAGGTCAACAACTTTTCAGCCTCACAATAATAGAGAATATTTGCATTTCAGTAAGCTACCTGACCATTAACATTATTTATTTCTAATAGTGAATCATGTATATGAAAATAAGAGCCAGAGGTTGGGCCAGGTATTATTTTATTAACATGCATCATGGAAAGACAAGAAAATGTCATACATCAACGTAAGAGGCTTTTATTGCTCTCTGTTGGGTCCTCAAAGATCCTGCAGTATATATCCTGCTATAACACTATCTTAAGACCTTACATGTTCCAAGCTGTGCTGGGACACTTGGAGCCAGCAGGGTGCTTGATGCTACATGGCTGGTATATTGCAGCTAGCTAAGAACCTGCAGAAATGTTTTTTTCTGGTTTGGAAGTGCTAACCTTTTCATCCTATCAAAACATAACAAATCAGTATGCAGACTACTGCAGTATTACGCTCATCACTCTGGTACTCTTTTATTCTGAAACTATGGGTGATGAAAATAGTTTAGAAAAAGTAGCATAACAGTTTTTACTGAGGGGTACCACAGACATGATTAATTTTCATAGCGTTCTCTTTCATAGCAACCTAAAAAACCACCACCAATAACAAAAGCTACAAGAAAACAAACAAACAAACAAAAAACCAGTGAGAATTCTAATAAGAATAAGCTTAGCCTCAATCCTCTATGCTTCAGCTGACTGCTGTCCAGGACTGTGAGTACATGCTGCAGTAGCTTGGTGTCATTGACCTCTCTGCCACAGGTTGTATAGGTGATGGTGTTCAAGCTATCTGTTTAAAATTTGTGCAAAAGTTGGGACAGGGCACACAACTGACTTTCTGCTGGTTAGTGAAGTAGTAATTGTCAGCTGAGATGTGGTCATATTAAAAGCAATTCAAGTATGGAAGAATTTTTGAACTTTTACTCAGTCTCATACCTGAAGATCTAATAGACAAGATAAATAAATAATTAAATATATATATATATCAAAAAAGGTTTTTATGTTCATCTTTATATTCCTGGAAATCTATGTTCTGCCAATTTTAACCAATTCAAGGATAGATGTAATGTTTATATGTTTTACTTTCTCTGTATTTTTTATTATATGTTTAGAAAGAGAAAACAAGTATATAATGTAGTTCCAGAGTATGACACACTGAAATATTTGGTTTCTTCCAGAAAAAAGTAGATTCAGCATTTAACTTGCTCTTGTATGTAGATATGAATCAAACACCCTTCCTGAGATTGTGAAACCTATAAACCTATAAATATGAGTGCTGAAGTGTTTCTGCTTATTTTAGCAGTAAACTGTTGACAATGATTTTACACTTCCCTTGTACATTTTGAGGAATTATGTGGAAAAAATTACTCATGCTCTACTGATGACTAAGAATGGGAAATGATTGATTTCCATATTTATAAATACAAACTTTATTGAACAGGCATACAGTGTTGAAGTCTAAGTTATGGATTCAGAACCGTCTTTTCTTTCTTTCTTTTTTTAAATGAACTAACAAGCAACATGTATGATAGTTGTTTTTTTTTTAATGGTAAAAGATGTAGAAATGGTAAAAGATGTAGAACTGTATCTTAATGTATTTAGTAAATAAATGAAAATTTAGAAAATGGTCTATCTTGGTTACATTTTGGTAGTTCTGCATTCTGTTCTGTAAACAGAGACCATTTAAGAAATATAATTTCTTAGGAGTGTGGTACTTCCCACCCAAAAGGAGGATGAAGTAATGAATTATCAAGCTTCTTGCAATCAGAGACAAATGTGTTTTGTAATGGAATCTGGAGAAGCACTCCAAACAGTTTCTTTCTTTACATTGCTAATTTGTGTTGATAGGTAATAGGAGGTCCAAACAATGTACACTTTAAGTTTAAAATGGTTTATAGGCCACTTAGAAAAGAGTCTACCTTCAGGGGCTTAGAAATAATTTGTTCACCTGCTTTTCTTACTAAATGATCTGCAGAATATTGCTGTAATTATCTCTATCAGAAAAGAAGACAGAGAGAAAAGTCTAAAAAGATGCACTGAAAGGTGCTTGTTTAAAAAAAAAAAAAAAAAAAAAAAAAAAAAAAAGATGCTTTCCTGTCTTTGGATTTTTGTATTTGGAATTCAGGGGAGAGCAAAGACTTTCACATCTTTCCATCTGGCCAGGATGTGATGAAGCATTTTGTTTCATGCTTGACATTTTTTATAAATACGTGTATGTGCTGGGTATTTTGCAGGAGCTTCAGGATGGCATTGGGCGACAGCAAGCTGTTGTCAAAACATTGAATGTAACTGGTGAAGAAATTATTGAGCAGTCATCAACAGCAGATGCTAATGTGCTGAAGGAACAACTGGGAAGTTTGAATACCCGGTGGCAGGAGATCTGCAAACAGCTGGTAGAGAAAAAAAAGAGGTAGGTTAAAAGAGAGCAAAAATATTGTGAAACAGTTTTGGCTATATTAGATTTGCTTCAGACTTAAAAGTTCAAAAGAACTCTCTCTTAATGCTTAGTGTTTTTGTATTCATACGAAATTGTTAGTAATTGCATTTCACATCTTTAATTCTTTTCTACTCATTGCTATCAGTGGCCACCACTCCCTTCCATACTCCACATTTTTGTAATTTCAGTCCTAATGCTGAACAACAATAAACAAGCATACATTATTTCTTGATTAAAAGTGGGACAGATTGGAGCTTCATTTCCACAATTTACAGTTGATTTAGCATCTCTCTATTTAATAGTATGTCATTAAAATATATCTCTGTAATACTAATAATACCTTATGTAATTGATACAGTTAATCCTCCTATAATTCACTTCTCATCTTCAATGCCATTAATACCTGCATTTCATTCAGGTTAGATAAAAAGAATGGATTGGTTAATTTAATGTTATTTATAGTCACTTCCAGATCAATTTGGTTTTCTCTTGCAGTCAGAAGAACCTGGAGCATTTGAGTTACAGATAATAACCAGAATGGTAGAATTGGCAAAGCTTTCTTCAAACTTTTTTTTTTTTTTTTTTAAGCATACTCCTTATTGAGTGCTAGAGATTTGCTAGGAGGATGAGTAGCGTGCAATAGTTTTGTTATTTCTGGTGATATTTTTTTGTGGTTTACAGCTGTGGGGGGCAAAAGCTGTGAAAATGCTCGGGATGGGTAGTGTCCTGAAAGGTTATTGTTGAGTTTAATTATGATTAAATTTTCACTTGGAACTCATTAAAAGCAGGCGGTGCAACGAGTTAGCTACAGCTGTCATGGCACTTTAAATGTTTCTTTCTGCTGTATCTCCAGGTGTTGATGGTAATTACACAAGGGAGTCCTTTGCCTTTATTTATTGCCCTAAAAGCTGTTCTTTTGTACAACTGAAATCCATCTGTGTTTCTAATCTTTATCTTGTTAAGTAAGTGCTAACACTTACAGAACAATAACACATCATTTTAATAGCCCCATAAGCTGCTGTGGTAACACTGAACAGAGAGATTGGTGGTTGAGCTTTGAGAATATAAAATCTGTCCTTAGTTCTGGTAAACATAGCTATTGTGTTCTACCTCATTTATCAACAAAAAGACGCAATTCAATGCCGTTTTGGCTCGAGGCTGTATTAACAGTCTGGAATTTTGGGGCAAATCTTAAAGTTTAAGGAAGCCTAGGGTCTCTTATGTGGGAATAATCCAGTTACGTTTCCTCAATGATCTTAAATAAGCATCCTTTTACCCACACCCATTCCTCCTTTTGAACTGTTTGGTTTGCTGACTGTTTTGTGATTGGTTTGTTTTCCCCTGAAAGACACTTTGTGTAATATTGAGTATTGTGGCTGCACAGACCTAGGTTAGTGTATAGATTGCCATATAGTGAACATACAGTGTTGTGCTAAACTGATATAAAAGCATCTGATGTACTGCTGCGGTGAGACCTGTGTGCATCAGAATGGAGGATTTTATGCTTGTGTTTAGTGCCTGGTCTTCCTGGCTATGACAGATCTGCCGGACCTGCTCCCAGATCTTAGAAGCAAATCCTACAATCCTACTGTCACTCTAGCTGCTGCCTCAGAGAAGGTACTAGTTTTTTTTGTTGTTGTTGTTTGTTTGCTTTTATATTCACTCCCACGATCTGCATGTTCAAAAGAAACAACTGTAGGTGACAGAAATGTCTGGTGTGCTCTATCTAGGTCTCATCCCAGGCAGGAAAAGACAAACACATCTTTATGTTGCTTTGTTGGCATGAGATTTGCATATCTTTTGTGCTTTGACATCTTTCAGTTTGTTATTTGTTCTGATTAGGTTTGGGGTACATTCAGGTTCTTTTATTTTTTTTTTTTAAGATCTGAATCCCGTTTCACCCAAAATGTCTGCTTTGTTCTTAATGAGAAAATTAGGGCAAACAAGAAAGGCTGAAGTGGCCTTTACTTGCCACTTTGTGTCATCACTTCTTGCTCACTCAGACTTGCTTACCACCACCTATATGTGTGTCTTAGTATAGGTTTATACAGGAATTGTTCTTATGAGACTATTGTTGTGTACATACAGTTGTGAGAAACAATCTGCAGCCAATAACACAGGCTCAGGAGAGGATCTCAGTGAAGTAGTATTTTTATTCATGATTGCAATGGCGGGCATGCTGCAAGCAGAAGCTCAAAGTAAAAGTATATCATAACTTTATATTCCCTATTACCTGACGCTTAATTCCTCCTTGATTTCCTCGGTGGCTCAGTACTACAGGTTCACACACTACTCAATGCTTATTACTGTTATAAATGAAATCTCAGCTCAATCTGAATTTAGTAATATTTATAAAAGGAATATTTATAAAAGGTATTGATTCAAAGATTGAAGCCAAACTTATCTTTAAGTGGTATATTCTTTATTGCAGCGCTGGATGCACGGGGGATCTCTCCTCCTATCGTGCATGTTCGAAGTAACAAACTATCTCATATTTATACAGCAAAACATGAATATTCTATTAATGCCTATACATATTCATTATCTAAACCCGCCTACTCTCGCTTCGAATGTTAATTAGCTTATCAGTCCCTGCGCTTGCGCAAAGCCTCCCAAGAATTGTGCACCGGGGTCTTTGGGACATGGGCAGTGGTCTTTGGGAGGAAGACCGTCTTCCTTGTGATGCACTTTTCACCTTTTGCTTAAAAGAATGCCAGGTTGGCTGACTGTTGTTTCCCAAGCTGCAGAAATGCCAAGTTGGCTCAAGTTGTCTCAAGTTTCAGCCTAACTGAGGGTTGGCAGATAACAAGATGTCATCTATTTTGTTCTCATTAATTTTTAACCACAAGATTTATTCTATCCTAAAGTGAGTTTATACAATATCAGTATAAAAGACAAGTAAACAGCACTGGGTGTGCGGGGAGTCTATGCTCTACTAACCCGCACACACGAACATCAAACATTACCATTGCTTTTACATACTAAACCCGAGTACACCTATACATGTGTACAATCAGAAAAGATAACAAGCAATCCTTTAAGTTTCATGACTTAACAGTCTCCATTTTCCATTCCTTTTGCAGCAGAGGGGCCGATGGCGTACCAGTTGGATCAGTAAACGAGCCCACAGCTCCCTCACTGTCTGGCAGACCACATGTTTCTGACTGTGGTCCCACATGTCTCTTTAAGGCTTCAGATATTGCTCGCCAGGTGCCGAGCAATCTCCCCGCAACCTTGTCAGTATTAGTTGCAGAGTCCCACACCTTGACCTCAACTTGGTCCCATATTTCAGGATCATAAACTGTCCGATCATTAATAAGGAGAATAAGCTGTAAGGTTACCAGTCTTTGTTTCCAAGGACGTATGATTCCCCATAATGCGCAACTGCTTACCAGCAAGGGGCAACTGTGTGCGTGGGTCCGATTCTCTCAACTCGAGCTTCTTCCCAGCTCCAGTGCACCTATTTCCAGCGACTTTCTGTACGAGCTTCTCTGAGCGGTTTGCTGAGTTGGGCCAAACCTATCTTCATGAGGCAATCAATGTGCCTGTTCCCACCCTGGTCTCCATTCTGCTAGCCTGTTCCTTTTCATTCCTTCTTTCTGTTTCTTTATTGGTGACATAACTTCATTATATTGTGTTGCTTTTTCTTTTTTTTTTAATCTTGAGGGCAGGTTCTCCTCTTATACCCTTCTCCCCACAGCAGTCCTTTTCAAAAACAACTTTTCATTGGTCAAACAACTTTGAATATAACAACAAACACCCAGAAACTTCCATGCCTTAACGGCTGGAAAACAAGAGAACCAGCTGGAGAACAAGAAACCGGAGACTGCATGGAGTCTCCTGAACCACCCTTCTATGTTCCCTCTAAACTCTTTTATATTCCTGATGGCCTTGTCGTTAAGAGTCTAATGTTATCATCAACTACGGTGCTTGCCCACCCCCATGGCCACACTCCCAAATCTCCCCCTTCTTTATTAATATCAACCATTACCACTCCATTCCACACCATCAACACTGATGGTGTTTGTAGGCTCAAAATGTAGAGGCAGCCAAAAAAAGGCTACAAAATTGTGGGTAGCATCAGTGAAGGTATTGAGAACAAAACCAAGTGTTGTTTTGCTGCCATCAAATGTTGTGGCATGATCACTTTTGGTAGTATGTGCAGGTGTGCTCTCTGCACGTCATAAAGGGCATGGTAGACTTACAGAAGAGATAAGCAACTAAAATGAGCCAGGGTTTGGAGTGGATGCTTTGTGACCAGAGACTAAGAAGCTGAGGATCTTCAGTCTGGAGGGAAGTCTCAGGAGGGATATGACCTAGGTTTACAAAATTGAAGTAGTGGGCAAACTGAATGTGGAATAACACGTTGGGGAATTCACTTAATTCCCCAATGCCAGGACTAAAAGGTAGTTGATAGAACCATAACAGATAGTAAAACCACTTTAGAAGTTACTTTTTTACATTATGGTTTCTGAGGTTTGCTGGCCACAGAAGGCTGTGGAGGAAGATATTATGACTCAGCACTGTAACATCTTTTGTCTAATGACAATGGATTCTGGTGTTGTATGAGGTAAATAGACAGAAGAAAGTGGACAGTCTTCTGTGTTCCCCTTAATTAGCATCTCTTATTAGCAATGTTGGAGGCAAACTGTTGGGTTAAATATTCTGACAGACTCAGGCACTTTTTATGTTCTGATGCACATGGTCTCTGGGCTTTGGGGAAGAGGAGGGGGGATCTACATACAGATTCTTTTCTTTTTTTTTTTTTTCTCCCCCACACACACTTTTTTTTCCTCAAGGATACACTGTTAAACTACTGGTCTACTATTTGTTCTGAATTAGAACATATTCTATATGAGAATATATGACTACATTGAAGAACATGATAAATTTAAAATGTTTCCTATAACCATAATGAATCCACTGATTGTTTGATTTGAAAAGATTGATACATGATATGATTCTAAGAGTTCCAGCATGTCAATCCAGTTTTCATAAGTATTTTGAAATAAATATTAAATGATCTACTGAATAAAAATGGTAAAATAGATCAAAACCACGGAATTCTATAAATAACAGAAGCTGATTTAGATCACTGGGCACTAATGTTAATCTTGGTGGTAGTTTGGCTCATTAAATGAATGTTAATTATTTTGACCATAAAAGGACCACTTAATTAAAAACAGACAAGAAAACAAACCAGCCCTCAAATCAATTTGAAGAACATATACTGCTTTTCAGTAAAAACAAGCTGTTTTTTGTTGTTGTTGTTGTTGTTTGTTTGTTTTGTTTTTAATGTTTGTATTATTATTTTTTAAGTTTTAACAGGTCAGATGTTGACCCAAGGCAAAGCATAGACTTAAGGCTGGCGTTGAGTCTCCTTTCTTTGGTATTGAAGATCAAGAGGTTGTGTTTGAATTATGTTTGTGTAGGATGTTATCCTTCAGTTGCCTTTATCAAACAGTTTCAAAGCTGTAGAAGTTTGAATTCAGTGCTTAATGTTTCTGTATCCTGCAGTCTAATCCATCCAGCTAAGAATTAGATGAGAATGTAATTTTAGGACATGTAGTCATTTTATCTTACTGCAAACTTCAGAATAGACCAGGCAGTTGAATAAAGTGAAACTTGATTGAAAGCCTGATACACTGATAGTTAGCAAATTGGGAATTTAATTGAGTTTTTGTTAACACTTTGCTGCAAGCAGCAGCAAACCTCAAGAGTTTGGAGAAGTTTGAGTTTGTGCTCTAGAACAGTGTTAAAGAAAAAGGGAGAATTTTGGAGATGGGGAAGTTGCAATAGCTTCTCGAAAAATGCTACTACTAACCATAGACAAGAGAAAGTGAAAAAAGATCTGTTTCTTCCTCTTCATACTCCAGCAATCATATTGACAATCAAATCTTGTAAACTGCACCATCAGAAGATTTCTCAGCCTTTTTGTCCCCTGCCACGTAATACCATAATATGGCATCAGGCCATATTGTGCTGTGTATGTTGCGTCATGTAGCTGGGATTTGGAGGCAGGGCCTCCAGTGGGCACTCTGGGGCTCTCAGGAGCTTAAGTGGTGACAGGCCTCAGGGTTATGGCTGCAGTTCGGTGCTTTGCCTTTGATCATACTGCAGGACCATGTGGGCCAGGCAGAACAAGTCTAGTGATCACATATCAGGATGAGAAGCAACATCTCACATATGAGCTTGGTGTGGTGAAGGCTCATAAATGATTTTTTTGATGGACATGTGTAACACTGGTGCTGGCTGGTATTTTCCATCTTTGTTCAACAATTTCTTGTGTAATTTTTGAAAACAGATGCCCAGGAATTAGATTTATCTGTTTCAGCAGTAATCTGTATTATGTTTATGTATTCATCACAATCTGATCTTTTTTTTTTTTTTTTTTCAAATTGGATTGAATGGAAGAGAATTTTTCATTATTTTAGCTGCAATATATTTGCACTTTTAATGAGCTTGAACCTGCAGACTGCCTATTCAGATCTCTGTTCAAGCAAGTTTGAAGTACTTACTGAAAGAGTGACAGAACAAAGACTCTTTCTTGACCAGAATACCTTCAAATACTTTTCTGAGTATAAATATACAAGCTTTCTGTTCTAAGTCAACAATAGTTACTATAAAGTATAGTTTTTAATAGATTTGGTACCTCACATTCATTGAAGTGTTTTTGTGTTTTTGTTTGTTTGTGTTTTTTTTTGCCACAACACAGTAGCTACTGTTGGTAGGTTTCCTTCACCTGAGCACTACATGTATGGAATGCTGTGATTAGTTTTTCACTGCAATTTAAAAGCTGGCTTACAGATTAAGAAAGTTTGTGACAGTTAAATCAATAAATATATTTTTTTCTTTCACTGAAAAATATTACTAGTATAAATTTACATTCTGTTTACAAGTGGTGTTGTAGCTGAATTTGCTGTTGGTATTTACATTTGGGTTTCCTGAAATTTCTGTGATATTTTTAATTTCAATTAGTTTATAAAGATCCTTACTCAAATGCAGAACATTTGCACATTCCCTAGATAAAGAAAGAAAATTAATTCTCTCTTGGTAAATATTTTCAGTAAACTGCCAACTTACTGTTTTGGTGGCTTTTTAAATTTTCAGTAATAGCCACTACATGGACTAATCCCTTATCTTAGAAACACCATAAATAACAAAATCAACAGCTGAACATTAAACAAACAAACAAACAAACAAACAAAACCTACATGGACATTATTGAAATGCAATGGAGAAAAGTCACTAGCAAATGCAGATCTGTTTCACTCCTGTGATTGCATGTTTTCTATCTCTAGCTGACACCTCCCAAATAAGTCCAACATCACATGTGCAGCTAAACCCATGAATGTCTGATGTGTTTCACAAACTATATGGGTTGCTATGGTATTGGTATTGCATTAGTGATTTTGAAAAAAACACGTGAGCTGCAATATGGATTTCATATAGCTTCTAGACACTGTAATCAAAAAATATAAGCTTACTTGAAACAGGAAATTAATGTTTATGTAATAGTTAACCATTATAACTAAGGATTAATGATAGTCAAAAATGTACCCAGGGTATTTTGCAGACTGACAAGATTTTGTTATTAATTTCATATCATACTGTTAGGAAAACTAGCTCTTTATTTAATTTACTACCTAACATTTAAATATTGAATATACTGAGCATGTGAGTCTCCAGAAGCAAAATGTATATAGAATTTGTATAAGTGTCTGTGCAGTCAGAATAGCTGACCAAGGGGTTCCCATGAGTTTAGAAATACAAATAGCAAGCTGTAGTGTTTTAGTACAGAAGTCATAAAGTAACAAGCCAGAGAATAGTCACATGGAAGACCAAAAGTTACATATGAAATTCTGTTCTTCTCTAAACTGAGAATTTTCTATCAACCATGGTGGATTATGTTTCAGTATTAATTAAATAGATCATTTCCTAACTGTGAATTAGTTTAAAAGTTTTTTGGGGGAACTCAGGTGTGATTTTAAAAGATAGGTAGTGATTTGTGTAAAACAGTATGCAGATCTGTGCTGCAGATGAATCTGCCTTGCTCCTTAGGGCCGGCTATTGGAATTAAATCCTTACTCATCTGCTTATCCAGCAAGATGTGTTCCCAACTGCTTTCTTGAGAGCTGCTCTGTATGTGTTGATGGACAACTGGTGGCTCATGCTCCTTGTTTCGGTTTGTTTAGGTTCAGATTTGGAAGTCCATAACAACCCACTGTTAATTTGTCATTGTAGTCATGAATTTAAACACTTAGAAATTACAGGTATCAGTTGCTCCAAATGTAATTATGGTGGTAGAAATCAGCTTGTTCTAAAGCTGCAAGCAGTAATCGTGTTAAAACTTTTTATGTGATTAACTTGTTCAGCATTAGCTGAATAAATAAATAAATAGCTAAATTAAGAGTGCTTTATTTTTGTGGCTTGCATAATATGATGCTTGTCATACAGGATGTTATTTATAACAGAAGTAATGTTCTAGCAGGCCAAGAGCAAATTGTGAAGTAAATTATGAAGTGCACCTGCAGCTTCCATTAATTGCGATGGACCTTTTAATTATTATCCTACATACTCTTCATGACTGGGATAAAAAGACAGAACACTTTTTTGGTCTAATTTCTGAAAACCTTCTGTGCTCATATGCATGAGCATATATGAGGGAATATGAGTCAGAGTGACAGTGCACGATGCTTAACACACGTGCACATTTCCTAGATGAGCAATATGATGCTTGTTTGGAGCAGCCTATTACCCTGTGCTGGCCAGCAGTGACCCACCCCAGGTGAGGCCAGGGTCTGGCTGGCCCTGGGGCTGGAGGGGAGGAAGGCCAAGTTCATTTCGTGTCCCTCCTGCTTCCTCTCTCTGGTCCTGTCCCACTCGTAGAGTGCCTGTTGGTGCCTGCAGGCATGAGTGCAGTGCCTTGACCTGCTTCTGTCCCACCAGGTTAGGTACATGCAGCTTGTTACTGCATACCAGGGTTAAATATAGATCTGATTCCTTTTGTTTTGTTTTGTTTTTTAATATGACATGCATATGCAAATATAACAAATTATAAATTCATAATAAAAGTATATAACAAAACTGCTTGAATATATTTATGGCATGGAGTCACCCTGTCTCAGTTTGCTACAATGGTACTCCAGTGCTGCTAAAGACTGGAAGAACAAACTGAAAAATGTCTCATCTACACTGCATCTTAATGAGTCAGGTTTGCTGATGGCTTTACAGTATGAATAATTCTTGTAAGAAGACCCATTTAGCAAACTTTCCTCTTCTCTCCTCAGAGCAAATTAATTACCTCTGTGAGAAATCTGCTGCCAATGGCCAGAAGGCTATGGCCAAACTTGAATTTAAAATGGTTTAAATTCAGTTACCTCGCTGATCAAATAATTATTTCTAATAAACTGCAATAATAATAATTAAAAAATCATTGAAAAGATACAATAGTAACATGCATGGCAAAATTCAATACAATTAAATAAATGATCTTCTCAATGAACATTTCTTTTATATATATTAATAACATCATGGATTTCAAAAATAGGTATTTTCTCTTTTACAGTTACAGCATAACAGAAAACATAACACAGAGCTGTTCTTGAAGACAACAGTGTGTTTAGAAGTTGCAGTGTTAGTTTCTGAAAGTACCTAAAAATATTGCCAAGAAGTTTTTGCCACAGGAAAATATAGTGCATGTTGGTATCCAGGGTCCACCTGTGTCAGTGCATCTTTTCTCTAGCAATATAAGGAAATCTCAATCTTTAGAGTGTAATTTTTCTGTTGGGAAAAACAAACAAACAAACAAACACAATCAAAAAAATCAAAAAACAACACATATATAAACCATTAAAAAAAAAGAAAAAACAAAAACATTTGCCTAAATAGCTTAAGTTAGAGGATGGATGGAGATGGGGATGCAACTTAAAGAAGGGTGCAAAGCACAGCATCTCTATGCCTTTCTCCCAAGAGCTGCTGATCCCGTGAGGCGGTGGCTGCCTGTAGAAACTGCAGAGCCTTCTCTCACTGTGTGGCTGCAGATTCTGAGGAACCTTTATTCTGTTGGGACATACCTTCACTGCTCCCCTCTGCACATCCTTCAAACTCTTAGATGTGTGGTTGCAGCCAAAGTAATAAGTGGTTTGATGTTTGTCATTTCTTATTTTCTGGAATTTTCTTAAACCTCTTGGGTTTTTCCAGCAGGCCAGTTTTATTTTGTCTTTTTATGCCTCTATGGTGTCTAATTCTAATTAGATATAACGAATAAAGACCTTCTCTCCTGAGCCTTGGAAATCTGGGCTCAAAGTTACCTGTTTGACTCTGAAAATTTTACTTCTGAATTTCTTTGGGCTGTAGAGTACCATTTAATTCAATTCCACACCTAGCAGAATTATGAAATATAGATAGAAGATTTTGATTTTTTGTACTTTCATACAGTGTACATGAACAAGAATCCCTTCTCTGCTCATCTGAGCTAGGAAAAACTTTCCCTGTTTTAAATTCTCCTGGTTTTTACTAATATTCTTTACACAAACTGGGTATATTTATTGTGGTTGTATGCACGATTTATTACTGAACTTAAAAATACTTAGCAATACATTTTGCACTTTCTGTATAAATATTTTTTTCATCCATAATCACTGCAATTCAGTTTCCTGAAAACATTATTAAGGATATTTATAATTTGCAACCAGTATTTCAAGAACTTAGTGCTTTTTTTTTTTTTTTTTTATCTTATCTAAACGCATTGAATTGATGCAGGAAATAAAATACCTAGTAGTTAATTGTAGATAAAGAGTTTTAAATATCTTATTCAGTATTATCACTGCTACATGCTTAAATTCTACAAAAATCATTGAACTTGAATGCAAACAAAGAAACATTGCTTCATATTTTAGATACTAACAGAGAACATTTTTAAACTGTATTGTAAAGAAAAAAAAAAAAAAACAACTTGAAAGTATGAGCTATTTATTTATAATTATTTGGAAATATCAATATAAAATACTGTTTTATAGTAAGATTTTTCATATCCCAGATATTCACTGCATGTATCATTGAAGTTACTACTTTCTTAGTTATTTTGACCACAAAAGAAAGGATGGATTTAGAGCAAAAGTTGGAGATATTTTGTTAGTCTTTGATACTTGTAAATATAATGGAAACACTTTTCACAATCATCTTTGTTTTGATGTCTTTTTGCCTGCATTTTGCCATCCAGGAAAGATACCCAGAGACTGTCAAATATGTGGTGGCTATCATATTTTCCAGGTCGTCTTAAGATTTTGCATGTTTAATGTGTCCAGACTGGAGGATATATTGAAGTCTGGTGAAGAGTATTGTCCTTGGTACTTTACACTTATTTTTAGTCTACTATTTCAGAGTGGGGTTTGTGGAGCCTGTAGAATATTTAATCATCCAATATAGCACTTCTGAGGGTGTCTTGTTAAGGAAAAACAATAAACACCAATAAGATGGAAGGCAAGTAAATTCCATTAGTACTTGCTAATTTGGGAGTTGTGTAAAATACTAGTTGAATTACATTCAACCAATATGCTGCTGTATTTATGTTGTATATTTATAATATATATGTTTTTTACATTATATAAATAATACATATTTATAAAATAAATTTAAGAATTACATATTTAATTTTATAATGGTATTCCAACAGCATGATTTTTTTTCCCTCCTCAGAGATATTCACCTATAACAATTCCTTGCTTATAACGTGAAGTCAGATGAAATTTTTACTACGAAATGAAATTCAGCTGATAAGTTTATTCTCCTCTTCCCTACTAGAATTTTCCTAGATGACCAAAACAGAATTCTCCCTGTTTACTTTGTAATTAAGGATGTTATTTGAAAGGAACTTTACAAATGTTGCATTTTTTTTTTTTGTCTGTGAAAAAGTAGTATAAGATCTCATTGACAAACTTGGACTTCTTAATATATGGAGAAGTATTTGGGAGTTTTGGATGTATAAACTCCATTGAGAGATATCAATTGTTGGAAATTTCTGTATATCTGTTCTGCTTGAATAAAAGCTTTTAATCTGTAGTTTCTAAGCTGTTTGTCAGACAGCAGGTATGTCAAGCAACAATTGTTTTCAGTATTTTTGTGTTACGTAATGTGAAGCTGACACTTTTTATTGATTCTCTTTTGCCTGGAGCTTATCCATGTATCTTTTCTAAAGAGTTCTTTCCTCAAGTCAGCCATTAGAAGACATAGTTTCCTAATAATAATAAAAATCTGTAAATAACCTACCTTTTATATATATATATAAAAAGATGGCATAGTTTAAAATAGGTTTAATTCCCTCTGAATTATCAGTGTTCTGAAGGCACTGACCTCATGCTCAGTCCTGAGAAGTGGCAAATATGGGAGACCAGAGAAAGTTAAAGACATTTCCATTTTGTTACTGCTTTTTTTTTTTTTTTTAAACATTCACAAATATATTAACAGTGATGACCTGATTCTCTGCTAACAACAGTAATACAGCCTCTTATTATGCATAATAAATGGCCTAATTTCGCAAACTCAATTGGATTTGGAAATAATAATTAATAATAATAATCTGATTCTTCATCTTTTGCTTTGATCATAAGTAACCTTTAAGTAACAAATTATTTAATCTTTCCATACAGGGAAGACTCAGTGTAACCTTAGTTTTGTGAATAATCTTGGAGGATAAATTATAAGTGATTTATTGTAACATAATTTTTCTTCTTCAGAAGAGATACATTCCTAATGTTAGTCCCTAAGGGTTCAGGTTCTGCCAATGCTCTTCCCTGCTGCCCTTGAAATTGTTTCCATATGTATCTTTATAGCTTTGGGAAACTTAGGCACAAAAGTGTACATCTCTGTATATTCATACAGTTGTGGTATAAGAAGTCTTATCTGATTTTAGCCACCTGCAATGGTTATGTTGTAGTTGATAATCTGGATTCCCTTTAAAGAAAAAGTCCGTAGAGGCAAAACGTCTCTTTTCCTATTGTAATTATTTAAGATGAATCCATGTATCACACCCTAGAAGTGACAGCTTGTATTCAACGAAGAGAACCTGGATGAGAGAATCAACAGCTGAGTTGTAGACATAGGATTTATCTCACCTAATCTTAGATGTCTGATTTGTCTATCCTATTCCTTCGTAGGGACTACAGACCTTACACGCTTTTTGTGGATCTGGACTGGAATGCTTTACACAAACTATATTGCACAGTCACCAAAATACATGTTTGTACATTGTGTCCAAATGGGTTTCAGTGGCACTTTCTACATATCCATTTTAGTGAAACTTTGGTGCTAGAAATTTCTAATACTGGGCTTCCATGCTGTTAGTTCAGTCAAAAATCTGGGCTGAATTATGAACAATTCCTGGTCTGTGTGTGTCTGCTCTCTGCAATATCTGGAGGTCTGATTTGGTGAGATTTCAAATTATGACTTGTGTATTTCTTTTCAAATGTATTTGAAATAATATATTGAAATAATGCCACATGAAAAGGGTACTGGTCTGATAATTTTAGCATGGAAAAATCTATGGCACAATTTTTAAGAGAATTAATATGAATTATAAGAAATCGTTTTTCCCTAGTCTTTTTGTAAGTATGGATGAGCATTTCAACATAAAAACAAACAAACAAACAAAAAAAAACACATGGAAACATTAATTTCATGTTTCTATTACAGGATAGAGGAAGAAAAGAATATTTTATCAGAATTTCAAGAAGACTTGAACAAATTAATTTTATGGTTAGAAGAAACGGAGAGCATCATTGCTATTCCCCTTGAACCAGGGAATGAAGACCAGTTAAGAGACTGTCTTGGCAAAGTAAAGGTATTATAACCTTTATTTACTGTTTTCTTAAATTATTATTTTCTTAATTCATCAATTATCTACGCTGAAGAACATTAAATGTTATTTAACAAAACCCAATAAAAAATAAAAACAATGCTTTAGTAAAATCTTACTTCAAGTTCCTTTCTAAGTAGACAGAGATAGGATAAATAGTAGTGCATGGTGAAGACTTAATCATGTGCTAGGTTTATGCGTCTCGCTGTTTAGTATAAGACATCTGTGAGCTGGACAGAGAATTTGTGAGGCCTTGCCTCCACAGCCAGGGATTTCAGAATGAAGGCAAAGATGCTACTGTATGGGGTGTTAAATGCATCTTATCATTTCCAGACATGATTACAAGTTTGAAGTTTAAGCTGATTATTTAGATCCATGAAGTTCCCACTTCTTATTTATATACAAATATTTCCCAAATGTAGCATTCCCAAGGAATAAGTAGTCCAAAATTAAAGGTGCTAGCATTTTTTTTTTTAATTATTATTATTTGTAGCTCATTTTTACATTCCATCTTTTATTTTGGAGCTACACAAGAGAATATATGTATATTCCAATGCAACAAAGAATAATGCACTGTGGCTTATTTAATACCTGCTTGATTGTGTTGATGTATCTTTTAGTTGCATTATCCTTACTTGATATATCAAGTTACTTTGATAACTTGCAGTAACTACATACATGATGGAGAAGTGGTACATTTAGATGACGTCTTGCTTTCTTTGTCTTTACTTGATGTTTCTATGAGTATACATGAACATTCTTAATTATGAGGTTGGACTGGAGGGCTTTTCACCACATACCGTCTGGGTGATTGTGTTCACAGCACAGAACATGGAAAAGCCATTCTCCAAAGTGGGCTTTAATATACTATTTACCATACTGAAAGATTATTAATATCTATATACATGAGCTAATGTGTATCCAGAGGTGGAAATTTGTCATACAACAGTGATCAATATCCTGAGAAACACCTTATTTGATTGTTTATCTCTCTCTGTAGGCTTGATCCACTAATACAGTTTCTGGGGTTTCTGCCCTTCTATATTCAGAAAGTCATGGCTATTTTGTCTTGAATTGAGTTTATTCCTTTAGCTGATAGACAAATCAATAAGGGTGAAGATAAGGGAGCTGAAAATTCTACCACAGTTCATCTTAACTGCTGTATTTGTCTGTTCCAGTTAAGAGCTGAAGAGCTGCTGCCACACAAGGGAATACTGAAACGATTAAATGAATCTGGTGGAATAGCACTTGGAAGTGCATCACTGGACCCAGACAGAAAACATAAGCTTGAGAGTGCACTGAAGGAGGCTAACCATCGCTTGGTAAAGGTTAGACATATTAGTGACGTAACTGTGATATGAAATTTTAATCGGCAGCAAATATTTGCATTACATATTTTCTCTTATGTATTATTTTTCTCTGGATGAAGCTGCAGAAACATTTGTACACATAATGAACCTGTGGAAGAAAAATGTGTACAATATACTGCTGTGAGAAACAGTAACAACACAAGATCATGAGTGCCTGAAGCGATGTTGCATCCAAATTAACTCCCTAAATTACAGGTCTGCTGCTTCAGGGCAGAATGCGGAGCATCATTTTTGTAGCCTGGTTGTTTTAAGGGTACAGCAAATATTCCAATGTTGTGACTCAGGTGTGTGAGATACAGTAGCAAATAGCTTATTGCTTTTCTAGAAACACTTCCTAGTTCTCTCCTCTCCCCAACACTGGGGTAGAAGCTGCAACTACTGATTCATGTTCTACCATGCTTCTTCCAACCATGAGTTTTGAGTTCTGTTTTCAGTGTAGCAAAGTCCCACTCGTTTTGCTTTCTAGGATCTCCATACCAATGGAAAGAAATAAAGTAGGGTTGTGTTGATCTATATTGTTGAAGTAGCATGTTTTTATGTTGGAAACTGTTGGCAATGAATAGTAGATATGGATCAAGAGTGCTCTCCATACAGACCTTATGTAGCAGAAATGGTAGAAAGCATTATCTAAAAAAATGTAAAAATGTAAATCCACACAAAGTATGGATCAGTCTGGTCAGGACAGGTCAATGCAGAATCTAGAAAATGCAGCTGAAGGATTTCCCCAGAGACTGATGGCACAGTCACCAGGATGCTTGGGTGGGGGGGGAGGGGTGGGAATAGCTGTGTTTATCTGTGAAAAGGAGATAAAATAGATCTTCTGAGTACCTTAGTGAAAAGACAAGCTACAGTTTCTGGTCAAGAGTTCTGTCTTTTTGATTCAACTTTGTTCACATAATTGATATTTCAATTACAGTCCTAGTAAATAAACAGGAATTTATCTGATGTGGAATTCTCATTACTTTCTTCTACTTAACAGAAACAGTCTGGCAAGTTTCAGATTTTTAGCTAATGGCTCAAGCAAAAATGGATAATATTGGTCACATTCATAAAATTGGAGTTGGGTGCGTTAATCATTATTTAGGTGCTTGGACAGAAGTATCCCTTTCTCTACAGAATGGTTTTCTGAAATCAATGTATATAAAAGAATTCAGAACACTTCAAAATCAAAGCTAGTGTTATTTACTAGCTGATATAAGGGTATATGTAGCTGAATTTAAGAACCATTATTTGAATATCTGTGCTGTAATATTAAAAAATCATTAGCTTTCAGGCAAAAATAAGTGTGGTTGTTGTTGATGTTTGTTGTGTGTGTTGGTTTTTTTGTTTGTTTGTTTGTTTGCTTTTATTTTTAAGTAAAATGGCACTAATATTCTAAGAAAAACTAATTTCTCTGTATGAAAGTCATATCTAAGAACTTATGTACTTCCACTTTCTGCTTGCTAATAGAGAAAATATCCAGGTTACTTGTCATAGGCAGAGCAACCCATATAACTATGAATGCTGTTGAAATTATTAGGTTTGTATGAAATATGGTGGACAACGTAAATCATTCTCTTTACAAGCTGCAACAGACCTAAGTAATGATTCCGGCAAGACATTAAGCTTGGAATTTACCAGGTGAAAACTTCATTTATAGCTAAAAGGGACTAAACCAAGAACATTGAACTTTTCTTTGTGATCATTACTGAACTGCACTATTTCAATTTCAGTTGTCTACCTATGGAGATATAAAAAATAAAATAGTGCTCACTCTACCTTAGTTGCTGAATTTAAAGGATGTGGAAAATGCAATTTATTTTTTAATAAACAGAAAATGAGTTTGAAAATTATGACATTCAAATCCTTACATGTTAAGTGAGATTTTCAAATGTTTCTCTGAAGGTGTTTTGTTTCTCAGATGATCTTGAAAGGTCAATGTAAAAAAAAATAAAAATAAAAATAAAAAAAGACCAACCCACACAGATTTTACTGTGAGCTAAACCTCACAGCTCTGGCACATTTATATTAGGTGATCTTCAGTAGGTCACTGTAACAGGATGGTTCTGTAGTCAGTTGTTTTGATGAGGATATATTTTTCCTGTTCCTCAAAGCCCAGTGGGCAAGCCTCACCAGCGCAGAGATTCCTCTGGGGCTTCTCTGTCCCTCCATTACCATCTAAGAGTATATCTTAAGCTTGAATCCTTTGTTTCCAGCTATTTGTTTTGTTTTCTGGCATCTGTGCTAGGAAGGAATGTGTAACAATATACTGTTTCTGATTATCTCATCTTGCAGGATGATATTATGTTGAAAATACAAAATGTACTTGACAGTTACATAAATAACATAAGGTAGCTCCTTATTTGGTATATGCTGGAGTAATTCTGTTTACTTTAGAGAAGCTGTGACAATCAAAAATTACCAGTTGAAAATGTAGCCAAATATCTCCTAAGTTTATGACAAATTTTTGTTTTGCTTTGATCTGCCAAACGGTGGAAGGGGCAACAACATTGTGAGTTTTAACCTTCAAGGTGACATATTTGAAATAAGTCATGTTCAAACCTTCTTTAGAGTCAAAGAAACGGTTACCCTACAGCAATGGAAATAAGCCGAGAAAATAAATTGAGTATGAAAGGAATTGCAGTCACATAAAAGAAGCTTTTTTTTTTTTTTTTTTTTTTTCTTTTGCTTCAGTATTGTCTTTGCTTTTAGGTGTTTATATCATGTGCTGATGACCTTGAGAATAGATACATGAAGAGTTTTTCTTCCTTTATATAGTCATAAATTTAAAATGACATTTCTTCAGACACCTTTATTGAATAGTGATTCTAATAGGCCACTACCTCAGATACAGTTTAAGCAGAGAATGAAGATTAAAGCCTACATTTGAAAGCATGACTTTTAAATTCTAGCCTGGTTTTACTTATTATACCCTCTCCAAAGTCAGTATTTCTTGTAAAAATGAAAATAACTCTGTCTTTGTGAAGTCTTAATAATATGAAAAATGAAGTGTTTTATAACCATTTTTATGTCTTCACATCAAGAATTTTCATTTATTTTCAAAGCTCAAAGTATCTTCTGCTGTGATAGCCAAGTAAGCTAACCACCTAGCGCTTCAAAGCATACAAAAGGGGTACTAGGCACTAGAGTTTGTGATGAATTCAGTTCTTGTCATATACCACCTGCCAGGGCATATAACAGATCTGTAATGGGTTTCTTACCTTTTAGTGTGCAGTAAATGGATTGATAGATTAGGTCTGAGACCAGTGAACCATGGAATCAGAGGTTTGCTGGAAGGAGTTTATTACTCTTTAATAATATTCTTGGTCTGGTGTCAGCCAAGAGGGATGAGCTAGATTATCCGAAAGTAAGCTGGATGCCAAAATCAGCATTCTTCTCATTTATCCACCTTAGTCTTCACAACGTCTATTGTATGTATTATGAAGGTTATTATAAGTGCCTGATGGAGACATTTTTTCTGCCTTTTAATTTGTCTGCTACTATTAGAACTAATTACTAGACACTGAAGAGACCATTTCACTGTTTACTGCCACAGCAAATCAATTTGTTGTGCTATATAGACAAAAAAGAAATTGGAGTGGAGTGACATGGCTGTAATTTGTGAACATTTTCTGTACCACCAGAAGAAGTATAGGTCTCCTTGGCTTGGTTGACCAAGTGCAGAGAAAAACAGATGGACCTAGAAAGTGCAGGAAGACAAAGTCATAACAAGGTTATAGTTCATGTAGCTTGCCTTGAGTAGTAATTATTCACCTATTACTTGTGATGACATCAAATTTTCAGCATGTTATTGTAACTTAGTTTGAGTTTGCAGTTGAAACTACTATAATTGCTACTATTACTGTTTGTGGGATGAACGGGAAGAGATCTTTGAAAAAAATGCTACAGTTGGATTTCTGTGCTTTTGATTTGAAATGAGATTAAAGCATTTGTAACCTAATAAGAATGTCTGTTTTATTTCCAATTTCCAAGCAGGTAAAAAAGCCCTTTTCTTTTCAGTTCTTTTAAGCTACATACACTGAAGTTCTTCTGGCTATATTGATTTAAAACTATTGAGATTCTTAGCTGTTTTGGATACAGTGGATTGCATGTGTTATAGAAGACAGACCACATTAGGAATTGGGCCCTACTTCCTAATCAATGGCATTTTTAGTCATTTTAATGACTTCAGACATCAGTTTTTGTTCCACTTTACATGCTATACTGTAAGTCATCCTAATGACCACTGTCAAAAAGAACTGGAGATTATCATAAGACATAAGGAGACAGGAGACATCTGTTTGTTTGTTTTCTGAAGTTCAGTTAGATGAAGTCATTTAAGAGGTGTGTCATAATAGCTCTGAGTGTCCACAATCAATGTAAGTATACACATTCACTGCAGATGGAAGAAAATGAAATGGTTTATCTTAGACTGAAAGATTTTATTATTTGCCATCTATAAAAAAAAAAAAAAAAAGATGATAGCAAATCAGGCTTATACTAACAAATCAATTCTAATCTGATATAAGTTTAAAATTTGGATGCAGTGTTTTTTAAACCTGGAAAATCTGACTCCAAAGAAAATAAAAATGAGATTCCAATGACGTAAATATTGCTGTGGTATAATACTCGCTGATTTTTATTTTTTTTTTAACAAGAACTGCATTTTACAATATTAAAAAACAACAAACAAACAAAAAAAGCAGGAATTTGATATAATTGCTGCCTTTTCAGTTTAAACTCTAATTTTATTTTATTATTATTAATGGTGTTTTGTTTTTGTTTTTGTTTTTTCCCTACAAAAGGTCTCAAATCTTGTAGTTTTGTAGCTCGTTTTTATCATTCAAGGTATTAGTGGAAAACACATAGTTGTTGCATCCAATAAAACTTTGAGTCAAAGGTAGTTTACAAAGAAAAAGTTGCATCCTCCCCACACATGATAAAATACTCTGAATAAATAGATGCAGTAGCACAGCATCAGAAAAAAAAGGAAATTTTTAGTGCTGTAAATCCCTGATAGATGGTATATTTGGGTAAGGTACTTTACAGAGACCATTTTTATCTTGTCACTTCCCACAGTCTGGAAATGCCAACAAAGTTGTTTAAATTTCCAGCTGCTCTGTTTTCCTATGAGCAACCCCCTATCTCATAGGAATATTGTAAAAATAAATTACTTGGTGATATTGCAGCATTCTGAAGGTTTAAAATGTTGTAAAAGTTGTTAGTAGCACTGTTTTACGTTAAATCTGGAGTCCTGCAGAGAAATATACGATTGCTCTCTTTTTATTAATAGCACCATCAATTTCTCTCTCTTGTTAAATATTAATAAATATTCTCCTACTACAGTATGTTGTTTACCCTCATTTGAAACAATTAATCATTATGAAGTCCATACAAGGAAAAAGTTATGATGTTCAAAATGTTTTTGCAACAATCAGGCAATAATTACACCATATCAAGGGCTTTTGTGACATTCTACTGAATATGTGTTCTTAATTTCCGTTGAGACAAGTTTTTCACAGAATCACAATATCTAGGTTGGAAGAGACCTCAAGATCATCGAGTCCAACCTCTCTGACCTAACACTAACAAGTCCTCCACTAAACCATATCGCTAAGTTCAACATCTAAACATCTTTTAAAGACCTCCAGGGATGGTGACTCCACCACTTCCCTGGGCAGCCCATTCCAATGCCTAACAACCTTTTCGGTAAAGAAATTAGAAGTTCTTCCTAATATCCAACCTAAAATGCCCCTGGCGCAACTTTAGCCCATTCCCCCTCATCCTGTCACCAGGCATGTGGGAGAATAGACCAACCCCCACCTCGCTACAGCCTCCTTTAATGTACATGTACTTACAGAGAGCGATAAGGTCGCCCCTGAGCCTCCTTTTCTCCAGGCTGAACAAACCCAGCTCCCTTAGCCGCTCCTCGGAGGACTTGTCCTCCAACCCCCTCACCAGCTTCATCACCCTTCTCTGGACTCGCTCAAGCACCTCGATGTCCTTCTTGTAGCGAGGGGCCCAAAACTGAACGGAGTACTCGAGGTGCGACCTCACCAGAGCCGAGTACAGGGGGACGATCACTTCCCTAGACCTGCTGGCCACACTGCTTCTTATACAAGCCAGGATGCTGTTGGCCTTCTTGGCCACCTGAGCACACTGCTGGCTCATATTCAGCCGACTATCCACCAATACTCCCAGGTCCTTCTCCGCCAGGCAGCTTTCCAACCACTCATCTCCCAGCCTGTAGCTCTGCTTGGGGTTGTTGCACCCCAGGTGGAGCACCCAGCACTTGGCCTTGTTGAACTTCATACAGTTGGCCTCAGCCCATCGGTGCAGCCTATCCAGATCCTCCTGCAGAGCCTTCCTACCCTCGAGCAGATCGACACACGCACCTAACTTGGTGTCATCTGTGAACTTACTGAGGGTGCACTCGATCCCCTCATCCAGATCATCGATAAAGATATTAAAGAGGACCGGCTCCAGCACTGAGCCCTGGGGAATGCCACTAGTGACTGGCCTCCAGCTGGATTTGACTCCATTCACCACGACTCTTTTGGCCCGGCTATCCAGCCAGTTTCAAACCCAATGGAGCATACGCCAGTCCAAGCCATGAGCAGACAGTTTCTTGAGGAGAATGCTTGGGAAACAGTGTCAAAAGCCTTGCTGAAGTTAAGGTAGACCACATCCACAGCCTTTCCCTCGTCCACCAAGCGTGTCACTTTGTCATAGGAGATCAGGTTCATCAAGCAGGATCTGCCTTTCATAAACCCATGCTGACTGGGCCTAAATCACCTGCTTGCCCTGCAAGTGCTGCGTGATGACACTCAAGGTAATCTGCTCCATGAGCTTCCCTGGCACTGAGGTCAAACTGACAGGCCAGGCCTATAGTTTCCCAGGTCTGCCCTCTGGCCCTTCTTGTAGATGGGCATCACGTTTGCTAGCCACCAGTCGACTGGGACCTCCCCCGATAGCCAGGACTGCTGATAAAATGGTGGTAAGCGGCTTGGCCAGCTCCTCCGCCAGTTCTCTCAGTATCCTTGGGTGGATCCCATCTGGCCCCATCGACTTGCATACATCCAAGTGCCGTAGCAGGTCGCCAACCATTTCTTCATGGATAGTGAGGGCCACATTCTGCTCCCCATCCCCTTCCACCAGTTCAGGGTACAAAGGTTTGATTCCACCTCCTGGCTCCACAAAGAACTGCCCCAAAATCACACCATAGGTCTAAGAAGGTTGTCCAAATACTTCTTGAACTCCAGTGGGCTTGATGCAGTGACCACTTCCCTGGGGAGCCTATTCCAGTGCCCAACCACCTGTTCTCAGTGAAGAACCTTTTCCTAACACCCTGTCTGATCCACCCTTGTTGCAGCTTTGTGCCATTTCCTTGGGTCTGATCGCTGGTCACCAGAGAGAAGAGATCAGCAAATTGATCTCTGTTGAAGTTGAGGTATTCTACAGCTATTTCCCTCAGGACACCTTATCTCTACCCTGTAATCTTCTTCTGATATTCTTTTTGAATTAATATATATATTTATCATCAAAATGGCAAGTCTCTACTTTTCTCACTCCTAAGTGGCCAAGTTTTGGGGACAAGTGGCTGGAGGACAGCTGTGCAGAGAGGGATCTGGGAGTGATGTTTGAGAGTAGGCTGAACATGAGCCACAGTGCAGCCAAGAGGGCAAACCACATTTTTGGGTGCACTGAACACAGCATAGCCATAATCAAGAGCTGTGATTCTCCCAGTGTATTTAGTGCTGGTGCAGCCTCAGCTTGAATATTGTGTACAGTTCTGGGCTCCATGGTATAAAAATGCTATTAAGATATTTGAATGCATCCATAGGAGGACCTTAAAGCTAGTTAAAGGGATGGAAGACTTGTCTTGTGAGGAGAGGCTGAGGGGTCTTGGGTTGTCTAGTCTGGAAAAGAGAAGGCTCAGAGGTGACTTCATTGCTCTCTACAATTTTCTGAGGTGATGAACCTGAGAGAGGGGCACTGGTCTCTGCTCCATAGTATCTGATGATAGAGCATGTGGGAATGACACAAAGTTGCACCAGGCTGGAAAATGGAAAAATGGAATTCAGGCTGGACAATGATTAAATGTATGTATATATAAAATACTATTTTGCCAACATATTTTATGGTATCTTTTAGTAGAGGAAATTTCTGTCTTTTTTGTGTTTTGGATATGAATTTGGAATATATTTATCATATATTTAAGAAGTTATGCTAAGTACTTTGAATATAAAAAGTATGTTTTGTAAAGACATTTGTAAAGACAGTTTATATTGAAGTAGATCTAGCTGAAATACCTGATTTCAAATAAAACATTTTAAGCAAATCCCTTCACATGTTTCTGCACTACAATAATCACATATGCAAGAGATATTTCACATGTGGTGACCAATGATTCATATACTCTCACATAGCAATGAGCCATTTACAGTGATTTGAACTTTTCTAAATTTTAGTTCCCAGCAGACCCTCCTGTTGTATGTCAGATCTTTTATGCATTTCTGTCAAGGAAGACTGTAGGAATCTAAAATCAAAGTTCTGCTATTTGCTGCTTAAAAAGTTTATAGGTTTATTTAGGTCTTTCTGTATTGCAACGAGCCTATATAATTAATATTTCACAAACAAAATAGTCTGAAATAGCCTTAAAGCTAAACCTCCCCTTTCTTCTTCCCTATCCTTTTGTTGGCCATTTTTCTCAGAATTTAAAAATCATCTTTTAGAAAATTCAGCATCAGCATTACACAGAGAATTGCCTGTTATTATGATACTGAATTTAATTCTACATTGAGCACTGTTTATCTAAGGTAACTCTCACACTCTCGTTTTTTCTATTAATTGCATGTTTTTAAAGTTGAAAAGTTGTCACCTCTCTCAAAGTGCTAAACAGTTATTTATTGAAAACCAACCAATAATGATATCAAACTAATCAAACTAATCAAGTTGTTAACTGTTTTCTATCAGTCATGTAAGCTCAGTAGTTGCTAGGTAGGATCATTCACTAGAACTGGAGTACCACCATATTTTTATTTTTCTACAATTTTTAATAGAATAAATTCTTCATTGCTAGGAAATGCCATAAATTTCCTGTTACATCTACAAATAGCTGTAGACAAAATTCCATCCCATTGAAATTTATCTAAGCTGTGCAAAGATAATGCAAAAGATACCCCTGTTTATTTATTGTGGAAATATAATCTGGTTTATCTGTACATTAATTATAGAATATATTTGTCTAATACCAGAAATTGCTGTTTCATATTGATTTTATTGCTGTGTTACAAACCTTAGTTCCAATTATATCCATTTTCTCTACCGAGCAAAACACCAATCTTTTGTTGTTGCTGTTGTTCCTATAAAGGACTCCATGAGCAAACCCAACAATGATACTAAGTTAATAGATTGCATTTTAAGGTACTAACGATACTACATGCTGTATAAATATTTGTGATTTGTTTCATTGCAATGCCTTTTGGCTTCATTTTCCTTGTCAGGCAGATGACATTTTTTAGAAAATTCCTGGCAGTTTTGGGAAGCTTCTCTCAGGTGTAGGCAACAGCATGGAAGAAAGTATCATGTGCTTAATTAGTTATTGACTGATTGCCACTGTGAGATGATTACACATGGAAGTCAAGCTTTCAGTATTGGGAATGGTCTTGAAAGTAAAGCAGTCAGATAACATAATTCTTAAAAAGGAGGGTTGCAGAAAAGGATGATGAGACACAGCAGCAGACAGGAAGGTCTCTGTCACAAGGAATGGCCAAAAGTGGAAATAGGACTACTATGTTCAATTTGACAAGCTGTGAGAAGAGATTGGTCTTTATGTGGTATGATAAGCTGTCTGACCCAGAGTAATGTGTTACTCTGGGAAACCACAGCAGTACATCTAGCTGTCTACTGAGCAGTACTATGGCCTGCCATTTTTTCTTCTTCTTCGCTTATATAAGTCAGGCTCCACTTCCTGTGAGAAGAGAACTTTGACTGACAGCTTCAAGGTAACCGATTAGGCAGAATACCAATTATATGGGTATTTTATTATTATTATTATTTGTTTGTCTTGTGTCAAGATAAAGAGTGGCTGCAGGAATCATATTGTAAACCTTTTATGGTTTCTTTTGGATTTCTGGAATTTGGTATGGGACAAAGAAAGGGATAAATAAAAGAAAGTTGTGGACCAGATTATTCGACAAAGGTGGAGGGTCTTGCGCTCAGAAAATGCCCTTGTCAAAGGAAGATCACCGAGACAGTACACAACAGAATGAATGTCAATTAGTTATAAATATTAAAGCATATAGATATTCAGATGATTGTGATATAAATCATCATATTACCATGTAAGAAAAACAAAATAATTCATTGGGTTGTGGGGATATGTTTGTCTGTTGTTTGTTGTTGTTGTTGTTGTTGTTTGTTTGTTTGTTGTTTAAAACTAGACAGGCAGATGAAGCAGAAAAATATTTGGTGCATTGCATTTGTGGATTACTTTAGTCATCTGAATCAATGGACTTTTTTTTTTTTCTTTTAAAATAAAAATAAAGCTTGTGAATATTACAAATACCTACTTAAGAAGTTTTATTTTATTTTATTTTATTTATTTATTTATTTAAAAAAAAAGCCTGCAAAACATGTGCCAAGGTCAGATCCCTTACAGGGAAACATGAAACACTGGTGACACTGAAAATAAAATTTTGTATGTATTTTTAGTAGACTGCTTTCATCTTCCTCTAGTAGTATAGCCTTTATTCCACATTTGTCAGAGACACCATGGTTCATAAATATTCATCACTCGAAAGAAATTACATAGATTTTGTTTTAAAGTCAATATTGAGTTTGCTAATGAAAATGGCTCAGTTAATTAACTAAATGGTGTCCTAAACCGAACTTTCATGAAACTCTTTCTTACGCTGATTGTTTTTCATGAAGAAATGATGCATAAAAATTAAGTTCTCCCCTTCTATTTTAAATCATTCTTTTGTACACGCTCTAGGGAAGGTGATTTTAAGCAGATAAAACTTTCTGAGCAGCGGCTGAAAGAACTGCTGTTTTATGTAATCATCTTACTAGTGTTATTGAAGCATCAGCTGTGATATATAGATAAATCGGGATTAAAGCTTGTATTTAATGCTTTCTATGACTTTAATTATTGTTTTATTTTCTGAGTCCTGTCTTGGACAACACAGAAAGCTGCTTTCAGTCCAGTTATGCTGTGGGCTGACTGCAGTGTAGTCACCTGTCATTTTTCCTTTGATTTGTATTTTAACAAAAATGGGATAGTAAAGCAAAAGCTTGTGCTTGTTTCACGTTTATTATGGAAAGCAATTCATATGGAAAGCTACACATTCTTCACTTTTCTGCAGTGGTGAATTTTTTGAAACCTGACAATGCCAGTTACTGTACAATCAAAGACCACTTCCATAAGGTGCTTTGTATATTAGAAGGACCTTTCCAAGCCAGGAATACAAGAAAAGCATTGTTAAGCCTTCACAGACACCCCACAGTATGTGTGTGTGTGTGTGTATATATATATATATGTATATATGTATATGTATATAAACAGTACATATATATATATACATACGCAATTGTATATATACAATATAATACTCATTATTATATTTTATCTATATTTTATCTTATTATACATATCAGGAAAGTGAAATTTAAATCCAGTGTCAGATTCATCAAAATAAGATCCATTCATTATAAGTGCCGCTCTGTTGAGAGGTTGGTGAGACAGCTAGCAAGAGAAAGGAGGCTACCTTATCTAATATCTGGGGGAGGTGGGGGAAGAGATAGTGAATAAACTGAGTAGGAAACATATTTACACTGCTATTAAATGTTTGGAGATTTGGGATTTCTTCTCCCTCTACTCACTCTCATGTTAGGGAGATCCTCGGTATTCTTTTTTGACAAAAGCCATGTTGGTGAGATGCATCTCCTCATCTGTATTCTCAAGCAGCTAGGTAGTAACAGCACAATCTTCTCTTTGGTCCTTTCAGGTAAATAGGAAATGACCTTGATATTGACTTGTGAGAGAGAAGGGAAGTATTCAAAATCACACATTGGTCATTTGAAGCCACTTCAATAGCTTTTCTTACTTTTATCAGGTGACAGCTGCTGATAATAGTGATGCTTTACTAATTATATGATTTATCAAGTTCATTCACTTGCAATAACATTTCTGACCTCTGCAAAACTATTCCCAATTGTTCTTTCCTTCCTACTTACTATCTCTACCTAATTAGTTTCAGCTTGTTCATTCTGAGTATTGTTCCTATTACAGGATCGAACTCCACAGATGTTACATTAATTGTTATTGAAATCTGCCTTCTGGATATTCATAAGGAATTAAACAGAATGGAGACCACAGAGTACGATTTTACATCAGGAGACATACCTTATACAACTTCTTCCTTCCTTTATATTTATTATCATCATATGAATTCATATTCCTTTCCATCTGCTCAGCTCTAATTCATCACATAGTGTATGCACACAACTATGAATATACACTAAAAAGTACCTGTATATCTAAAGCTAAAGTAAGAAGCAACAGAGCATATGAACAATGAAGGAGATATATATGGCTAAGATGAGCAGCTGCTATGGCTAAGATGAGCAGCTGCTCATCTTAGCCATATGTTGCACCCAAAGTGGTCACATTGGGGTGGGGATGGAAAGAACCTAAGAGTGGATCATCTACTTTTCCAGTGAAGGAAGGTCACTGAAGATGTGAGGTGCAGATGGAATAGAAACAAATAATGCATGTATTTCTTCATAGGAATTCTAGAAATTCTTATAGGTATTCTTATGGAGAAATACCTATGGAGAAATAATGGAAATATTAAATGAACATCTAAACTTTTAAATTATTACTTTAAATTTGACAGAGTATTCTCATGTTTACAGAAACATCTTATTGTATTTATGCTAGTAATTTATTTGCATTCTTTTAATAGAATTTAATTAGAAAATACATAAAACAGATTAAGTAAAAGATGGTCTGGTGTTTTAAGATGATGGATAATGCTACGTATTGTGAAGACTAGTGTCAGGTTGTAAAATTAGGATCTTCTGCTGTTTTCTGATTTAGAATGTAAATCTTTTCTATTATTCTGTTACTAAGCTGCCAATTAATTTAACTTAATTAACATTTGAACTAAAGTACAAAATTTTAGATGCATCACATACTTTGAGATTGTTTTGACACATCATTGAAATTATACAGTGCTTTGATGTTGAAATCAATTTTTTTTTTTCTTTGAAGGAATAATCTATACTTTAGTTTTCATTTGCACTTTGAAAGTTATTTTTTTCCTTTGGTTGCAAACCAAGGTATGTTTTCATTGTTGATCTGCTGCCAAATAAGACAAAGTTGAAAAAAAAAAATCCTAAACAAAAAGTGAAGCTAAATTTTTAGAAAGCTGTCCCAGTTAAAGTTATATTTTTCACCATGTCTTCCTTGACAGCCTATAATGCTTTTAGTTTCATTAGGCCCTTGTTTAGTTTAGGCAGATTGTGGGGAAAACATCTTCAATGTTTGTCCTGTTTTTACTCTTCCACAGGTGATGCCTTCTGGCTACTGTTCCTATTGGTCTTGGCACTTATGAAATGATTTCACTCCTCCTCTGATGAAACCTACCAGTCTTTCTTAAATAGAAGGGAATGAAATAAGATACTATAGGGGTTTAAACTGGGTAGACACCAGATGGTTACCCTGGGCACCGAAGGAATAAAAGCAGGGTGGGGAAGGAAGGAGCCAAAAAGTAAAATACAAACAAACAAAAAATGCAAAAAAAGTGGCATCTGGGAACTAAGAACTAGTAGAGAGAGTCCAGTGACAGGACAGTGGGATGGCTGTCCCACTGGCATCAGAATCCCAACTTCTGGATGGGACTTCTGGAGCTGTGAACAATCAGCATGCCAGTACCTGAAGCAGCTTGTCAGAAAGTCCTGTAATAGATTGAATTTGGATGAAAAGACTGCAAGTTAAAAGGCAGAGAAAATTCTAGAGGATCCTAACTCTGTGTGTCCTCCTGTGGAACAGAAGGGGCATGAATCAGGAGACCCAACAAACGTATTCATGTCTGTTACTCCATGGAGTTTTTCCCAAATTATGCTTCTGAAAATAAGCTGTCTCCCCAGAGACAGTCTGCAGCAGTACCCTGGCTTGATGGGAGAATTTGTAATTCCCTTAAACTCATCAGGCTCTAATTTGATTAGCCAGCATGACTGTTTGATGCCAGAATTAAGGAAAAATAAAAAAAATAAAAAGAGAGAGAGCAAACAAAATTCCTTAGATCTAAGAATCCGTTTTCCACACAACAGTATGAAATGTATTCCATGGATTGTACAAGATATTCCTTTGTTAATGTCCACCCAAAAATCTGTTTCTTACATGCTTACCTTAACCTTCTAGGTTTGAGGGAAGCCCCATCTTTATTTATTGTTCATCTTTTAATCTTTGTGGTAAGAGTAGCTGGCATTAAAATTCTCTATATAATGAACCAATTCATATTGACCTAGATTTTTTTTTTTATTTATATACTCAAAATATTATAATCATATGTTGTGTTATAATTTTAGCCCAGAAGCCAATTTGTAAGAAGAGACTGTGTTCAGTTATACTGCAATTTAACTTAATCTAGTTTGCTTTTTTTTTTTTTTTTTTTTTTTCCCCTGTATCTGTGATTACTTTTGGAAACTGTAGGCTGAAGTAAGTAAAGTACATCAGCAAAACCTTGTTTTCTCTTCTGTGTTCCTAGATTGAATATTTTTTTAGTATGTAACCTCTTTTTTTTCCAGAAAGCTCTACAAATTTTAATTTGTCTGTCTTCAGATAGACCCAACATAATTCATTAATGTTGGTTGTAGCCAGATTAATTTAAATTTCAGATCTTCAGACATTAGCCTGGATTTTTATCTGCCTATGATTACCTATTTGATTTTAATAGGTTTTCTGTGGAACTTGTATACGTTAATATTAAAGCTACTAAACACTGAATATTAACATTCAAAAGATGTAGGAAAGATGAAACTAATGTTCTGTGAAATTAGGCCAAGATCTGCATAGATACTGAGTGAACACATAAGGGAAATGAATGCATTTTTAATTGTTTTCTTTCATATCTGGGGCCATACTGGAAAAGCAGAGTTTTTATTTTATTTAACATGATTAGGGGGATAGAAAAAGTGATTTGACTCACAGGTCAGTTTTTATTAAATATGATATTATGGAGTGGCTATAGCAAATAACAGAGATAATTTAACATACGGTAAATCAAGTTAATGAATTAGAAATATCACTTAAGTATGGTTTAATAAATCATATGCAGAATTTATGTAGAAGGGTTATTTTAGTACCTACAAATCAGTATTTTCAAACTAAATTTGCAAAGAAAATTTACACACCATGAGATATTTGTTTTCTTCCCGCTCCTTCATCTGTTTTTTTCAGTAACCTTAATTGTTTTCATATCTTTGATGTATTTTGATTTATTGTCTTCTATGAAATATCATCATTAGCACTTAGTACACATCAGTAATACTTTTGTAGCTGGGCAACGTGATAGCAATTCTTCTGTTAATAGTTTAACTTCACAGGGAATTTGTATTTTACTGTGTACGTCAGAAAACTCAGATGTTCTGCTACTAAAGATTTGTTTTTTAGTAACAAAGAAACAAAAAACCTGTGCTTTGAAACAAGGAACATCAGGAAAACTCATTTTCTTCATATGAAAAACTAACCATACTTCCTGACTGATTTTAGAAGTTAATTGCCATATTTTCTAACCCCTGCGTAGAAGCTGTATTTGCTGTTGTTAAATTTTGTTCTGTTTTGTTTTTAAGTATAGATGGTTTCTCCTCTGGTATACACTTGCAATGCTGATAATAGTGTGGTGTAGTGATACCTCACCTCTCCATCTACAGAAAACATGCTGAGAAGGAGATTTATATTGGCCTATTTATTTCCAACCTGTTCTTATATTTACTCCAAATGCTTCAGTGTTGTGAGAGTTCAGCTATGTCATTCACTTATTATTAATTTCTAATACTAGCAAAAAAAATGTGCTTAGTTAGAAACTGACTATTTTGAATGCAAATTAAGGAACTGATCAGTATTGATAACATTTTTTCATTATTTTCCTTCACTATATGCATCTGCTCATGCATATTTGGACTCAACTGACAATTATAAACACCTTGTCCGAAAACAGATGCTTATAAATTTGCACATCAAAGAGGTCAAGAAAGGTTAGATGTCATTTAAATGGTCACTTTCATGTTTTGATATTCACTGTTGCTCTCTCTGGTTAAAAATTGGCAATTAAAGTCATATACTGAGAAAACAAACATTTTATGTACTGCAAATGGAATAGTAGAATAACAAAAAAGAATAGTCTGATATGTTTATTCATAGGAATGAGATTGTTGTTACTGATTTGCAAGATACCTACCTTAACACTTTGGTGTTTATAGACTTTTCTTCCCTTCTTCATACAAGTGTATAAAATTATTTTATTTAATATTATTTTAACCTTTTATATCCATGTACATGTATGTGTTTGCAGTCTTAAATTGGTTTATGTTTATTTATTTATTTTCTTACTACTAAAACAGCTTCTGGTATTTTTTCAGGTGTCCAAAGATCTTCCAGAGAAGCAAAAAGAAATAGAGATTCTGCTAAAGGATTTCATTGAACTCGATCAGCAACTAAATCAGCTGACATTGTGGGTAACACCTGTGAAGAACCAGCTAGAGCTTTATAACCAAGTGGGTCAGCCAGGAGCTTTTGATATTAAGGTAAATTTTCTTCTGTTTTAAAAAAGAATCTTGAACATTGCATGTTCAAAGTCAGTTGGTGCATTAGCTGGAGCTAATGGTTGTATTAATAATGTGTTTTTGAGACATAAGTCTGCAATAGCTCAATAAAATTGTTGTAGAAAAATTTGATGAATTAAGGCAAGCCCATTTATAAGATAAGAATAGCCCAAAAAGTTAATATATCAAATTTTAAAATGAAGATAAAATTGAGAATATCAATCCATGACTATTTAAACAGTTTTCATTCAAGTTAATATGACTAATTGAAAATCAGAATATTTAGGGCCATATCATTATTCACATATTGCAAGGAAAAATATCTAACTGTACGGGTAATATCATAGTAATCAATAAAACTGATTGTGAACAAAATATTTGTAATCTAATGCTTAATATATTTTTATGCATAAAAAAACTCACATAGGTTGGGTGGGGCTGAAGAAATTAAGGATGAAATATACTGATTAGACTAAAGGGGCCTACTGGGTAGTACGTACTCAGACCTTTTGGCTTTGCATTATTTGTCTGTCTATATGTGACTGGGGAAATATTTTAGCATACAGCAACTAATTGAAATACATGAAATTTTTTTGGTTCATAGTAGTTGAGCATCACCTAAATAAAAATTAAATAGTAGACGCTGTTTTTTTATTAGGTCTCATCTTGCAGTTTTCAGTGAAAAAAAGTAAATACTTAAAACTTTTCTTGCTTTGGATGAAATGGAATAATAACTGCTTCTGAAGACATGGTTTTTGCTGAGCATATTTATTAAATTTACTTAGTTTCCTTCATGCAACAGTTTTAATGCCAAAACTCTTTTTATGTCATACAATCATATTATGTAAAACAGTGAATCTGAAGTCCTGTTGTAGTCCTATAATTGACAGAATGAGTTCAGTGGTGACATTCATTCCCTTTTTAAAAGATAAAATTAGTATAGCTCTGAAAATATCTGTATATGTGTCGAATGAAAGAATTTTGCTTTCAAGAAAATTATCTATGCTTATTTTCTCTATTTAAATTTATGTTTAAAATATTTAAACATAATTCTTCCATTTTTTCTTATATTATTTTTCATTCTATTCCTTTTATTTCTGGAATTATTCCATCCTTAATGTTTGTATAAAATAAAAGTAAGGCTAAACTGGGCAAATTATAAGAATATTGTTTTTTCTACTGTTTGTGAAAGAAATGTTTTGCTTGGCTCTTTCAGTCCTGTTATGGTGATGTCATGGGAATATTTTTGAAACACTGTTGACAGAATAGAAAAAAAAGTAAACTTTAGTTCTGAAGTGGTTGGATGAAATCTTGCATATTTGTAGAGGAAAGGGAATAATGAAGGCAAGTAAACCTCTCTGAAAGAGGCCCTACCATATCTCTTTCATAGATGAATTTAGAACACTTAGATTTATTTTTTGAACAGTTTTGATCAGAGATCAAACAGCTAGTTGTTTATGCTGTTGTAAGGGCTATAAGCTTATCAGTTTTTATCTGCATGCTATCTATCTGGATTGTGTTTTAAACAAATAGGCTTATATCTTAAAATGTTGTTGACGGTTTATGCAGCCTGTCTTTTTCTTTAGAGGCAGAATCTCTTGCATTGAAGGTTCTATATTAAATATTTCTGAAAGCAAATGGGATTTTCATAACATTTTTTAAGGTTACAATAAGAGCTTTGAGACTGTTTATCCTGACAAAACACATAGAGGAAAAAAAAAGGGGAGGGGGGTATATAATTCAAGAAAGCAGCCTATTCATGACAGCATACGATTTTATATTCGACTTTAAACCCATGTTTTTGACCTATGCTAAAATGCTGTCCTACACTGGGTCAAGCATGTGCGTACCGAATCATTGTTGAAGTTATTAGAAACTCTCTTAAAATCAAGGTGGAATGAGAAATTTTAAAAAGAATCTTATTTGGTATTCTAAAAACTGGTAAGATATGAAGAAGAGGTTTAAAACTGCTGGTTGAAATTGCAAATATAGCAGTTGAATCAAAAAGACCAGGCCCACATCAGTCCTTGAGAAACCTGACTATTCCTATTATAGGATTTGACATAATGGCTTACAAATTTGAATTGAGACATTGACTTTTATGAAAATTATGTCAATTCTTCATACCATTTTGCTATTCATACTACTTTACTAAGCATGGTAGTGTTCTTCCCATTCTTCTTCAGCCATTGGGTTCTCTCTTTTATTTTCTAGGGTATTTATTTGGGAAAATAGTTCAGAGAGTAATTTGAATGGAAAAGATTTATTAAAAGATTTTCAGTAGTATAAGGATGTTCACTTCTAAAAGCCAAAATCTGTTAGAAGTGTTAGAAATTTTATGACCTTAAAGCAGATGGAAATTATTAACTCATTTACAACATGAGTGCAGCATATATTCTACAGATATTAATTTAAGTCTTGGGAATAAGGACTCCTTTGTCTACTGTTATTTAGTGAGTTACTAGTTACTTAGTAGACTAAGTAACTAGTACTTACTGTACTACTGTACATATTAAATTTAATGAGAAATTAGTGAGTTATTAAAGCCTACTTGAGATTTTTGAAACCACCATGTATGATGAGCTACTCTGTGTTCATAACAGAGTCCAAGTAAACAGGTAATTAACATTACCTATAATAGATAACAGATCTGTTGATAAGATTTTCAGAGATTATCATTTATCTCAGAAGCCTAGTTCAAAACTGGAAATTCTGCTAATTTATAGATGGTTGTAATCTACAAAGCAGATTCAGCGTTAATACAACTTGGACAGTGCCAAACATTCAGAAAGAAAGATTTAGGAAAGAAAAAGCAAGAATCAGCTACATGTAGGTTTTACTGTTTGTTGATTATTTTTTTTAATGTCTATGTATTTCATCACAATAATTTTACTTTTTTAATGCTACTTTATGTTCCTTATTCATTCCTCATAATCAGTATCTTTACTGAGCATTCAGTTGCTGGGAGAACTTTTCTAGGTATGCCTATGAAAACAAAGCCTCCTTAGCAGAGAGACCTAAAGATAACGTAGAACTTCTGAAGAAATGTCTTTGGCCTGTGATGTATGTCTGGAAAGTTGCAGATTGACTGGAGTTCCATGACTGTATGTTCAAGATCTTGCTAGCAATAGGCCAGACTGAGACCAAGTGTCCGAAAGATATCCTCTTTGATGGTATCTCTGAATTTCATCTCTCAATTTTTTCTACAGGGAGCTGTGTTCTAGCCTGTGACTAATGCTGTTTGCTAGGCATACAGGTCTTGTGATTATAGTTCCATGACAGAGTTAAATTTTACATTTCAAGTAATGTTTTAAATGTAGAGTTGTCAACTAGATTCTCAAACAACATTTTTCTTTCTCTACTGCTTATTTATTTATTTATTTATTTGTATTTAACACTCCCACAATTTTTTAGTATTTGCAATTATTTTACAATAATTACTCTTTGGGATCAAATTGCCTGGGTTGCTGAGTTTGATCCTAATACAGTTCTTGTAAGAGAAGCTAGAGATGCTCTGTTCCAACCTGAACAGACAACCCTTGTCTACAGGTTGCACAAATGTCTGCTGATGGTGCTCCTTAACCCTTCTGGAGAGCCCAGGATATGCAGTGGGAAGGGATGCAGAGGTGCCTGCTTCTCCATCTCTCATCATTAAAAAGCCTTAAGAGTCAGCATACCTCCACCATAGGAGGAGGATAAAGACCTGGATTCCTCCAGGTCTTTGCCTCAGAACTGCCACTTCCCCTACAACATTTGGAACAAAGACATCTTTTTTTTTTTTTTTTCGGGGGGACTGTGATGGATGGAGGTGATAAGGAGCGTATAGAGGGGATGAAGAGAAGTGTGAGTCACTGCATTTTAAGGAGTGGACAGAGAAGGGATGGTCAGGATAGGGAGTGACAGTGAAATGCAAAAATCATGTTCTCAGTGAGACCCTGTTAACCTCTCCAAACCTCATGTCCAGACAATATTAAAAAAAAACACTTTATACTTTCCAGCCATGTTGCCTCCAATTCCTCTTGTAATCTCACTGGTCATTTGTGCCAGCCCACTTAGTTTCCCTACTTTTTCCCTTTACTCCCTCCTTACTTTCACTCACACCTCCCTTTATTCTTCTATATTTGAGCTCTCTTTTTCAAGGTCTCCACAACCTTCATTTTTTGGTTATATTGCCAAAGAAGCTTTGAACTGTCTCTGAATATGGGATTTATACTTGTTTACTGTCTATGGTGGTCACTTGGCATGTATATAAATAGCATATTGTGTTTGTTTTTGGCAGATAAAAACAGACCACCTTAAAATAAAAAAATAAATAAATGTTCTTAAAAGTAACTTGTATTTGGGTCTTGTCCTTGATAAGCTTTGAATGACAATAGGAAAGCTGTCAAGTCTTGTCAATCACTTCATTATATACATGACAGCCTGCAGTTAGAGTAAGAGAAGAGTGTGGTTATGGACTAGAAAACCTAATTGTAGACAAATAAAAGAACATCCATCTGTTATAAATGGCTCAGGATTCAAATTAGGATTAAATAAAAAAATAGGATTTATTAAAAGATTATAAAGGAATAGAGGTAAGCAAACAGCGCTGGGTGCACCGGGAGTCTCCGCTCCACCAGGACGCACACCAGTTCCATCAAGCAGCTGATTTTTATGCACCTAGACTAATACATATTCATTACTACTTCTAAAAAAAGAGATTATTAAAATTAGCTTCCGGGGTCCAGTTCCTCCTACTGGAGCATGCGCATCAGTCTCCTCTGGGGGTCTCTAGGGGTCTTTCATGCTGAAGGCTCGTAGTCTTCCTCTCACCCTTTGTACTTACTTGGCACTATTCCAAGTTTATGGAACACTCTCTGTACACTCTCCACAGGTCTTGTCTCCCAACCGTCCTTCAGCTTCTTTTTTCTTCCTCTTAATCTCTTGGCCCCCCTGGCCAGATACCAAGGATCCTCATAGTATCCCATAACAGTCACTAGTTGTTATCAGTTGTTCTGAAACTCCCAGACATCAAACACAAACAGCTTTCTTATTTGACGCTTCACGAGTAATTAAAACATTCTTCCCCAGCCATTCACAGACACATCTATAGCAGTGTTAAGTTAATCTCGAAGAAGACAGGAAAAAAGGCTGTAACTGTTAGAACTAGAAGTCAGGAATAACAAAAGCAAACAGGTTCATAAATTTAAGGAGTGTTTTCTGAAGACGTGATAAATTGACTGGAATGAGGGGGAGACTGGGGCACACTGCATCTGTGGTTCAAGAATTAAACTGCCAGTGCAGGGCCCAGAGGCAGACAGGATTCAAACAGAATTATTCTTTATGCACATGAATTTATGGACACGAATTTATGGACACGAATTGGAATTGTTAAAACATTCCTCACAATCCCTTATCTTCTTTTTAATATCCCCAATTCGTGTCTCTTCTGTTATTAATAATTGGATTTCATCAGTTTGTTCTTGGAGGGTCCAATTCTTAAGCATCATAATTGACATATTCTCTTTTTTTTTTTTTTTTTTAAATGAAGTTATTACCAATGTACTATTTATCACCCGGTGTATTAATAATGTAAGACAAGGTATCATACAAGGTATAGACAATAACATCTTTACACCACATAACAATAAAAATAACACTCTTTTAACCCATGGTCCACCAGGCAGCCATGAAAATAAAAATAAATGAAAATAAATGAAAATAAATCCCATTCCATATCCTTCCAGGTTTGTGTTTGCTCGCTCACGTCCCCCCTCTCCTTCTCTGGGATGGGAGAGAGAAATGGGAAAGTGAAGCCTGTGAGTTGAGATAAAAACAAGAAAATAATAATAATAATAACAATAATAATGATAATATTACTACTAGTAATAATGTGTACGAAACAAGTGATGCACAATGCAATTGCTCACCACCTGCTGTCCGATGCCCAACCTAACCCCGAGCAGTCCGGCCCTCCTCCCAGCCTGCCTGCTGACAGGACAGTGAGAAGCTGAATTTAGCTTGGTCCTTGGCTTGATGTAAGCACTGCTCTGTAACAATTAAAAACAATTAAAACATCAGCATATTATTAACATTCTTCTCATCCTAAACCAGAACATAACTTTCTATCAGCTACTAGGAAGAAACACCCTTTTTATCAATTTTTAAACAGCAATTACTAAAGCTAAATTTTCCACAGACTTCTCCTTCTTGTGCTAGTAAATAATCCAAAGCTAGGCTATTTTGATACAAAGCAGTTCTCATCATTTATAACTATTTCTATTACAGCTAATAACCTAATTATTCTATTAAGTATATATACTGGGGTCCTATAGTCCCAGGATCTGTCTTCTGCCCACGTATCTGGATCATAATAGGCAAACACCTTCAGGGTTGATTCAGGCTTGTGTTACCATTCGGCCTGTCAGGGTGATCCAGCTCCTGGAAAACGAATCACAATTTTATATAGGTTAAAAAAAAGGTTCTTATGTTATTTTCTCAGGACAACCTGACCTTAGTGTGGGAGAAGTCCAGTCGAGGCCCTCTCACTCGGCAGTCAATACCCATAGGGGTTGCCTCCCTCGGTAGACCATACACACCGCAGTGGAGGGTCCTGCCCTGGTCTTGCCTTCTCCCTTTCCTCCCTTCAGGCTTGTCCCCTTTATTTGACATCCTTAATTCATGCAGAGCCTCGTTGCCAGAATATTAGTTCTTCCTTAGCTTGAGTTTCAGTTTCCCAGGAGCGGACTCAACCCTCCAAGTTTCAGTAGTTACTGGTCCTTTTATTCTGGATGCATGGGTCCCTTTCTGCGGTTCTCACAGCTGTTTCAGTAGTCAGTAAAACAAGGTACAGTCCCTCACACCCATGCCCTTGAGCCAAAAGCAAAAAGTCAATAGCAGCTTGATCCTGTAAGAGCGCATGTCGCAGACTATTTTGATCTGGTAACATCTCCTCAAGTATCTCTGTCATGGCATAGGCTTGCTTCTTGGCCCAGCATACCAATTTTTCTAAGTTGTTACGTGCGGCCGCAGATGCCACTCCAAGCACTAAAATTGCCAATGCTGCTCTAGCTGCAACCCCACACAATTCAACATTATCATTGCTATCCGGTGCAAGCAATGCCCATTTATGTCTGGTGATCTCACGCAACTGTAACAAGCTAGGAGCAAATACAATGAGTTTATCTAAGTAACATGGACATCTGATAGCATTTGCAGCGATACCTTGCCAGGCCCCATCCCCACAAATCAGAAAAACATCAGGAGGTAAGGCCAAAGCTGTACAATTGTAGTTGTTACCCCTTGTCTCCATGTTATGAACCCCTAAACCCTGCTTAGCAGTGTCATTATAATCACGGATGTTATTTGTATTTCTGTACCCGTATGGCCCTTTCCAGGTTCCTGTAGCAGGATTCATCTGATAGCCACGGCTACGTTCACATTTGTAGCCACCTTTCAGGTTGATACAGATTTGACTACAGATACCAGGGTTTTGACATTCATCAATATCTCCACAGTTTCTCTTGTCTACAAACTCAAACCCAGCTGGACAGTCACATTCATGTATGTTGCATTCCTTCAGGGGCTCATCACCCCCGTCCTTGCAGTCTCTATGCTGGTTACACACTTTATTGATATCTATGCACACAAAGTCAGATTCAGTACACATCTTCTTCACACAAGCACTCTCATCACTGCCATCTGAGCAGTCTTCACATTTTACTCTAGCACCGTTGGCAGCAGTGCACAGTCAGGCGAAGGCGAGCAGCAGGCAGAGCGCCCCGCACCATCACCTGTGTCACTTATACTACTCCTATTACCCATGCTGTTAGTGTCAGTGGCATCCTCCTTGTACCGTTTCTGTCTTTGTCTCCCCCCTTTTCTTTTTGTCACTGGCCATTCACCACAAATGGATGAGACACATGATTACTAGTTAGGAAAGAGAGTGTAACGTCTGCTATACGGCTGCAGGCAGTGCCAGCTGCAACCTTAGGTTTGTGAAAGAGCCTGCCGGTGGTCATTTGGCAGTGTGATCTGCGTCTCTGCACTCCTGCCCTGCAATAGAGCTAAGTCGTCATTAGTAATAGTTATAACACCGATCTGGGGACTAATAGTCTTTTTTTTTTTTACATTGCAAGATAAACCTTTTATAAAAAGAATGCCAGAGTGAAGCAGCACAGCCGCTGCTGCCGCTGCCTCCATGGTTATGTCAGACAGGCTGCAGGGTCCTGATGTCCGCCCCTTTGCTCTGTGCCGACTCGCCACACGCTGAGGGTCAGCTACCGGTGTCCACTGACGCCTCTGGTCTCCCGTAGCAACTCGATCTCGGATGTTCCGCAATTACTTCAATTTCCCCGCGTTTTGCAGCTTCTGTCAGGTCTATTCTGTGTCTCTCAGAGCCGTCCGTGGCTCTGCAGCGTCTCTCAGGGCTCTCTCCGTCCAGCGGTAGTTCCCTCCGTAGTGTCTCGGGTCTCCCAGCGCCGCTCCGGTCTCTCGGCGCCGCTCAGGTCTCTCGGCCTGTTCAGGTCTCAGCGAGTCTGGGTCTCGTCTGGGTCTCAGTGAGTCCAGGTCTCGGCCTGTGCGGGCCTCATATGTTGCAGGAAGCATGTCATATCATGCTCCTGCCTTTTTCCTGTCACAGTCAAAACATTTAAGAGCAAAAATAGGATACACAAAATACACAAGATACACCGGGCCCATATATTAGGCACCACCACTCAAAACTTGGATAAAACATCACTTCTTTTCAGTTTGTCAAGCACTTTGTTTCTGCCCACTCCCCTTGCGGAGAGTACGGAACAACGGATCCTGCACTCGCTTTGCAGCAACGCTGCGTCTCACTCACACAGCACAATCGCACACGGAGGCCTCCAGCACATCTCATTCATACCACAGGAATATAATTTAGAATGATAACCAACCAAATAAGTATTGTCTCTGATTGTGTTCTTCGTGAAGTGACTTGTAACACTTTGTTTCAAACCCTTACATTTACACAAATACTTTCAACACAAAATACATACATAAAAACACATACAATTATTAACACTCCAGTTAGTATCCCTCCAGCAGCTGAAAACATACCGTTTGTCTGCAGTTTCAGGAGATCTTTGCTCCTGTGGTGAGCAGCTGAGAGTGGAGTCCCCTCCGAGCAAAAACACTCAGGGTGCACCTAGGGGCGTCCACGCTGCAGCCGATCCCGCAGCCGAGCAGAGTGTCTCCTGCCTGGCTCACCAAAATGACTCTCAGAAAGCTGACTCCACAATCAGTAAGATTGTAAAGTAGGTATGTTTACTCAGTGCCGTGCAGCACGGGGCGGGTAGTCCCACCAAAGTCGTGCAGGCCTAACGTGACAAATTGCTTTAGTAAAGAGTTACATATACATAAACATTCCTATACATATACATAACCTGTCCCTTTGTGAACACTCCTCCTTATCTTAGACCCCTTGATTAAAGTCTGAACCATGAGGTTGTTTTTGATCTGGTTCTCGGGGCCCGAGAGGCTCCTGTTATCTGGTGGTATAAGCGCAGCACAGCACAGTAGCACATATTCATTCTTAATCAATTGCTCTCTAATTTCTAATTCCAATGTTTCAGCTTGCTCTTTTCTGGATCCACGGGTATTCTACTATTAATGTTCAAAGCCTGACAGACCCCGTCCTCTGTGGATCAAAATACATGGGGTCTTAAGGGTTCTTTTGGTCATTCTATCATATAATAATCATTTTCAATTTACTCTTTAATTTTCTGGGGCCCCTATTGTTCCAATTTCTAATAATTATTCATAATGGACTTTTTGGTCATATATCTGGTAATTTGCTCCCTTTCTGGTCCTTGGTCTTCGATTTTATCTGACCCATCCGGGAATTTTACTAGTGGCAATTCCCACAGCCCTTGGCTGCCCGATGAGAGTGTCTTGCAGGGGGTTTAGGACCTATCACCCACCCACGTATCCCTCTTCTCACCAGCCCAGCCCCCCCGACAGGAGATTAGAACCAGTGAGAAAACAAAAAGACCTCCACGCTGACTTTAGAAGTCTCAGTTACACTCTCACACACAAAAACTGGCAACCGTACCCTTACCCAACCGGACGGTATCTTACGAATCAGTCGTCTTCGTCCAGACTCCAATCGGACGGTATCCACCAGCGTCTCTGCTGTCTTCGTCTGGGATCGAACCAGACGGTATCCAAACGACTGTCGTCTTCATCCGGTTCGATTCCGGACACCGGAATCCAACCGAACGGTATCCAAACGACTCTGTCGTCTTCGTCCGGATCTTCGCGCGCAGAATTACGGGCAAAAAACAGCCGGCAACACGGGAGCTCAAAAAAAAATTAAATTCTTTGCTTACCTTTATTCAGGTTCAGGATGGCATTAGTCCCGATCTGACTCAAACAGGAGCCACCAAATGGTGGGGCGCCTCTCCTAGATTAAATCAGAATTCAGGAACTATAGCCCTCCCGGACGAGCCCCCAAATTGTTATAAATGGCTCAGGATTCAAATTAGGATTAAATAAAAAAATAGGATTTATTAAAAGATTATAAAGGAATAGAGGTAAGCAAACAGCGCTGGGTGCACCGGGAGTCTCCGCTCCACCAGGACGCACACCAGTTCCATCAAGCAGCTGATTTTTATGCACCTAGACTAATACATATTCATTACTACTTCTAAAAAAAGAGATTATTAAAATTAGCTTCCGGGGTCCAGTTCCTCCTACTGGAGCATGCGCATCAGTCTCCTCTGGGGGTCTCTAGGGGTCTTTCATGCTGAAGGCTCGTAGTCTTCCTCTCACCCTTTGTACTTACTTGGCACTATTCCAAGTTTATGGAACACTCTCTGTACACTCTCCACAGGTCTTGTCTCCCAACCGTCCTTCAGCTTCTTTTTTCTTCCTCTTAATCTCTTGGCCCCCCTGGCCAGATACCAAGGATCCTCATAGTATCCCATAACAGTCACTAGTTGTTATCAGTTGTTCTGAAACTCCCAGACATCAAACACAAACAGCTTTCTTATTTGACGCTTCACGAGTAATTAAAACATTCTTCCCCAGCCATTCACAGACACATCTATAGCAGTGTTAAGTTAATCTCGAAGAAGACAGGAAAAAAGGCTGTAACTGTTAGAACTAGAAGTCAGGAATAACAAAAGCAAACAGGTTCATAAATTTAAGGAGTGTTTTCTGAAGACGTGATAAATTGACTGGAATGAGGGGGAGACTGGGGCACACTGCATCTGTGGTTCAAGAATTAAACTGCCAGTGCAGGGCCCAGAGGCAGACAGGATTCAAACAGAATTATTCTTTATGCACATGAATTTATGGACACGAATTTATGGACACGAATTGGAATTGTTAAAACATTCCTCACACATCCACATGAGAGAATGAAAGTGTTGACTGGACAGTCCTGTGTTTTTTCTTCCATTAGCCTTCATTTGTCAATGCCTGCTTGACAAGCTAGGCCGAGAAGTCAGAAACAAGTCATTATTATTATTTTATCTTTTCATTTTGCTATCATCCTTTTAAATGAGTAATTTTTATCTGCCATAAAAGATAGAAAGTTTAGATCAACCACATGAGCATGTAAGGAATACATACCACAGAGATTTGTCTCACTGTCTCACTGACATCTCTGATTTGTGGAAAGGTTGAAATGTGAAAACTTCTGATGATGAAATACTGTTTGATTACTTAAAGTAGTCCTATTTTCAATGCATTATTTAGATCTGTAGTAAATGTCAATTTAATCAACTCATAGAACCAGAGCATGATATTTCTGCACACCACTCTTTCCAGAAATCTTTATATGGGACTTTGAATAGCAACCTGCTCAGTGTTTTCTCTGTGAGCTTTGATCCCTTAAATTTGCAACAATCTGTGTCCAAACCTCTTCTAAATATCTTTTCTTAGCAGAAGAACATTAACTGATATTAGTTGCAAATGGATTGTGAAAAGGTGGGAAAACATTCCCTAGGAGTAATCCTTGTATATTCTTTAAGCTGTAACGTAGACTTTACAGTGTTCAGGATAGATTGCAAAACACATATCCCCCTGCATCTCAGGCAAAGAGAGATGTTTTGAGAGATTAGGTATTTGTTATGAGGAGTAGTATTTTTCGAGGAAATAATCAGTGACTAGTAAGCCAAGATGTGGTTTTGTTCTTGGAAACATAAGCTTTTTAAAAGTGTGGGTGAGTTGCTTGGAAGTTAGTGAGGTTGTATATCAACTCTGTCTTTTGGCTTCTTCCTTGCACTATTAAAAACCATTCAGGTAATGTTCAGAGTCCCAGAGAAGATTGTGACTAATATGAATGAGTGAACAAATACAGGGAGGAACTTACGGAAATGACAAAGCAGTTTATCATGGTTCTAGTGAAGTGAATACGAAAGCTATTCCTTGCCTTAGTATAGTTAGGTTTTCACAGATAGGAAACTGTACACTGTGAATAGGAGAGGAAATATCCTAACATTCTCCCGGTTATTTATGTTCTTTTTCATGTGGTCTTTTCCTAAATAGAAAACCCTCTTTCTCCTCAAAATGCAATTCTTAAAAGCTCCTAGACACTCATCTTGATAATAGCATGTTATTTATTAAATTGTAACTCCTTTTCTATGAGATTATATATTTTTCTCTGCTGATCACCTACAATTTAAAGTACTGGGATTTGAAGAAGAATTCATACAAATGACTTTTTATCTCTACAGAAGGTTCTATTAGCTTTAGTTTAATGTGCTTTGACATGATTACTGACTAGTAAATATTAGAGGCAGTGAGAGTCTTCTCATTTTTTGTACATTGCTAACTATATCCATTTGATTTTGATTGATATTTGACTGTTAGATTTTTTTTGACATTAATTTGATTGATATTTAAGTAAAAAAAAAAAGAAAATCTTTTTTTTGTTTTATTATTTTGAGTGGAGATATGAACATATGACTAAAAATTCTTAGCTCCTTCTCACACTGAAATTAGTGATAATGTGGAAAACTCTCAGTCCTATTGCAGACTTTCTGCTGAACTTCCAAGTAGATGTGGCTTTGAGATATCAGGCAGAGTGTTGCGAAGCTTAACTCTTGCACGATACTATAGGTGACGTAAAGAGAGGCAACCTGTTAGATATAATAAATCCTGCAGTGAAAGATGATTGTTGAGGGAAGTGAAGAAGGAATTGTTTCTAAACCACTGTTGTGGTTTAAACCAGGTCTGCCACTCAGCCCCACACAGCCACTCTCTTGTAATGTCCCACATAAAAAATAAATAATAATAATAACAATAAAAAAACCACTTCTGATAATTTCTGGTAACACACTTGCTTGTGGATATTAAAGAAACCCAAGGTACTACCACCCAAAGTATGGATATAACTTAACTGTTTGCAGTTGCAAACCAGGCAGTGAGAAATTATCAAACTGCACATTTTCAAAACAATAAGAAAGTAAATTCCATTTACTGAAATCTATCCCTGCTTCTGCTGCTGAAGCAACATACTGAAATTCTACTCTTTCTTCTAGCTGCTTTTGTATAAATATACACTGTGAAACAGTACAGAGGATTACTGTCATATGAATCTCTGTTTTTCTTACTTGCACTTTTCTCCCCTTTGCCTAGGCAAAGAAGGCCATGTGGCGTGGCATCCTTAAGGGCTGTCTTGCTTAGGAGATGTAGCATGAAGACCTTCTTTAGTGAAGGGCAATACTAAAAAAAAAATAAAAATACTAAAAACAAACAAACAAAAAAAATTATTTTCACTGGAGTAGTCTGTTTTTGTTTTAAAGATAATAATACCAGTCTAATACCAGAAGAGAAGCATATCTGAAAACAGGTTACAACCAACAAAGCCTTCTTATGACAGTAATGTATTTTGATTTTGACTTTTTTTTTCTAATTTCCTTCTGTAGTCAGAAACTCATCTGGAAATAAATCTTTATTTACCACATTTGGAAAGAAGAGGAAAATTTGCATGTGAGAGAAAAGAAGGAGCATCCAAAAATTTGACATTGATTTAAAAACAAAACAAGCAAAAAAACCACCACCCTTCCCATATTAAATTATTTTAATTCAGATTATTGATAGAACTGTCATTAGTTGTGCATTTATAGAGAAGAAATTCTTTTTCCTTTCTTTCCTTCCTACAAGAAGAAATTAATAAAGTTTGTGACTCAATCCTTTATAAGTATTAACAAATTTCACTTGCAAGTCAAGATAGCTCATAAGTAGTTCAATTCATGCCTAAAAATCTTGTGGAAGCAGTAAAAGTTGTTAACTTTGTTTGAATTAAGTGTAAATTCCATGCTATAGAGACAAAAAATTACTGTCTTGAATTCTTAGCAGCAGCATGTTTTTGAAGTCAATATAACACCTTTCTTATTTTGCATTTAGAGTCTGTGTATCCAGAGGAGTCTCTGGTGCACTCACAAGTGAAGTTTTAGGGAACAGTGTGTATCACATTCAGTTTGGAGTTGTGGATTATCGGATCTTTTCTCAAATTCAACAAAATACTTATATTACATGCCTGTTTTTCTCCTGCTGAAATATTCTCCTTATCTATCTAAAAGACCACGTAACTAAGAGACAGCCTGTGAAATTATTGGGACTTCCCTTATTTCCTCACAAGAATTTTATATGTATTTCTGTCAAGTTTGCTTTCTCTGTGTTCTCCTGGGTTCTGTTATCTCTTTTATGAGATAACAAAACTATGGAACTATGACAGGATCTGAAGTCTAGGTAGAACAGGGGCAGCTGTTTCATTCTATGCCTTGTCCAGCCTTAAAATAAAATACCCTAAATCATAACCAGTTTCAAATAATTCTTACTGGATGTCTTCACAATCCAACTTGATGATTAATCATCATGCCTTATCGGTATATGGCTACCATAGAAAAATTCTTTTCATATCCCATATCTATGGGACATGTCTTTACAGCTAATAATTTACTTCATCTTCAGCACCTCCAGGAAATTTCCTTTTCAGGACAGACAGCTGCAGTGCCTTGATACTGATTTCTGTGTGGGGAAAAACCTACTATATTTCATCTCCTGTAGATGTACAGAGGAAGCTCACAAATTTTTGATAGCCAACAGGAAAATGAGCTTTGAAAAATCCATCATTTTCATCTGTACAGTGGTGGGTATTGCCATTCCAGCCATGTTGTTTGCCTGGTTTAAATTCTCAGTTCCATTTCATTGTGGAAGATTTTCTCATTGCTGTTACTGAAAAACGGAAAGAAAAGAAAAAGAAGCATAGCCAGGAACAGAATGATGAAGAATGTTACCAGGTCTTAACAGACACAGTGTCCATGTATTTTACAAATTGCTCAAGGCTGGAACTCATAAGTTTATAAAGTAGTTATGAAATTAAAGCATTACAGTTTTAGAAGGAAGATGTCCTTTGTATAATGCTCTTTCCTGTGAAATAATTGTTTCCCCTCTGAAGTATCTTCACAACTGTTATCTGAGGTCAAGTGCTACAGTTAGATCAGCTTTCTCATCTTATTAAAACAGGTGTTTGTCTTTTACATGTTACTTCTAAAAAATTGGATGAATCTCACATTATTCTCCCCATAAATGTAGATTCTAAAATTATCTTGGGACCTTAGTTTGGGTCTTATATACTTAAAATAACACTGATTTGAAGTAATGATGGAAAGATCAGTTATTTTATTTACTCATTAAAATGGCATTTTAAAGACTGATGCTTAAAATTGCTTGTCCAACAGTTACAGCTTTTTTTGTTTGTTTGTTTGTTTTTATTAATACATTTGCAAGCTAAACTTTAACCTAGACCACTAATGGGATGTTTTTAAATTACCTGTTTGTTTTTTGTTTGTTTGTTTGTTTGTTTTTTCATAAATCCCTAAGACAGGAGGGCAAAATTAAATTCTATAACTTTTATGTTCACAGAGTTTTGTCTTTCTGTGTAGAGATAAGTGAAATATTCAGAAAGTTGTCAAACCTTTTAATCTGTTACATAGAAAAGAACAGAGATACAAACTTGTTTCTCCTTGAATTTTATGAAGATCAATTAAACTCTATATTCTGGAAGTTGAAATACTGGCACCTTTTTTTTTCTCCCAGTGGATTAGTCCCACTTCACTGTGGCCACAGAGCTGTTAACAGCATGTCCTAGATGTATTCTAATACTGTTGTATAAATATCTAAAGTGCCAGAGAATGCCATTGATGACTGTTTGGCCTACCATCAAGGTCTGATACTTATTGTGGTATAGCTGAACTTTGATCTAATTAAGTCTCCTCTGACCACTCTTCTTGTGGTTGTTTAGTTTGTTAACCTGTTCCATGAATGGGAATGTGCAGAACTGAGTCAAAAGGTAAGTTAGGTCACTTATTTAAAACCATAATTCTTGAAGAGAGTAACATATTCACATATCCATTTTCCATCAACTTTTATTTGTTTTTCAGGACCTCAGCTCTGCACTGAGTCAACACACCTGTGGGGGGAAAAATGAGGCACTTAGAGCCTCACCATTTGTTTATAGCCTTTTCCCTAAAATATCTGGGAAGAGTAACCTGAAAGATAGATATGAATGTTTTGGTGAACCTTGCTGGAGCTTCTTGTGTATATGAATAAGACAATCTATCTCAAAGAATTCTGGTTACAGCTCTATACGGTATTTTTGTCTTTTAAATATGAGAATTAAATACAATATTCTGTTATCAAGACAAAATATATGAGGATTCATATCTGATTATTCAGATAAGTCTTTTTGAAGTTTAAAGCCTCCAAATTGCTTTAGGTTTCAGATTTAATATATGTGTTTGTTAAATGTCATAGAATAATAGAATATCCTAAGTTGGAAGGGGACCTATAAGGACAATCGAGTCCAGCTGCTTTGTTGCACTCAATAAAGTGAAGGGAAATTGCTTACTGCTTCTGTTTCTCTGAAAAACAAAACCTTCTCTTCTTTAACCTTTATTTAATGGAGTATTGACAAAAAGAGATAATCAATTTTAAAACAATATATTAATTCCTAAATTATATTTTTTATTTGAAAGTTGTAATCAAGTTTCCATTTTTGCATTGCAATTCACCACAAAGACACAGGTTTAAATGCCCTGAGCATCTCCTACTGTCCATGCAGAAAATGTCCTGTGGAGATTATCTCATTAGAAAATATGATCCCAAAAGTTCAATCGGTGTTACAAGAAAAGGTGAATCAACGCTTTTGATTCTAAATATAGACAAATAGTCTGAAATGCTGCAGATACTTCTATAGATAGTTGTCTGGGCCTTCTAGTGTGTCTGTAGCATATGTCAAACCACCTGTCTATGTCTGCTAGGGTAGTTACCATATCTTGAAATAACATATGCCAAGCCAACTAACTTTCTGTTCCATTACCATATACACCAGAGGTTTAGCCAATATACTGATTTCAGCTAGGGAATATGGATTTCTAAGTTTTGAGCTGTATCAACAGACTTTCCTAGTCCATATTGGGCTGTAGACAAGTCCCTGCAACTTTTTCAGCCTGCAAATGTTTTCAGCAGGTTGAACTGACATGTTGTTGGAAATACAGAAGCCAACGTGGCTTATTCTGCCATGGATTTTCATCTGTTTTGAAGTGCTATTTTAACACCAATTAACATTCTTCAGTGGTATCTCATGGAGTAAAGGTGGCCTCTGTTTTATTCTTGCTGTTTATACATGTTTAAAAAACAGCAGTTTCCAGAGAGGATGTATTTTAATTTGCCATATGTGTGAAAAGTTTAGTTAGCATATTCATCACCCAGCCCAGAAGTAGCATTACAATTCCTTTCACAGGCAGTTCATAAATTGTGAAATTTCTGTAGAATCTGTAGAATCAGCTCTGTCTCACAAAGAGAGAGTACTGCATCTGTCCTACAGTCATTCTCACATGGGGGGCGGGGGAGGAAGAAGTCAGTGTGGTAGCAGAGTGGACTATCTTGAATCAGGATTTCTAAAAAGTTATGTCTTTGGCATTTCCAAAATACTGATTTCTACTTCCAGACGTGTACAGACAAGTTGTGTTAGCTTTAGCAGTAGTTTGGCCTGTGTGATGGAGAACAGACTTCAGGCCCTGCTCTTGGAGTATGCTATTCACTTGAGTCCTGTACAGGCTAGATAATAACCGCAGTCTCTTTGTTGTAAGAAACTACTGGAGGACAAGTTATAGTTGCTACCTTTTTGTTCTCTTTGGAAACTGAACGGTGGAGCAGCATTCTGAAAGTACTCTCTCATCTTTTGACCTGTATTGATATAGTATCACCTAGCAAATGGATTTGAAATTGCTGGAAATTTGCTCAATGGACAAAATTTGTCAAGGGGCTATCCTATCAGGCAGTGAACCATGCGAAGAGCTCACTCAAAGTTACTGCAGTGATTTAATTCACCAGGTGTATACTTATTAAAAATAATTTTGTGATGTTTTTAGATGATGTTGAAATTAATGTTCAACAATGAAAAATTATTTGTAGCTTTAACAAATAGGCTATCTCTTAATTTCAGCAACGTTGAAAGGAATGTCAAGATATTGAGAACTGTTTTTCCTCTTGTTCTTATTTCCACGTCTCCAATGAAGCATCATTCCATATTGGATAGATTTAGTGCATTTTAGTTTAGGTCAAGGCCATTGATTTTGAAAGATTGCTCTTCATAAGATTAGTTCATGTAATTCCAGAAAATTGTTGGGCTGAAGGAATTGGTGATGTAACAGTTATATATTTCCATAGCCACTTCCTGGCTATAGAAAATTGTAACTGTATTCTCTGCATAAATAACACACCTTTTCTATCTGTAAAGAATATTTTTTCAAATCTTTATGTAATATATAGAAATGGGATATCTTAGTTCTTATATGTTGTGTATACTAGTACTTGCATAAAATAAAAATCAGAAAGAGGACTGTTAAACATTTTCTTTTTTGCTGTAAAATATGGGGTTGCATATTACCATCTGTCATTCTTTTTTGTTGTTGTTTTGTTTCTCTAATTTTAAAAGGGAAATTTATATGTGTGTATGTGATAAATCAATGTACACGTTTCAATATAGAAGATGGATAAATACTGAGCAGCCAAACTTTGTTGCAGCTAGAGGACTGAAGTAGTAACTCCTGTTAATAGCCCTTTTAATGTATCTGTAGTGCCTTCTCTGGTCCGGTTTTCTTGGTTTTCACTTCCTGGTGGTGGAACTTTCCTGTTATTGTTAACGGCTATTATTACAAGCCAGGCCAGATCTAATACGTGAAAAATATTCTGATGTTCCAGTTTGTGCCCTTTGTCCTGGCACTGAGCACCACTGGGAAGAGCCCAGCTCCATCCTCTTTGTACCCTCCCTTGGCATTTATAGGTATCAGTGAGAACCCCCTGAGTCTCCTCTCGTCTAGGCTGAACAGTCCCAGCTTGCTCAGCTTTTCTTCATAGGAGAGGGCACCTCCCTGGGGACAGGATGTGGGGTCATGGTTGGGCTTGGCTTGGTGTGGCCTACAGCAGGGCTGTGGGGAGCTGGAGCCTGGCCCAGCTGCAAGCCTCACTGGGGCAGGGACAGAAGACCCTGGGACAGATGTGGGGGTCTGGGCCTGGGCAGGTGGGGGAGCCCCAGTGGGGCTGAAGTGGGGTTCTGAGCCTGTGCATGGAGCAGGAAGCCCTGATTGGGGGCTTGGGAAGGGGCAGTGTCAGGGCTGATGGTGCACCCAAGTCCTGGGACTGTCTAAGGGGGCCCTCCCAGAGCACACTTTCTGTTCTGGTGATAGCTGGTATGAAACCAGTCAGTGCACTCTCAGACCAGTCCATGACAAGAGTTATCCCAAAGCACAGTGAGTGGGGATGAGAGAGAGATGTGCTTCAAAGGCACATCGATGCAAGTTAAACTGGTATAGATGTACCCATACTGATCTTGATATTCTGGGGTTCTGCAGGGAATTATAGTGCTATTGCACCTGCTAAGAGATTTTTTTATGGTATGTGGTACTGTTATAAAATAACATAATTATTTGAGATATGTAAAACAGAAAATAACATAATAATGGCAAAATATTGGAGACGGTTTAGTTGTTTTTTAAAAAAATCTTATTTTTCATCAAGATAGGCAGAAAATTGACCTTTTCATCAAAACTCCTTGATGATTATTTTGTCTTTATGTGGTGAATACAGAAGCAGAAAGCCAACCTAGTACTGAAACAAGAAAAATAGCACTTCAATGAATGCTTGATCAACAGGTTAATAAAATTCCACCCCTCCAATATCCTAGTTCCGTTGTACATTGCTTTTCAGTGCTTCTTTTCTATGAATCCATACAGGTATACCTCATTAATATTGTAATGCATAATAAAAAGTAATTAAATACAACATGTTTCAAATATCATTGCAAGAAATCAGACAAGCTTTAATTAACTTTATTTGCTAGTGGTAAACAGTATTTGAAGGGACAAATGGAGGATGGCAGTGAACTTACCAACACATTATTTTTACTGATTATCCATAATGTTTTGCACATCAAATTTCAGGCAGTACTGTAGACATATTTTCTATGCTGAGTTGAAAACAGGAGTAAGATGGTCCCTTGCTGAGACTTAAAATGACACAGATTTCAACAAAGTCATTGCAGAGAGAATAATAGCAGATTTCCAATAATGAAATGACGTGTTGCATCAGATAGTGACAAGCCTGGCATACAGTCTTGTCTGCATTCACATTAATATTAACTGAGATTGTGGACAGAAAATAAGGTTAGATAGATGGGGCAAGGTAATCAAGCTATAGGGGGAAAAAAAAAAAAAAGATGGGAGAAAAGTGTAGACAGGAAAACCAAACCAACCACTTAATTTACATTTCTCAGATAACTATGGGATTTTTGCCTACCTGTTTTTGCTTGTGTTACTTCTTATTACTTTCAAATTGAAAATAATACAAATTTTGGACTTCCAGACACAGTTTATCTGTTGTTACACTTTTCAGTGATTTTTGCTTTTAACCATTGCATGTAGTGCTCCACCAAATATGTATGTAGTTAAGACTTGACAAAATAGAGACTGTGTATGTTGGGAAGGGTTTCTTGGAGTTGCCATATGTTAGCACGTGGATGACACCTCTCCAGATTAAAAAACGAAAAATTGCTAGGGAATATGATGTTGCTAATTCAGTAGGGTATCATTGGTAATGATAGGTGCCTCTCTGTACCTTTAGAAACTGTCACTACTACAATGCTTTGTTTTGAATTTGCATGTATGGATGCTTTGCTACCTGTGTAGTAGTTTACTAGAACTAATATTAGTTTACTATTAATATTATTAGTCTTTCTAAATTAAACAGCATCTTTGCATTTCATGTTACAGTTTTTAGGCCATGTATTATAGGAACAAAATATGCGCTAGTGCACTTTAAAGCTGCTGTTAATATAAAGTAGACAAAAGGGCTGAGCTGCTTAAATGAGATTTCTCATGCCTGTCTTTCTCAGTATGAATTTTTGTCAGCTTTGTAATAGCTTTATCAAAACTTTCAGGAGGAAGGGACCTATCACTGTTTATTTTGTTAGCATTAGTCTTTTCCACCCCTCTTTCCGTTTTGTTTTGTTTTTGTTTTTGTTTTTTTTCCCTCTGGTGACCCTTTTTAACTTCAGTTGCTACTGTCTATAAGTTTTCCCAGAAACAAGTCCTGAGCAGAAACAAATTTACTGGTGGTTTACAGCCTCCCATAGAGCTTTAGGATTTTTCAGTCTCATTGCGTATGCTACGGTTAATCTACACTGCATGTGTTTTTATCTTTCAGGAAACTGAAGCAGCAGTACAGGCTAAACAGCCGAATGTGGAAGAGGTTTTGTCTAAAGGGTGTCATTTATATAAGGAAAAACCAGCCACTCATCCAGTAAAGGTAATGAAGCAACCTTTAGCAATATCCATTACTGTGTAATGGGTTATGCTTCCCCTGTTGTACACTTGTCCTTGATGTGCTCTGTTTAAAATCAATGAAAGAACTTGGCAAAGAGCATTTGTTCTGTTCTGTGACAGTATAGCCAGGAACAATGTAATGTTCCCAGCTAGAATTTTTTTGCATGTTGTGATGAGATTCTTTTATTTGACATTAAGTTTGTTTTACTTATTTAAGAGTAATTGAACGTTGAAACCAAATTTAAATTTATTATGCTTAGTTAATGGTATCACATGAAGTCTTTTTATTTAGGTTATTTCTTATTATTTATTTATTATTTCAAATTACACTTCCAGAATTCTGCCCATTAAAAAAAAATGAACTTTTTTTTTTTTTCTAGACAAGGTAAGAGTCAGATCAGAAAGGGGGCCCTTTGCTTTACATTTTTCACATTATGAAATAAAAAAGAGATGGCAATATCGAACTTTACCACTCATTTTATCCCTGCCACAATTCATGTAGAATGAATTCTTGATTTTGTCTTGAAGCAGAGGATGTGTTGTTAAGAAGGCTGATCCCTCCCAAACTTTTTCTTTTAAAAATAGAAATAGAATCCTTTTCCCAGCACAGAAATCAGTTTGAAGGGAATATTTTACCCTTAGTTTCATAAAGATTATATAGAACTTCATGGAGACTTAGAGTATCATCTACTGTCCTGTAGAATCATGAAGCAGGAAATAATATAAAAGCAACCTCCGTAGCCAGCTACTTCTTAAAATAGGAGATCAAACTCCTAGTAAGATCACCACTATATGAACCAGAGCTTAATCTGGTTTCTGGTTTTATAACTGCTAGTAAAGGAGCTGTGGGCATGATGATTAAGAGTTACCAAAACTGTAATAGGGGCTTATTGATTACATAAGTATCTCTTGCAATTGCTTCTGACTGGACAGAGATAGTAATTTTTATACTTAGAGCTTTTCCAAACCTACATTCTTCAATAACCTCATTTTATAGAAAGGTTTCCTCACAAAGTTAAGATGTCTGTAGGTAACATTGAATTTCTTTTTTGCTACAGTGAATTTCTTGTTTTTCCATCTGTATTTAGTCACATGGAGTATTATTTTGCTACTTTTACAAAATCTCCTCTAATATATGTAAATCCCACCAGTTGATCTCCATTCACAGGAGCACATGAACACACTTTTTTCCATTTTAGAAACTAATTTAAGCATTTTTTTTCTTTCTTTTTTCCTGAGCAGTATTCCTTATTTTTTTTTCCCCCTTGGTATCTAGGTGTTTTATTGTTGTTGTTGTTTTTGTGTATGTGTGTGATCAATTCTCCAAAACAGTGAGAAAATACCAAAAGAGGTGAAGTGAAGGTGACTTAAAAGTAGTATGCTAATGAGGGTGAGCAGAAATGAGGCTTCTGACTCTGGCTTACATGTTTTCCTTGGCTAATAAAACCTTATTGTTGGAAAAAAAAAAAAAAAAAATCCGCATGCCCATGCCTTAGGAATGATGGAACAAAAATCATGCTGCAATAACTACATTTACTCACTTGGTATAGCTACAGAAGCCATTTTAAGGCCTTTACTCCACATTTTAGGCATAGAAATTCAAACAACTAAAAAAAAAAAAAAAAAAAGCAAGGTTTTGGCTTTCTAGATTTTTGTAAATGCATATGAAAATTTTCAAAATGAGTACTGATAAGGAGAAGAACCAGTGCTTGTTTTATATAGCATTGACCAAAGTGTAAATAGTGTGAAATGATTCTGCTTAGGCCAAACTTCTATCATTGAAGTGTACTTCACATCTATTGCTTTTAAGTGTTCACGTCAAAGACTGAAAACTGCCAATTTCTACCAGATTTATTGGAATATGATCAACTGGAACAAGATAGCTCTTTAAATAAAGATTATGATGTTCTTTGAGTTGTAGTTTTGACAATGATATTACAAAATGTGTCTGTAAGGAAATTAATAACTATTTGTGGAGTAGTGGATATTTCATTTTTAGTCACTCTATAATTGGATTTTACTTTTTTTTTTCATTACATTGGGTAGTTCAATTAATTGAACAACCTGTGAAGTTAATTTCTGGTTCACCGTTTTATACAGTAAGTAATAAAACAGTGAATATATACTGTCAGGGCTGTAGAATTGCATTCTTGATGAGGTAGGTTTCCTTAAGCTTTCCCCCATTTCTACTGAATTGGTCTTCTGCCATCATCTTCTGCCATCATTCTTAATGAGTAACTTCCAGCACTGTTTGCTATATTTATGTTCCAATGTAGAGTTTTTAGCCCAAGTCAAAATAATTTTCTATGCAAAAGGTATTTTGTAGTAGCAGAAAGTATTTGTATTTAGATTATGGTGTTTTTGAAAAGGTATTAGTGAAATTGCAAAGTTAAGCACTCAAATTTACACAAATTTTTGAATTGAAGTTGTTTTGGTGGCCTTGTTTTAGGCTGAATCCTACCTAATTCTGTATAGAATATGGAGAGCACTCACACTGTGAACAGTGATTCAGTACTTAAACTCATATTTCTTGTTCAGTTTGTTGCTGCAAGCTGCAGTTTTCCTGGGATGTATTCAATTTCTGCTGTGAAGAAAAATGGCTAATTCCTTCATGGACTGTTTCAAAACAGTTATCACAGTGGTGTCTAAGTGCTTCCTAAACATTGCTTTATTTTAGAAATTTATTTCAGGAATGAAAGAGAAAAAACAAACAACAATTGGGTCATAGTACTAGACACTAACTTAAAATATATATAGATATTGCAGTTTTCTTAACTTGTGACATTACACATAGGCATACCAGAAAATTCAATACAATTTCCCAGATAATTATAACCAAAATGTGAGAATTAACTTGAGACAAGTTTGTGTTTCAAGCATATAAAATACTTGATCTGATTTTTTTTTTTTCTCAAATCTAATTAACTCCCATGCAACAGTGGAGTAGTTTTACCTATGTTTATGTCTGGGGGCTGAGGCACAAAGATACTGACATTAAATGTAGCAGATACTTCTATATATCAAATTTGAAACACCGACAGCCGGATTCTTCAACATCATATTATCTAACAGTTTATGTGATAAATGCACAGTTTTCATAATTTCAGTTGCAGCTGGGATTACTCAAGAGTTCTGGAAATAAATGTCGATGCCTAATGTTGAAGTTATAGAGGAAAAAAAAATAAATAATATTAATAAAAAAGATAAAATTATATGACCTCTTTAAAAGCATCAATTATTTGCATAGCATTGCTTGACAACTTTGTAGAGTATTTAGCTTCCTGAAGAAGCCTTTTCCTAGCTTTCTTTTTTTCTGTCTTAGTTCACCACTGCAAGCTTCTCCTGTGCTAGAAAACTGTGTGTGTCTGGAAATTAAACATACTAATGCAGTTATATGCATTGGGTCTGAATTAATGTTCATAGTTGACTTTGGCATTTCTTAATGCTTTGCAGTTTATCTTTGTAACCTTTATATTATACTCTAGTTGTGGTGTTTTGAATATAAATTGAACCTCATGGCTTTATATTGTCATGTAATTAAACTGAGGGTAGAATTCCTGAAATCCACTCTACCTCTCAAGCTCCTGAGGAAGCTGATATCATTTACTATTTCACATCTGTAGTTGCACTTTCTGTTGCCAGTCTCTGTGTTCCATTCCTACACTTCTGTTCTTCCCTACTCAGGATCACATCACAGAAGTTGACTCAATTTGTCTTTATGTTGCATCCTGTTCTTACAGACAAAATAAATAAAGCTTAAATGTGCATTTACTGGTATAATGGTCTTTGAACCATATCAGTATATCACGTGTTAGTTTTGTAGTGTTGGTCCATTACTTGGAGGAAACTGTTAAATTTATGTTCCACCATGAAGTTCAGGTGATCAGATGAGAGGCACATATGTTTCTTGCTTAGCTTACAGCAATTAAGTTTAAAGATCTTTAATTGCTGGGTCTTTAACAGAAAAATACTGACAGGAATAACTGTATAAAATCAATCTAAAAAGTTAAAAATAATAATAAAATAAAATAAAATGGAGTGTGTGAAATACCCAGAATAGAGATTTCCTTGTTTAAGTATAAAACAAACACTATTAGTTATTTACGTTGTAAAAATAGGTTACCAAAAACTGGTAACTTCACATCACAGAAATAACTAATTGTTTCCACAACTCTGTTTATAATTTCTGTAATTCTCTTTTGTCATTTTACAAGATGTGTGATGTAGGATATTAATATATTTTAAAGTAAAAGGATTTCTTACTCTATGTTTTTGAAGAAAATAAAAATAGCAAAACTGTATACCAATCCCTGCTTCAAGCCACCTCCTTCCTTTCTCCTCTCTACCCTAAAGAATTATTAAGCCAAAGAAGACAGTCTACCAGTATTAATTCATGAGACAAGACCTGAGAAGTGGTAACACCAGTAGTTATTTTCTGTTCCATTCGTCATAGCCATGGTTTTTTAAATTTTCATACCAGGTTTTCTTTCTTTTTTTTTTTTTTTTAGATTTAGATTTTTTAAATCTATCTTTTTCAAACAGTAATTCTTGTAAAAAGTGTCATCTTTACTTCATCAAAGAATATTGTTCAAGTCCTTATTGTAAGTAATAGGGAGATACAGAAGTAATAGGCTGATAAACATTCATGTGTTGAATATGTATTCCATTTGAAACTTGTCCAGACATAATATTCTTTTATAGAGGAGATGATTATGAACTCTGTTTTCATTAGAAATTTTCTGTGCCCTTCAGTGGGAAGCCATGAGGGTGAAGCCAGCAGTTGTTTCCTAGGATTAAAGTTTGTCTGTCCTCAAATGTGTTGATTTTGAATTTGTGAATCACAATAGTTACAAAAGCTAAATATCTGATCAGCTGAAAATGTAGAGAATGATTAGTCATAGAATTTTGGGTAAGACCTTAATAATATTGCTTTATTAACATAAAGTATACATCTTATGTTATAGTTAACTCTCTGAAATAATAAGTATATTTTCACACCTTCACAAAGCATACCAAAAGCAATGATACTGGAATTTTGGAATACAGGACTGTAAATATATTCTTGGAGGCAAATGAATTCTTAGTATAAGCTGATTGATTCAAGAATCAAAAATGGGATAGGATACATGATCCTTTAAGCACTGACAGTTTAATAACCGTATCCGTTATTATCTGTGAAGTGGATTTCATGCTTTTGAAATGCATTTCTTTAAAGTAACATTTACATGGACAGGGAGGGAAAGGTTACTGGGGGTTACTGCTGGTGACAGTGGCAATAGAAAGAATATAAACCCCAACCTCATCTCATCAGTAACAGCACTTGTAGAGATCAGTTTAATCAGGAAACAATGTTTGTGGCAAAAGAAGAGTTCCAGTCCCTTGTCTTGGCACTCCATTTCTCCTTTCCCATCATGTTGTTGGGTGGGAGTGTAAGTAGTGGGGAAAGGAAGAGGAAGGACATAAGGAATACCTGTAGTTTCATTGTCCTCAGTCTTGCATTTAAAATACTACATCACTTCTCTCTCTGAATATGCCTATCTAGTTTTAGTGCTGTCAATGAGATTATTTCATGTATGAATGTTAACATCACTTAAACTGCACTGGGGCTGGCATTTAAAGGAAATCAATAAATCAATAAAAGTGTTCCTCAAGGTAACATATTTTGATGTTAATACTTGTCACCAAAGCTCTAGAGCTTCAATTACAGCAAAACTGTTGTGCTCAAAGAAGTAAACACTCTAATGCACGTATGCTAATTTATGGCAGATGCAAGATTGGATCAAACCATAATTGTGATAGAAGAGTTTGGAATAAGCTACTCTCTTATCAGTGGTGTGGATGTTGCCTATATTTTGTCATTGCTGGAAACATATTCCTGGCTCATATCCACATGAATGAAAGAAGCAGCTACTCACAGTGAGGACCAATATTATATTTATAACGTTCATATCTCTTTTCTGAGTTACTGTGGATATATGGTAAAATGAAGCCGGTGATAGAGTAATCCTCCCAGCTTTTATTTTTAAGGGCTCTCTGCTACTATTGAATCAATAGATACTGGAGCAGTTCTCTGCATTTTTTAAACGCTGGATGGAGGCTCTTCTTGAGAACAGTAGAAAAAAGTCATAAAAAGTCATGGTCCAGAGTGTGTGTCTGTGGTCCCATAATCCACACAGAAATAAGATGTGTCATTGTGAATTGTCATATCATAAGTTGCATTTATCATGTACACCTGATTGCTTTTTCTGTGTAGTTGTCATAGTCAAGGAATCTCTGGTATTCCTGACTTTTGATTTTACCCTTAATGCAATTTTTAAGCTATTCTTGCAAATTAAAAGTTTTTTTTTTTTTTTTTAATTATTATTAATTTATTTTTATTTTGTAGTGCAGAATTGTGTTCATTCTCTCCTGTCCTGTCAAAAAGCATTTATGCAAAAAGCTGTTCAGGTAATGCCAAGTAATATTCTAGCCTCTACTGGTGACAGATATAAAAGAACTTTGCAGGTTTAGAGTACTTATGGCAAAGCTTAAGGCAAATTCTATAAATGCTCTCCCAAGGCATCAGAATATAAAATTGTGCACTTTGGGTGTGTGCGTGCGTGCATGAATGTGTCAGTTTAATGCATATTGTACCCTACCCCTGTCCTACTGACCCCCGGTCTTGTTAGATTCAAGGTAATTAAACGTCTTTCTTAATAGGCATCCTATTTCCATCATGACTGGTTTGTTATTCAGGCTATATATCTAATTGTGACTAGGACATAAGAATACTGAAAGCACCCCTGAGTGGCATTGGTATACTGGACTGCTTTCTGTAGTAATCAGGGAGCAACTAAAAAAAAAAAATAAGTCTTCATTTTAAGAGTTTAGAGATGCCAGTGTATAATTAACATGCTTCATCCTACTTTGCAGTCCCTAGAGCAAGGAAGAAAGAGGGGTAGAAATATCATTTTCAAGTCTAAATGTCTCTTAGGGTTATCTGAGGACTGCTGTAATTCACACTCCAGACTTTCACTTAGGTTTTGTTTAAAACTAGCAGTTTAGCCATTACTGTGTGCCCACACTAAAGTTTACGATTCCCTGAGGTGTCCTAAGACTTTTTTTTTTTTTTTAGAATAGGTGGAAGAATGTGTGCTGCATTTGATATTCCAAATTGCAGGGATTTTACTGATATGTTTTTAAATGCACAGTTCACCTCCCCATTTGAAAAACGGGTGTCTTGGGTTCGTGGTAAATAAAAAAAAAATATATATTAAAATTCTACTGTATGTTAAAGAGGAAGTCATCCTGTTCCCTAAGGCCTAGGGAACCCTGAGGTTCCCTATGTTCATCAGGGAGCGATGCAGTCCAGCTGCTTGCTGGGGGCTAGGAACCAAGGGTCTCCCTAGGTTCCTAGGGAGCCTGTTCTGCCACCCCCAGCTGAAGAGCAGGGAAGGATGGGGTCTGCCCATGGAGTGGGGTCAGGATCAGGCCTGATGAGAGGAACCAAAGTCAGACACAGCCCCAGGTGGGTGGGCAGGGCCATGGGAATGGGAAGGGGCTGAGTTTGATTGGGGACGTCAGTCAGGGTCTGGCAGTTGTGTTGTTGACCCTCAGCAACAGCAGCCGAACTTCTAGGAGGAAAGATGCTCTCAGGACCCTGACACCATGAAGCTCTTTTGCAGCCCAAAAGGGGCGTAGTCAATTCTTCCCTCTCTCCTATTTGTGAAAGTTTATTGCTGTTTCTACACGTGTTGTTTTGTTTTGCTTTCATTTGTTTGTTTTTTAATTCAGGTGGTCCATCAGATGGGAAAAAAAAAAAAAAAAGGAAAGTTAAATTAATCTATGCTTTACAAATTTAATGTATTTTTATCTTCTGTTCTAGAAAAAAATAGAAGACTTGAATGCTGACTGGAAAGCAATAAACCACTTAATTCGACAACTAAAGGAAAAGCCAGCATTAGGAGTGCCTGGCCTTTTCTCTCCAGGTGTCTGTAAGTGCTTCAATATGTACATCTTTTCAGATTAGTTACAAATCACACAGTTAAAGTGAAAATGGGTTGAGACAGTCTTAATTCTTCATGCATCCATACAAATTCCAGCTTCAGCTTGTAAATGGGAGGTATGTTGTTATGGCATTCAACTTGTTTTACATTATTTCTATTTCATGTAATGTGTAGCAGAAGACAAATTATGTTATAGATTTGATGAAATGATCACAGCATGCTTTTCAAATTACTACAGTTTCAAAGTCTTGTGTCATTATTCTATGAAGAGATGATGACTTTCTACATGTATTCGTGGAGAAAATACTATGGAAGGAGAAGGTTTAAATTGAAATATAATAATGGTACAGGCCAAATGTGTGTCAATTTGTTGCAGAACAAAATTCTTAAAATACATTTTATATTTGTGAGGCCAATGAAGTTGCACTGTTTCAAGACAAAGCATGAACATTCATAGAAGTTGTATGATAACATGGTAGAAGTAACTCTGGAGTTAAACATTATGTCTGTGATATAATTTGTGGGTGTCTTGAGTTCATGAGTACAAAAGAGACCTTTTATCCATTTCATTTAAATCATTTGATAAAATTTTTATTATATTTTTTCTAATATTATTTTGCACCTGCTGGTTCTTTGCAAGAGCTACAAACTCAGTTTTATCTCCATGATACATTGATTTTTTCCCTTCTGCTTTGCTTTGAAATATATTAATTAGGTATGCATTGAAAATAAATATATAACGGAGGCATTGGGCTAAAATCTGAGTTTCTAAAGTCTCTAAGATTCTTTACTTGATATTAAACTATCTCAGTTGCTTGGCTGAGGAGTGCTTTTCACCTATACAAGTTGCAAAGGGGATCTGCTCAGATTTGGGAGAAATGTTTTCTCCTATTAGGTTGCCTGTAATACAGGCTGTGATGCAGTTGCAGAAGTCACCGGGGATTTGATTACTTGTAGGATGTTTATCCCTCTTGCTTTTAACATGTTATAACGCGTAGTATGCAAGAAAAAGCTGATACTGGAGAATTTTGTACCTTCTACTGGATATTCTAGGATAGCAAAGCAGGAAATGTGTTTTGCAGGGGAGTAAATAATTGCACCACCTAGAAAGAATCCAGAATATCCACTGAGACAGTCCAACTTCTGTCAGAATTGTGTATCTTATTTCAAACAAAACAGATGTCTTGCTGATGGCCTATTCAATGTTATCAAATAGGAACTATCATTTACATTTAGCTGTTTAGAACTGCCATGGTTCCAGTGGTGATCTTTTAGATTTTCTAAAAAGGGCTAAATACTGCTAGTATTTATTTATTTGTTTATTTTCTAACTGATAATACAGCAACATCCTTGCTTTACAAGACTTTGTTTTAAGGGATGCTGTGGAAATTTGTTTAATGACATGGGGGAACTGAAAGAGATGTGTAATCCTTGTTGTGCTGGGTCACTAAACTTGCTGTGTCAGTTTTGCATGTCAGCAGGTTATGTCAGCTTCTTGGGAGAGGGAGTGCTTGTGAATTTGCTGTTTCAAAGGAAATGGTAATAACTGAACAACAGAGAGAACACAGAATAGTAGCACAACACTTAATATAGTAGTTTCTATATTAACTAATCTTTAGCTGATGAATTGCAAAATTACTCATTTACCTTAATTCTAGATGTAGGCTTTGACTACTGATGTTTCTGAGACTCAGCAGATGGAATTATACATGCAGAAAATGAAATCACTGGTGTTCTGTAAAGGATTAGGCAGGAAGTAAGATTGATTTCTTTTCTAGTGCCAAGAACACTAAAAATTTGAACCTGTGCTTGTAACACTAATTCATAATTTTTCTTTATTTGGGTCAGTTTACTGCAATAGCATCATTATATATGTATCATCATAAAACTGTATAGTTCAGAAGGGACCTGTGGAGACATCTTTTCCTCTTGTTCAAAGCAGGGTCAATTAGAACAGGTTGCTCAGGGTCATGTCCAGTCAGGTTTTGAAGCCAGGTTTTCTCCTCCTCAGGAAGTTATAGAGAGTAATGAGGTCACTTTTTAGCCTTTTTTTCTCCAGACTAGGGAACCCAAGTGACCTTAGTCTCTCCTCACAGGACATGCCTTCCAGTCCTGTTACCAGCTTTGTTGCTATCCTCTGGACACTTTCAAGTATGTTAACATCCTTTTAATAATATGAAGTACGGAGCTGCGCACAATATTCAGAGTATAAATATAGCAGGAACATCACCTCTTTTGACCAGCTAGCTATGTTGTGCTTAATGCTAGGGCACACTGCTGGCTTATATTGGTCAAGGGAGGTGATTCTCCCTCTCTGCTCTGCTCTTGTGAGACCCTACCTGGAGCATTGTATTCAGCTCTGGTGCCTGGAGCCAGAGAACATGTACACGGAGAACACTGACATATTAGAACAAGTCCAGAGAAGGCCAACAAGATGATCAATGGGCTGGAGCAAGATGATCAATGTGCTTGGAGTCCCTCAAGAGGGACTCCTTGCCAGGGAGTGTAGTGATAGGACAAGGAGAAATGGATTTAAAATAAAAGAGGGTAGGTTTATATTAGATATAAGGATGAAATTATTTACTCTGAGGGTGGTGAGGCACTCACACAGGTTGGCCAGAGAAGCTGTGGATGCCCCATCCCTGTAAGTGTTCAAGGCCAGGTTGGATTGGCCTTTGAACAACCTGTCCTAGTTGGATTGGCCTTTGAACAACCTGTCCTAGTGGAAGGTGTCCCTACTCATGGCAGGAGGGTTGGAACTGGATCATCTTTAAGATTATTTAGATCCCAATCCAAGCCACTCTGTGATTCTACTGTCAGTCTGCATCCCCGAATCCCTTTCTGCTGAGCTGCTCTCCAGCCACTCATTTCCCAGTCTGTACCTGTATCTGGCATTACTCTGTCCCAGGTGCAGAACCTGGCATTTTCCTTTGTTGAATGAATAATGTGATCAATGTGAACTGCCTGAAACACCACAGGTGGGGATATTCACCTTCTGTCTGCAGTTAAAACAGTGAGAAGCCTGAACATTAGCACTAGTCTTTGGAAAGAGGCCTCCCTGCCACCCTTTCTCTCCAAACTCATGACTCATAGAGTTATTGTTTTCCTTGAACTATGATGTCAATAAAATATTCTCAAAGAAGTAAAATTGAAGCCTCCCCACATCCAAATGCTTTCATTTGAGGTCATTTTAAAAGAATGATGCATAAAATGATTTTGGAAGGACTCTGTGAAGCAATGGAGTTATCTCCTGTTGATAATTACTTGTTTCCTGGTTCTATAGAGACTTCTGTGGCCATCAGAATTTAATAATGTTGATATCTGTTCTTCTGAGACCAGGGAATGAAGATGTAATTGGCTAACCTCTAATACCCTGTCAGGTGTCATTTTGTCTAGTCTGGCTATAAGAACTCAGCCAGAGGGTCTTACTAAATATACCATCTGGTGGATATAATAGAGGGAAAGGACCCTTTGTTAATTATTTCTAGGTCTGTGTGTTTGAGCTTGTTTGGCAGAGTAAGTACTAAAAAAAATATTCTTGATATTCCACCAGGCCAGTGTGCCCTTGGGCATAATGAACAAGAACTACTCTTCCAGCTAGGAAAATGTACTTAGCTGAGAGGTATGTTCAAAACCTTAGCAAAAATTGACTTCCAAGACAGGATGATTCAGGAAGGAAATCACACTTACTATCTGTACTTGACATTACAACATGAAATTGTGTCAACATCTCTATCCAAATAACTGATGAGTTGCTTAGCCAGCAGTTTGAAAACATTTTAAGTGGAGAGAAATGCAATTTTGGAATGTGCATTTATAGGACAAATTTTAACACTATCTTTAGCATTCATACAAATTACTTTGTACTGAACTGCTACTTTGGTAGTTATTTAAAAAGTTATGTAAAGTTATATAGGGCTTTGTAAAACCATGTGGCATGGGAGACATTCCTAACTTTGTTCTTGAGGAAGACATTTTTCAATCAAGTAAGGTGTTAGGGGGAAATTATGGCCACTTTTGTCTAGAGTTATACTTGAAAATACAGTTTCTTAAAAGGATATGTTTTTATTCTAAGTTATGCTTTACTTGAAGATAAGGAAACCTTAAAAATGATAGAATTTAAACAGTTGAAAATACTTGGTCAGCTGATTTTACGTTACATATACAGTTAATATGACTGAGAGTGCTACTTTATATTATTATTCTTGCAGTTTAATTTATTTGATGTCCTTGTATGTAGTTGGTTTCACTTTTTCCCTGAATTTTTTGTCAAGTTTTTGTCTTGCATGAAATGCCTAATAAATTGAAACAGGAGAGATATGACTGAAATTAAGAAAAAAAGTAGAGTGACAGTGTCAATTACAACATTCAAATTATTTTAAAAATTAAGTGGAATTCAAGTTATTTGCTTCTTAAAGCTTTACAAGTCAGCAGTCCTTAATGATTTAGAGAATTACTTTCAGAAGGTCCGTTTTAAATATTGTTTTCACTTTACAGGTTATAGAGGTTAGAGAGGCATATGGCAGAAATGCAATGTGTGTTGTTAATTATTGTATATTTAATACACAAAAAATGAAGAAAGTTTCAGCAGCACTCGTTCCACTAGCTTTAGGTGTCCTAATGTGTGTGATCAAATGCATTTTGTGTGTTCCATATAATTTGCTTTGGGGGTATGAGTTGGAGGCTGCAGGCATAGAGCCAAAAACCGCAGAGGAGAAGGTTTTTCAGGATTTAGAATGAGTTAGGAAGAATGAAGAGGAGTGTTGCATCAAGCTGAGCCTGTTGAAAGAAAGTTGAGCCATGTTTCTGTTTTCAAGAGACAAAGACAAAAAAGAAAAGGAAAAAAAAAATGACAACAACCAGCTTTGGGCAAAAATGCACAATAAAAGCTATTTTCTTTTCAGTAGGATTTTATAGCTAATGTGCTCTGAAGTCTTTGTTGTTACATACGTTGAACACAGTGTTTGAGTGAACAGGTATGTTCTAGTTCAGAGCTGTGTTTCCCAGAATTTTCAAATGGTAGATTTAAAAACCTTGTGTGTTTCCTTATGTGCACCTGAAAAGATAACAATATGTGTATTTAGAGGGTAAATTAAAAACAAATGTACATCAGATGTTAGAGACTGTATTGTTTATAGCTGCTGGCATAGCATAATCGAGACCAAGCAACCCAAAATAATTCCTTGGGGAAGACTGAGCAGTCTAGGAACATGTGCGTCTACAGTGTTTTCAGTACTAATGCAAACATGTTGGTATTTTAAGAATACATTGCACATAGTATTCACCATTTAAAAGAACTATGCTATCAACTATTAAAATGGTTGTGTGGGGGCCATAGTAGATAATGAATATTGCAGAACCATACTCCATAGAGCTGAAGAGCTAAGAATCCACAGCTTGCATCTGTTTTGACAAGTTCTACACTGAGTTTAGAAGGCAGTGCTACTGACAATAGTCCATTTTAGTTAACATTCGTTTTAGGACAATACTAAATGAGATCACTAGCATTAGTTGTAACAGAGAGAAATCCAATGATGACCATGTCCAGAATTGTATAGCTTGTTATATTTGTGCGTGCAGAATCTAAAGGCAATGTCTGCTTTTAATATCAGTTATAATTCAGATTAACTCTATGAAATGTTCTACTGAAGCAAAATATAGGAAAGAAAGTGAACAGGGAGTGATGTGGTAAAGTGTCATAGAGAATATCTTGAGTTCTTGAATTGGTGGTGAGCAATAAGAGTAGGCTCTAACTTATATCAGTTGGCCTAACAATGATTGATCATTCCAGTGTAAAGTGGGATACTAAAGGAATGAATCACTGTCTTTACCTCTTCTTTTGGTTGCTCTGTATGTTTGGAGGAAATAATAAATAATATTTTATATAAGCCATTTTAGGTTGTTTGATTTTTGGTCATTTAACTCTACAGGCTTCTGTAGTAAAGAGGTTCATAGATACCAACCTGAGTTGGCCCTGTTATGTGTTCATCACCATATATCACTTCCCCATTGTGTTCAAGAAAGAAGTTGTCCGATCATTCCATCTGATTTTCATTAAGAAGCTTTTGCACTTCTAACACATGTGCCACATCAAACAAATAGCAATGTGGCACAAAACTGAATCTCTTACCATTTGATTGGAGATTTTTCAAGGTCAGGACCCAGTTTCACAAGCAGTTCCATTTTTCAATACAGCTGACAACAGACACAAGCCGAAGACAAACTTGTCTAATAAAGCTTTCAGATTCAATTTTCTTTCTGCATATAGCTTCAGGAATCTCTGGAGGTCATTCACAGCATGTACTGCAACACCAACAGGGAGAAGTAATGAAAAGAGTCTAGATAAAAAGCTGACACTATGCCTTCAGAGCTGCGTGAATGAAAACATAATAAGCAAGTTTATAAACACAAATCTCTACGATTCTCTGAATTTCTATCTTGATCTTTATAGCATGTCTTGATGTGAGGATTTGTTCCTGGATTATCTGACAGGTGGAAAAATACATACCAAATATTACTTAAACCACAAAAGAATGATTTAAAACAAGAGAGAGAAGGTTACTACTTTATATTTAACATTCTGTTTCAGGGGTCTCACTACACATAGACACTTTGGAAGTGTCTATGATAAACAGATTTGACAGTATAGTTTACAAAGGGAATGTGAACCTTTATTTTGATTCTTCAGGGCTCAATTGATTAAATAAAACTCTGTGGAATTTTTATTATACATACACCTATGATGAAATGTAAATCAGAATGTGGAAATAGAAATTGGCTGATTCACTGTTATTAAAGGCAATATGGAATCTAGATCTGTTTTTTTTTCTTTTCTGTAACAAGTTGTTGAAAGTGTAGCTGTCAAGATTTGTGACATAAGTAAGAGTAATGCTATCATCAATCTTTCAAAGGACATTCACCTACACCCTTTTTGATATATGGTTGTGTATTTTCTTCTGAGGAGCAGGGTTCATGGCTTGTTTTCTTTCATTTAATTTCTTGATCAATAGCGAGTAGAAGCAGGATGTACAGGAATCGTTTTGATTAAACTTCATGAACTGTGGATGATACCATCTTGCAGAATTCATCAACATATTATTGATAACCTATACCATATGAGAGCACAGAGCTAAGTTATAGATATGGCATTTTTGTTTGTTTACATGTCTCGTGTAACATAACTCAGAAAATATTATGTATAATGTTTATTTTTCTCCAGAACACTCTACAGAATACAAGAGGTAGTAAATTTTTTAAAAGTGGCATCAACAGATTTGCGTCATTTTATAGCACAGATAGGTAGAATAAGAATTTGAACTGGTTAATCCCAGAAGATACAGAAAAGTGGTTTCTCAGCTCATTAGAGTTCCTAGCAAAGAAGTATTAAATAGTGGTTTATGCTTTTTTGTTGTTGTTGTTTGTTTGATTGTTTTTAAATCAGTCTAACTCTTTCTAGCTTTAGATCACTTTTTTTGTTGTCGTTTTTCATGCTTTAAGCTCATTCTGCTTTTTTTTTTTCTTTTTTTTTTCTGTTACAGTTGCCTAAATTACTGTGATACCTAGATGTGATACGTCTAGATGGCATGGGCTTGCAAATAGCAGTAATCTCTCCTTTCTGTTTCCTTTTATATAGCGATTAGGCCTATTGGCATTTGCACTATGTGAAAATCTTTTTTATTCACTACAGTAATAGAAAGTGATAGGTTATTCTGCACACAATTCTTTTGACTTCTGTGTACTTCTTTGTTGACTTGTCTTTTTAAAGGAGGAAAGCAAGCTGGCTTTTCCTTCTTAAAGGTATAGTGTTCATTGCCATGCTGGTCATATCCTACTGAGAAGTGCAGTGGCACTGACTTCCTTCCTAATGTTTCTCCAGTGACTGGCACTGCTGCAGAGTTAAATCTGCTCTACAGAGAAACAGCCAACCAAAGAATATGAGAAAGTGCGTTCACAGATCATGAGCAGACTGGAGGCCTGATGGAATGAGGAACAAAGCTTATAATTGTTTTTAACCTTTCTGCTCTACTCAGAGGATATGAGATAATAAAAGAAAGTGAGACTTATTTCTTAAACTGTGGAAAGCTAAGATGAGGGAAATGATGGATAATCTTCTCTACTATTCCAGTCATAAAATTCTTTAGTCCTGTTGTTTATAAGAAGCTTGTCACTGAAACAGACTGCTTTCTTCACTTGTGTCAGAGTGGACTAGCAGGAAACATAGTGATGGAGATATGCACATCGAGATTTGAAGTACTGGTATTTCCATCAAGAGTAGATTAGTGGTCAGAGGGCACATAAGTTCCCAAAGGCATTTTTTCCTATGGTCAAATTAGAATAGCTGGAAAAGCAGTAGGCTAGTTTGACCTGAAAAGTAAGTATTACATGTATTTTCATGAACTAGTAGTACAAGGCAAGATATTTTAACGTTTCTGATGAAGAAATAACAGAAGGTGCTTGCAGTGATTTAAGGAGTTGCTTTGTCAAAAACAAAGTAGAACTGAAGATGTTGCATTCTCTAACTTTTAGTGGTTTTGAATTGTGCGGAATTTTTCTCTTTAAGAATCAGAGTACACCTGGAAATTTTTGCATGAATACTGTAATGTTCAGGTATTAGCTAATAAGGCTGACTCTTCAGCACTGATTATTTCAAAGCTTCTTCAGACTGATTTTCATAGGACTATAGAAATTGGAGCTGCTGGCACTATGTATTTTTCCCCTGTATCAAAGAACTAGCTGCTGAAGTTCAGTTACATGACAATAATGGTATACTGGAAATGTAAATTGTTGTCATACAGATTGACGTCCAATTGAAAGCTGCAAACTGAATCAAGGAACTTGTTATTTTTACTGACAAAAGGAATAATGAGAGTTGCCTGCATCATTTGTGACAGATGTTGTCACAACATTTTTTATAAGGCAAGTATGTGACAGTATTTGAAGGAACACCACTACTCCTGTAGTACAGTGTTAATTTTCATGAAAATCTTCCACAACGACTGCAATCACTGCTTACTTAAAAGACTCCTGTCTTGTGAGGGGAAAAAAAGAAAGAAAGGTTTTGTAGAGTTTTTGTAGAGGTAGAGATAATGCTGCACTAAAAAAGAAAAAGGCTGTTTTTAAAAAAAAAAGTTTGACTCCTTGACTCTTTGAACTAGAACTCTTCAGACTGCCTAGAAATGATGGTGTGTCTTGCTGTATATTGAGAAAGTTAATTAGGGATGCAGAAATCAATTACTGAAAATATTCAGTGAATAAAAGAAAAAAAAAAAAAAGAAATTTTGTTTCACTATTAAAATATTAATTTAAGTATAGGCAGAAATAAGCAGTTATAGTAAGTAACTTATATTTATAATTAATAAGGGCACTGTTTGTATCAATTCCATCTGTTGCTTCAGACAAAACAGGCTGCAACATTTTCTTCAACCCTTCCTTTAATTAAAAAAAATTAAGAACCAACCAGGTAATTTTATCCTTAAAAAATAAACGTATACCTAGTCCTTATATGGCAAATATCAGCTCCATTGACTGAACTTTTGTATAGCAGATGATTACTGTTTTACAAATACGTTAGTTTTAGTTTTTAGTATCATAAATTTCTTTGAGAATCCAACTGTTACTACAGTACAGAGTTTGTACTTATGGGAAACAGTTTTTTCTGTTTCCCATAAGATTGACTCCCTTGTGCACTGACTTCCTAAGGTTTCCTTTCAAAGGTCTCATGAAAAAGGTTGAAATATTAATTTCTATATAAAAGGGATATCTCTATTTCATCATTACTTAAGAAAAAAAAAAGTGCCATCCTGAAGCATGAATATTAATATGCATTGAATGCTTTTAAATTTTTCTTCCTTATCAGACGTAAAATTCTTTATCTAAGATTAATATATTATGAATGAATGAATGTATAAAGCAGCTTAGTCAAAAGTTTGAAGAAAGTGAATGAAGAAAATGAATACTTTTATCCAAAATTCTTGTATTCCATTTGGTGTTTCAACTGATAAGTATATAAATCATTTAAGAGAAAGTATGACTTCATCTTGTTTTATACAAACCAAACCATTATATGCAATCTGAGGTTCTGTAGCCTCTCTGGCTAGATGTGAAATCTTCACAAGGAAGAATTCACCAAATGACAAACTAAAACTAGCAAAAGAGCATTTGAGTCACATCCATAAAGACAGGTAATCATTTTCAGATATTAGCTTTTCATTTTAATTGAGAGTCTGAATTTCCTACTTCAAGAAGTTTTCTTCTTTGGCTCGTGGAACATATTTCACATGAACCTAAGGGGAAGACTCAAATCAATAATGACAATACAGGGCTCAGGCAAGCTAGAAATAAATTGTGTGTCTCAGCTGGGAGTTTTCTGGCACTTCATATCACAGTTAAGATATAAGACAGTATTGTTTGGGAAACAACACACAAACGTTTCCGATTATTTTTGTTTTTGTTACAATAAATGATTATCCTTAACATAGTTCCAATTAATATTGTACCAATATCTCAGTATTTGGGTCAACTTTTATTTGTAAAGATTATGTTAGTGGTTATCAAGAAATTATTATTTTTACTTTAGTAGGAGCATTGTTGGATATCAGAAATTTCTTCATGTAACCTTTAAGCTAATGAAGATAAAGAAGCATCTAACAGTTATATTTGATAAGCAATTTGCATAAACAAGAATATATTTTTGTAAAAGAAAATTTTGAAGTCCTTACCAGTAAGTTCAATCTTTTTTTCACCTGGACTATTTTTAAAGCATTATCTCTATATTATAGTGAGTCCACCGTGGTGACACTTTAATTTTTCAAATATTGCTTTCACCTAACTTTTTAAGTGTGTGTTAATAGTTAAATTAACCTTGGTAATGTAATCACTTTTATATTTTAAGTTGAATTTAGAGCCACAATTTAGCTACTATAGGAAAGGTTCCTGTGGGTACCTTTTCCATTTCCAGGTTAATTCTTATACTCAGTACAAGTGATCCATTTGTATCCCTAGCCTTTCACTTTTCAGTTTTTAGTGGGCCCATCTATCATGTTGAACTTTGCCTAAGGAAAGGTTCACAGGGAATACCATGACAACAACACTATGACTGAACTTTTGAGCAGCATATCTTTCAGAGAGCTTTGAATAAAAGTATAGGTCCAAGCAGAGCAAGAGTCATAAGATCTGTAAACTCACCTATCATTATATTACAATCTTCAATTGATTTTCTGCTACCTGCCCCTGCTTGAGTCACAATAGGGTAGAGTAATGCAGATTTAAAGCATTTGACACAACACATACAGCAATCAGTTGGATGTTTACATACACTGTGCCTGAATTATTTACGTGTATTTTTCTGTTTTCCTCAGAGTCAAATGCAGGTGAGTTTCCTGACTAAAACAGAAATGAAGTTTAGTAGTAGTATGTTACTATTACTCATTATCTAAAGGATTTAGAGCTGTCATCTGCCTTACTTGGTATTGCTAACTGTGGAAATAAATCCTTAGGCTGGAGATGCAAGTTACTGTGTTATTTCTTCTTTATCAAAAAGCTTTGACCTGGTTGATCTGGTTTTCCTGCAAAATCAAAATTTTGACACTACTTAAAGCATTTGGAAGAATAGCTAGAAACACTCCTGTGAATGGATTTGGTTCTGCTTAAGGACACCAGTTGATATGGTGTGTTGGAAGGGGTTTGAAGCTTTTGGAGAAGTTGTCATTCTTCCTGTCCATTCTGTTCCCGTTCAGTAGCTAAATAAAGATTTTGGTTTGTTCAAAGCTGTAAGTCTGACACTCTTGACACATCACTGAAATAAGCAGAGTAAAAGAGTTGAAAAAAGTGCTTTCCTTCAGTTGACTTCATTCTGCTTATTTCTGCATTTAATATTTGAAATGAAATTTAATGACACATTTCTGTTATTTCCACTCCTGAAATTTAGCATTACAGATCATTGCCAAGATGCACAATATATATATATTATGTAACTATATATATATAACATATGAAAATATATAATAATATGTATTATATATTTTATACATTATATAAATAATATAATATTATATATTATATATTATATAAATATATTATATAAATTAATTTATATAAATTAAATTATATAAATAATATAATATTATATATTATATAATATAATATATTATATATATTATATAATATATATATTCTTGATTTTCATCCAGTGTATTTCAAGGTTTGTGAACAAGCTGAAAATCACACCTAGTTCAGGCTACTGTTTAATTGGGTTTAGATTTTGCATTAGGTAGTTCAGTTCTGTTTCATTTTTCTCCTATTACTGTTCTGCATTGTTTCCTTCTTTATTAAATAGTAGAAAGTACTAATGAGAAGTTACTGGAAAAGCTATAGGTCAATGTGGTTTAATGTCCTAAGTTCTAATTGTCCTTTTGGTTTGCCATTTCATGGTATTGAACTGATATAACCTTTAAATAAGTTGAAAGATTAAGTTCTTATTTTCATTTCTGATGTGTTACAATAGGATAGAACTTGTTACCAAGATATTTGAAAGAAATAATTTCATTCCATTTTTGCTTTGTAAATTAAATGTCTTGTACAAAACAAAACAAACAAAAAATATCTATCCTCTTTGAGTCACAGAAGCTGTCTGGGCTGTTCTGGATAAATTACTTTAGAATAAGATCTGTTGTTACATATTGTGTAATTGGTATTGATTTATATTTCTCTGTTAATTTCAATTATTTGTGCTTTTCTGTTGAATGAATTACATCTGTGAAAGCATGAAAGAAAGAGAAATAAAGGACAGATGTACTGTTTATAGTGGTATTTTTGTTCTGAGGGGTGATAAATATCAGAAGAGAAACATACAGTGCAACTACTTTCTAAACTTAATTGCTATAAATAATTCGATAACTTGAATATTTTAACTGCTAAGACAAAATGGAACATAATATTATCGTACCATTAGTGATAGATAATACACCCTGAAGCTTTTAAAGAAGATACTATACTTGGCAGTGCACTTCTGCTAGTGCTTTATAGTCTTATAAAGCACTAACAAGACTTACAGTCTTGCGAAATTAAGCCAAAGCTCAGAGCAGTGATACCATGCACATTAGAAGAATAATCTCTTCTGGAATAGATGCCATTTGAAGGAAGAAGTGTGTGTGTCCTTATACATATATGTATATATAAATCAGCAAACTCTGAGTTTACTCAGACCAAAATATGCAAGAAGCTAAGAGATGCCAGGCAGTCTTATCAGACATCCCAAGTCTACTTATGGAGACTTATATTCTACTTTAGAATGTTTTTCTTTGATTTACCTGAAATACTAATGAGAATAGGGATTTCTTCTGAGATAAGACAACATCTGCTTAACCTATGTGAATGCCAAAATAAGCAACTGTTTTTGTGTCGTCTAAGAACCTCTTAAGTCACAGAGGAAATGCAAGGCCTTTAAATGAACTTTAGGGCAGATGGAAGTGGACCTAAGTATCCATCCCTTGGTAAAGACTCCAAGTTAATGCTTATGCATTATTTTTGCACTTAACTCTTTTTGTAAAATTCTGGAATGAAACACTCAGCGGTGTTTTTCAGTAATTGCATGTGTCTTGACCTGTGTGGAATGCCTCATTGCAAAGAATGAGACTTTCTCTGATTCACTTTGACCTACAGTATCATGGAGTTCATGTGGGGAGAGGGTGAAAAGAGATTACACTTTGGAATTGGTACAGGAAATTGTGACTGATGCTTGGAGTTGAAATCCTATCTAGGAGTGAGAATATAGACAATTCCGTGAATTTATGTCTTGGGTATATAATGGTGTCAGATTTTATTTTATTTTTTTTTTTTGATACCCAGCCCAGAGAGAGGAAGGCAGAAGAACATATCAAATGAAGAAAGTTCTAAAGAACATCATTAAAACATCAGAAAGCAAACAAAATATTTTAAAATCTGTGAAAAACTGTAGGGTATTTTACTTTCGTTATTTATTTCTAGTTAGTGTTTGTTGCACATTATTTTGTCCTTCAGGCAATTAAATGGCATTCATCAGAGACAGATGCTCAGAGAGTTCTCTGCCATTTTCTTCCCCTGCTGAAAAAAGATGAAAAATTCAATAGCCTTCTGACTGTAAACATTAAAAGAGTACAACTAACGCATTGCCAGTAAACTGCATGCACTGTATTGGCAGAAGTACACTGCATGTAATTGTGAGGATATTAATGATCATTTCTTGACCCTTTTTGAATTCTCCTTACTTTATGGGTAAAGCATTGCAGACAGTTTTTGTTCATTTGTTTGTTTCCAGTGGTATAGCCAGGAGTTATTTTAGACCATTGAAGTTTGCAAGCTCAAAGTGCCAACTCAGCCAAACTAAGTAACTAATAATACATTTTTTTTTAATGTTGACATTATTTTCTAGCTTCAGTGTACAAGTGAACACAATAGTAAATGAATCTACAAATGAAATAGTTCTCATTTGTGAGAAGTAACTCTATAGTAAGTTCCTCTTGCCTTAAAGGAACATTATCTAGCTTTCTTTCCTTGCTCATCTTGCAGATCTTAATGCACTGTTACTGTCTCCCTCCCCTTTTCTGCTTGATGTGGCTTTGTTTTAAATATTACCTTTGATGTCCAAAGTTGCCAACTGTATGGACCCAACCATTTCCTGGAGCCATTCATGATCCGCTCTGAGGAAGAAGCTGATCTGTTCTCCCTTTTCTCCTTCCCTGCAGAAGTAGTTGCCAAACTCATTCCTCCTTCATCTGCTGACAGGCAAAGAAAAACTATGGCATATTGTTGGTTTAAGGAGAGGGATAGCAAAGATGTCTGTTACTGCCAAAGCATGGAAGTTCAGCAGCTAGTAGTGCTGTGTTTCTCTCTAGCCAGCACAGTAGGAATCTGGGGTGCTAAGCACCATTCACTATTTAAACACCTCCTCACAAATCTGTTCCAAAACAGAAAACAAAGGCTGGATGGAGGCATCACGAATCCAAAGATTCAGACTTAAAACCATGAGTTAGAACTCATTCGTTAGGTAATGAGCTGAGTCTTCTGCTCAAAGTCATACCTTCAGCCACTTGAGTCCATTAGTGAGTAATGGGTGCAGTTCATTACCTTCTGTGCATGGCCTCCCTATTTTCTGGTGCTAACAGCTATAGGCAAAGTGAACACAGAAAAAGTGTTAACAGCTTTCCTATATCCGAAGTAATTTTGAGAGTGACTAATCACAGAATGGCTGAGGTTGGAAGGGGTCTCTGGAAGTCATCTGGTCCACACCCCTGGTCAAGTAGAGACACCTAGAGCAGGTTGACCATGATCATGTCCATGGTCAACCTCTCTCAGCTTCTCCTCATAGGAGAGGCTCTCCAATCCCTTGATCATCTTGGTGTAATCTATACTTCACTTGCATAATTTAGGTAAGAAGAAATATAATGGGGCAGATAATATCTGGAGTAATTGCAACAGAGATGAAAGAAAACCTGATGAACACAGATTAATAATTAATCATGTATATGTAAAAATCTTTTTTTAAAAAGGAAAGAAAACAGGAAAAGGAAGAGATCCTTTAGGGTTATGTGGTAGGGTTTTATTTGTTTGTTTTTGATATTAAAAACTGACAGCGTTTAACTGTACAAGATACTCTGTCGTAGCAAACAGTGGGATGTTATAAAAAAAAAAAAGCCCACAGAAGTCCAACTTGACAAGCTTCTTTCTATGTCAGCAAAAGATTAATGCATTTTCTCATCCGTTTGTGTGATTTTTATTTAAAAACTTTCCTTACTAGAACAGCATTTACAACTATTATTTCATAGTTTTTCACAGGTATGTGATTTCAAAGCTCAAGAAGGAAAAGTACAAGGATTACACTTCAGAAATACAATAATGATATGGGTGGGTGGATAAATATATTTAATTGCAGTGTATGTCATTAAAAATCACCACTTACAGGAGTCACTTTCAGTATCATAATATTGCTGTTTATTCAGGCTGGATAAATAACATAGATGTTAGTTGATTTGGTAAATTGTTTGTAATCATACAGTATTTTTAATGCTGACAGCATCTTCTGTTACTTTTAGTGACAGTCATTTTGATACTTGTGCACAGCTTTTTCCCTTTCTGCACTGATGAAGAAGGTCACTGATTCAGGAGTGAAATAACTCAACCCTTTCCTCTTTAGTGGAAAAGAGTTGCTAAGTTTCTTGGCAAGATTGGTTAATGCTAGTGATTTACTCTTTTACATGGTTTTATGGCTAAACTGCTAAACCTTCACCTGCTACTTGCATTTTTGGACTTCAGACCTACTTTGTGAATGGCATAAATGCAAATAAGGAAAAATTTCAGACTCATAGGAAAAAAAAAAAGGCAAACAAACAAAACGCAACTTACTCTGCATGTTTGCTGTTTTTTACTTAAAGACAACCTACCCTACAGGAAGCTTGCCGGAAACTGGTTATCTTTACTCTGTAAAGAGACTGGAAACAAATACAGATGAATGTCTTTGGTCCTTCAGAAATTTATATTTCATTTTCAAGAACTGTTCACTTGGAAGTTTCTAACTTCACTTTAGACTCGCTTCACTTCTGTTCACCTCATTGCAGCAACTGCATGTGTTCTAGTGATTTATCTATTTTATTATTGTTCTTTGTGAACTAGACTTATTTAAAGAATGGGAAAAAAATAACCAAAATACATCATGGTAGCCTCTTGTGCCATAATATGCATAATGAATTGCTGTTGTATGGATAACAGGAGGGAAGAAAAGTCTGATACCTTATAGCCAACTATTTGTAAATGACATAACTGAGAAGTAGAAATCAGTCTGTTGCATGGTGCTCTCTGCAATAGTAGCTCTCTGTGTCAACTGCATTGTTGACTGCAGAGAAACTGCCCAATCCAAGCACTGAATAATGAATTGATTCTTTAACAACCAGCTGTTAGGTCAAGAAAGGGCATAAAAGACAAGATATGTCAATTTTCTTTGAACAATATGAAAATATTCCACTGATTTCTACATAATAGCACATAATAATATTAAGTTGTGAAGAACAAAAAGATGAAACTGTCCAAGGTTAAATTTCTCGTGAAAGCATCCATATCAGTCATGGAGCCTATGGGAAATACCTGCTGGTAACAGAAAGAGACAAATTTACAGTTACAGAGTGGCTAGAGACCATGGAAGAAATGTGTTTCTAGATATATGGTCATACTGTGATAAACTAGGTTCTATAGCCTACACATTTTCAATCAGCCTTTAACCTCAAGACAGATCCAACCATGCTACTAGATTTTGGAAGATGACTCGTGTAGTGATAATTCACTGACCTTGAGTGAGTGTTCTTATTATATTGAGGTGTCTCTTCTTGTGTTACCAGGGCCCAGGATGTAATCTGAATATGCTGAGAGCGTTGAATATTAAACACATATTATAATAGGAGTACTACAGAAAAATGAATTCATATATTCTTTTTAGCTTTAATTTTCATATTTCTATTAGACATAATATAAAAACAAAGAGCTTATTTTTGTATAGCTCTTTCTATTGCATAAACTATGTTTCTGAAATAAACATTTTTCATAGTTTGTTCATTCAGTAATTTTAGTATTTATTTTTTCTTCTTTCAGTAACTTCTGGTCAAACTGTTGCTGTGGATACACAAACCAGGGTAACCAAGGAAACCACCACCTTCAAACCAGAAATGCCATCTTCTGTGCTTTTGGAGATTCCAGCCTTGGCTGACTTCAATAAGGCATGGGCAGAACTCACTGACTGGCTTTCTCGACTGGACCGAGAGATAAAATCTCAGAGAGTGACAGTAGGTGATCTTGATGATATCAACGACATGATCATCAAACAAAAGGTATGAGAAACACTGATTTTTCAAGTTGAAAGCCTCATGATCTTTATTCTGAGTTAAATCATTTCAGCAGGGAACACGGGAGAGATGATAGGCTGTAATACATGTAGTGGTTGCTTAAACTACTTTATCCCATAAACATATTTACTGGTTAAAATAGTAAGATAATTAAGTGGAAAAAAAAAAAAAGGTGTTTAATATTTTCTATGGTACTCAAGGAAAAATATTTAGCTTCCGATTGCTTGTGCTGATGGTGTAGTAAGATGGTGATATATGCCAATGGTTGAAATATAAACCTCAGGAGAAAAAAGGCGTGACATATTAAACTCCAGATTGCCAGGAGAAAAGATACCCCGTTTCATACCTTTTCTTGTGTTGTTTCTGTAATAAATTTCTGAAAGGCTTCTATCCTGTTGCTGTTGGGTTATGAAAAGCTCCTCAGTCTTCTAACGAAAAAGAATAGCTTATTAATGCAAATGTTTTGTTAGCAAAACTGCATCAGTGTTACTTATCTTTGAAAACAGAAAAATATGGAAATGCATGTGCAAGGACAAAAAAAAAAGACTAACTTTAGCTACTCAATAGCAATAAAATTAATTTGTTATTATACAGTTGAAAGTAATTACCTGCCTTCTAGATTTAGCATTGCTCAATATAAAATATTTGGCTTGCCTGTGCAAAACTTTTCGGTGTTAAATTTCTATTTGGTTCAGTTCTAAAATGAATTTGGGACTCTCTATTATAAATCACTCTTCTGCTTCCTCTTCCTCCTAATAGAAAGACTAATTTATTTTAAGGAAGATATTGACATTCTTTCTCTTTGGTTAAAGTAAAAACAGAAGGAGAAACAGTGGACAAATTTTGCTTTACTAAGCAGTTTTATAAGAAGGTGTATATTAAAATACACAGATGTCTAGTAGGATTAGTTCTGTTTGTTTTCTTGAATTTCTTTTTTATCTGTTGCTTTAAACTTATTTTTGAGACTTTTTTTTGCTTTACTTTCTTTCTGTTAGTAAGAGGCTTGTTTCATCTTGTTTAATGTTTGAAGTGGCTGTTAATATTTGCTGTGTAGAATTACATAATGTTATATAAATAATGTGGTCAGCCTGGAGAAGAGGAGGCTCAGGGGTGACCTTATTGCTCTCTACAGATACCTTAAAGGAGGCTGTAGTGAGGTGGGGGTTGGCCTGTTCTCCCACGTGCCTGGTGATAGGACGAGGGGGAATGGGCTTAAGTTGCACCAGGGGAGTTTTAGGTTAGATGTTAGGAAGAACTTCTTTACTGAAAGGGTTGTTAGACACTGGAACAGGCTGCCCAGGGAAGTGGTGGAGTCACCATCCCTGAAAGTCTTTAAAAGACGTTTAGATGTAGAGCTTAGGGATATGGTTTAGTGGGGACTGTTAGCGTTAGGTCAGAGGTTGGACTCGATGATCTTGAGGTCTCTTGCAACCTAGAAATTCTGTGTGATTCTTTGATTCTGTGAAATAAATTTAAAATTAAAACATTTTAAAAGTCATGGGCATATTTTTATAATAAGTGGTAGTTGATACATCTTCTACACAGGCCACTAGATTAAAATAGCTGTTAAGTCATATGAAAATGTTGACTGCTAAAGAAAAAGTGTTTATTTTTTATGTTTTTTGTTTGTTGTTGGTTTTTTTTTAGATTTTTTTTGAAAAATTGTCATATACTGGCATTCAAAATTATATTGTTTTCTTACTTGTGCCTCATTGTGCTGGCAGGCAAAATTTCAGCTTCCTTCCTTCTGTAGATCTCTTTCAGTTAAACATGAGTTCATACTGCTAACTGTTGAGACCCAGAATTGCCATTAAGGTTATACATGCTTTAAATTGAACTGGTTTATTTTCATCTTCTTAACTCAAGGCAAAAAAAGCTGGTTAAGTCAGCACTATTATAGTCTTCCTCTCACTACTTTTCCTGGCTGGATACTGCCTTTTTTTCCATCCCATGCTGTGCTGGTAACAAAACCAGCAGGATTTTTTTTTTTTTTTTGGATGTGCTTACCTCTCTAATTGGCTGTGCAACAGAATGTGACATTTAATATATTCTCTGATGAGATGGAAGAATCAATGTCTAAATATAGACTGTTAACTGGCTCCCATTTCTTTAATGATCATCAGGAGAAGGCACCACTTAATAGATGGAAAAGAATATCATGAAGCTTTGATTATGTACCTAAATCTTCTTACTGGATTATTTGGTGAGATTAACAAAGAGTTTCATTTTAGGCTTCTCAAAAAACAAACAAAAAAACAAACAAACAAACAAAAACACTGGCTTTATAATGTGTAGTATCTGCAGCAATGTGTGAACTGACAAAGTTGGACTTGTGGATACTAGGCTATTCTGAAAAGTCAAGCCAAAGATGATCTCAACTGGAAATCCAAAAATAGTGCTTATCTCCCAAAATCTGTGTATTCTGTAATGATCATAGTCATACTTCTCCTATGTTTGTGATTTTAAAGTCTTTGAAAGTCACAGTATTACGCTGTGGTCTGGATAGCTTGTAGCACCTCCATTCTGTAAGCTTTAATAGGAATTCTGTTTTAGTATCTTGATGATTTATTTTGTGCTTCAGGTTTTTGTCTTTAGGTGTAGAGTATCATCTTAACACAGCTGACAACCTCCCTTATAAAAACTGATTATTATAAAGATATGCTTCCTGAAACTGTTTTATTATAATGCATGTGAAGTTGTTCACACAGAATTTAGAACACTTCAAACTGTTAACACTGTTGACATGCTACCAACCTCTTAGTGTTTTGGGGTTTTGTTTCCATTTCATATTTCTTTCAAAACAGAGAATTGCATTTATACTAAGAAATTGAAATGCCAAAGCAAACATTTTAAAAACAAAGAAATCCCATATCCTACCAAGGTATGTAACATGACATTTTGCAAATCATCCAGGTAAAAATTAGTGACCTTAGGTTGTCCTTTCTTTCACAGCAGCATGTAATGTTATTGAAGCTAAGGCTCTGAGGGCATTTTGGTTAGGTTCATTTCATTCTGATTGTGTCACAAGAACACAGCCACTAACTCTGCCATATTTTTCCTCCATAAAAATTGAAGACATCATTAGCCCCCACTTGAACTTTGTTTAGAAGTGATCACAGTGAATTGCTACTTCTGTGTGAATGGTTATGATAATACAGTAACATGCACAAAGGTTAATTACAGAACAAAACAAAACAAAAAAAGATAACTGTTTTAAGAAAAAAAAAATGCTTTAGTGGCAGCTTTCTCTTAATGTAAGAAACAGTACAACTTGAATTCTGCTAAGCAGTGCACATGCTATGTAGTAAAATAGCATACTAAATGAGTGATATAATGAGTATTCATTTCAAACATCTCTAGTTAATCGTTCTGTCAAATGGGTGGTATGAAATGAAAATTTCATGAAAACGCATTACATGTTTTACTTTCCATCTATGATTGTATATATCACTATATTATATGTAATTAAAGTAAAAGACACTAAAAAGTGTGTAGTTAGGAAATTTTATAATAGCATCAGTGTCATGTTTTCATGACAAAGAAATAGATATAAGGCAGGCTGACAAGAGGCTCATATATAATTTTTCTTTAGATAGCCTTCATCTATAAGTAAAGTTCAGGAAGAAATAATGAGAATATATAATATTCCAAGATATAAGTAGCTGAAGAACTGAATTAAGTTTAGAATTTAGAATTAAGTTGCTTCATTTCATTGTCGTTATTTCAAAACTATCAAGTTGTTTTATATTCAATGGTCAGGTAGGGGATCTTCATAAGAGAGAAAATTGTAGACAGAGAACAGGATGATAAACTATCTTTTCCTGTATTACTAAAAAATAGAAACCTTTCCTTATTTAGGATGACAGAAAGCCCCTATCCAGAAACTGTGCTTTGGCATCATTATGTTTTGAATAAAGCTTCCAGTTGGAATAGTTAGATTTTTACTGAAAGCAGTAAACCATGAAAGCTGTGCAAAGTGTGAAGATAGTTAACAATTCTGTTAAAAGAAAAACAACAAACAAACAAAGCCATAATCTCTTTAAATTTTGAATTCTCTCCATAGTTTTTGCATGCTGTCCATGTAAACTTTGTAACATACGTTATTGAAAACATGGGTTTGGGCCGTACCAGATGAAAATATATTATGTAGTAAAAGTATTATAATAATAAATGACATTACTAATGAATTTGACTACAGCTTTTGCTTCTAAGAGCAGAGATTGAGTCTACACTTCCAAGGGTGGCAGAGTGGATTCATCTGAAGAAAGTATGTATGTAGAATGAGACCAAGCTAGGTACTAAGACTTTTAAGCAAAGAAGAGGAAATGATACTTTTAGGTAATGATTTGTGTGGTCTTAGTCATCCAAAAAAGTTTGGGTAATTTATTTCTACTCAATTAATTTGTCAATACTCAAAAAATAGTTTTGATCTATTAAAGGAATAAACAAAATTCGAATGAAGAGATTGTTTTCACTGTTAATTACTGAATTGATTTTTCAATAGCTGAGGATCCTGTGCAGTTGAAAGAACTGTTAATGGTAGATGATATTGGTTTATAAACTGTGCAGTTAACAGACTTCAGATAAAAGAGTGGCTTGAGTGACATTCCTAGGTTTGAGGATTTTTTACCTATCCTTTCCCATGGTTACATACCATGCATGTAAACAACTTTGTGGTTATACAAACATCGTAGTATGGAACCTTACAATTAATGTTCTGATAGATCAGATGAATGGTAAATTTTCAGTTCCAAACTGTTTACCAGTCTAAGCTTTTGTCTAAATAAAAATGCAGATTTCTAAATTTATATCCTGCTTTTACAGAAGCCACTGTAATTGTCAAATCAAAAATTTTAGTTCTATATTGCAGGTTGTAAATCAGTGCACTGTAAGTAGACTCATGTTGAATGAAAATTTTTAGATACAGCCACAGATACTTGTGTCTGTCCATACAGTTCATATGAGAAGTGAAAGCTATAGATAAGAAGTCCTCAACTTTATGCACAGTATACTTCAAGTTCTACATAGATATGAAGAAGTTTCATACTAGTGATATATGCATGAAAAGACCCACACGCAGATAATGTACTGTTTAAAAATATCATAGGAGATTTTACACCTGCATCTGCATGTTTTCCACTTTACTGTTCTGATGATTGGACATGGTGTTTAGGGACATAGTTTAGTGGGTAGTATTGGTGGTAGGGTGGTGGTTGGACCAGATGATCTTGAAGGTTTTTCAACCTTAATGATTCTATGACTGTATCACGTGTTTAAAGGGAGTTCACTTGTCTAGAATCCAAGTATGGTGCCAAGAAGATGGGAGATGATATTCATACTTCCAGAATCAAACTTCAAAAGCACATTTCATCCATCCCTCCCTCCATGCTATCATGCTGCTCTAGTGGTTGTTTTTGAAGCTTCACATTCTCTAGGTTCTTCTCTATCCATATAAACACAAAGTTGCAGCCGTTCCCTGAGACACTGGTGGATCAGGATCCATTAGATCCCAAAGCAGGGCTAGAGCCAAAACTGATTCTGCAGCATGTTGGATGGTTCACTGGTACTTTTGTGCATCTCCTCTGCTAGCAGAACCCTACAGATGACTTTATGACTTCAATGGTGTGGAAAGCCATCATTACATCTATGAATTTCACCTTATAATATATATTTTTTTTCACTCAGGAGACTACCATCATAATTTTATGCATATTTTCAGAGTGTTGTTCAGCTTAACATGGGAAATCTAGCACAATTCTTATTTTAGAATGTCATGCTGCTAGACTTTTTAAATTGAGAATTAATTCTAATTTATGAGAAGTACTGGAAGGCTGGTTTCAGTATTTTAAGTGAATAAAATACTAATTACTGAATAGAGTCCTAAATACACTAAAAAGTTGGAATTACAAAGTTTGTATGCTGAAAGATTTTAGCTTCTTTATAGAATAAAGATGAAAAAAAAAAAAAGTATGTCTATCAGCCTTTTATGCTTATTCTTAAAGGGTAGATCATGAAGCAGGATGCTATAGAGGGCCTGGAAATCTGAGTCTTTAAAGGGAAACAAGAGGGGAAAAAAATGAAAACAAAAATACCTTCTGTTAGTCTGAAAATTGGACCTCAAGGTATGCAAAGTATGTGTCAGGAGACTCTTTTTTAATACTTTGTAGCACATAAAGCCAGGTGATATTTTAAAACATGTTGACCAGCTCATTATGGTATGTTAGAGAGTATATTTGTTTTCTGCAACAATAAAAAATAAAGCTGCCTAAACACTGTGTTTTGGAGAGCAATTAACAGCCATATCCTTATTTTTCAATAATGCTAATCACTAGAACACGCATAAAAATGTTACTTCTAAGGGTCTGATTCTAAACTCATTGAAGTAAGAGTTGCTTTCATCATTTTTCAAATAGTTTTCAGTCAGGCTGTAAATCACTCAAACAAAAAGTACTTAACACTACCATTGTGCCTAAAGATAACTTTCCTGTGATTACTTTTATCGGCTTATTGTGAAATAAATTGATTTTTTTTCCCCAATTCCCGCCAAATAAGCTTCCAGGAGAAGATAAATTATCATGATTAGTTCAGCTGGCATCTTCTTAGTTTAAGAAGGGAAGGGACAAGAGTGTAGGAACCCATTTACAGTTACACTTATATGCTGAGTATTAGAAATACAAACTTTTCACTGGGGTTGCATTTTTCAATAGCAAATATATTTTTCTGTGTTCCTAAGTCTGGCCTATCTTATAAATGACCTATTCCACCAAAACTGGACTTCGCTTCTCTTGCTCTTTTATCTAAATCATTTTTTTGCTATGTATGTTTGCATTCTGGTAATACGTGCAACTCAGAGACTCATCATCACACTAGACCATAATATACAAGAAGGCATGAATGTATAAAAACTGCTTAAATCTTCATCAGTAGCGTGCATACCCAGTCTGCAAGAAAGTTGAAGTATATGATGGGCTGCATTTAATAAGACCCTAGGAAGCACATCGAAGGAAGTGATAATTCCCTGTAGTCAACATCTGCGAGACTATATTTGGGGTGCTGGGCCCAATAAAGCTTTGCTGTATACAAGAAAGATATGGGGGGAGTCCAGTGCAGGGCCAGCAGCGTGTGCAGAGGTTGAAGTACTTGGTACATGAGGAGGGGCTGATGGTACCTGGCTTGTCTAGCCTAGAAAGAGAGAGATTGGGGGGACCTAATTGCTGCCCATAGCCACTGGATGGGAGGATGCACAGGAAGCAGAGCTTTACTCAAATGTGCACAGCAAAAGGTTGAGAGGAGATAGACACATAGAATCGTAGAACATCCCAAGTTGGAATGGACCCACAAGGATCATCAAGTCCATCACATGCAGCAGCAAAGGGAATTCTGATGAGATATTAGGAGAAAATATGTTCACAATGAAGAAGCTGAAACACTGGAACAGGCTGTTCAAGAGAGGTTGTGGGTTCTCCATCCTTGGAGATTTTCAACACTGGACAGTGCCCCATGTAACCTGAAGTAGGGCAAGATGATCTCTGAAGATTCCTTCCAGCCTAAATTATTCTGTGATTCTATATGAATGCTATTTGTAAAGAGCAAGGTTCTGTACTGTATATCCCATCAGTGAAGCACGTTTTAAAGGAAGGGAAACATGGCTTTATGATACCTTTGCACCCTTCCCACCTCAACTTCAGTCCTATAAGGACTGAAGTAGTCCTCGTACATTTTTAACAAATTATTTAATTATAAATACTAGTGAGGATCTTTATCTGACAGTTGCACTAGTGATAAGGGGCTATATTTTTCTATTCATATTAATATGCATTATTAGCAAAAGTAAAAAAAAAAAAAAAGCTATGTGTGATTTTGTTTTTATTAGGAAATTGTGAGAAGTATAAAAGCAGCTTTTTCTAAATAACCAGGCAATGTATAAAATTCTAATCTAGTTGTAATCATAAAATGCAAATTAAAACTAGAGGGACCAATTGTATATTTTCTTATTTTATGTGTGAGGAGATGGAGCTCTTCTCAGAGAAATAAGTTTTCCTCTGTAAGAAAATAAAAACATCAACTCCCAGCAGAGCTTCCTAATAAAGCTCATCTTGAAACACAGTTCTTTTATGTAGGAAAAGAAAACGATCCCAGAATCTTAACTAAAAAAGTCTACTGTCTCAAAATGTGCCCTATTGGTTTATTCATGTGCCAAGGGTGCTCTGCTACTTCTATAAACACTGCTTAATAATAATATAGATTCAGGGATTTGCTAGCAGATGGACAATTCCCTCTTGAGGCAGAGCAGCCAGCAGTGTCATTATCATCCTTTTTCATGGAGGGATTGTTTCAAAAAAAAATACAGCACACTAGTTCTTTAAGCTGTGGGATATGTCAAATAGCGAGTTTCTATTGACTTAGCTTCTATTCCAGTAAACTAAATTCTTGGAATTCCTTATGCTCTTTTCCCCATGGAATGCTATAATAATTTTTGCACTTAGAGAAGCTCTCATGGAGAGCTTTCTGGTGATTTACTGGTTATACTGTTTCATAACGTTCATGTGAAGTAATCAGAACCACTGCATGCAGAAAGCCAGTGCACAATGGAATGTCAGCAGGAGACAGGTATCTAACCTACTAAGGCTCCTGTGAAATATTTATGTTATGTAGAGCTGCTTAAGGTAAAATTTATAAAAACATCCTAAAAGGAGTAAAGGCATCATTGTTTTCAGGGACACAGGGGTCTTGAATACCAATCTCCATTCCCTAACTGCTATACATGTTTATTTCTTCATTTGATTTACACTTGGCATATGTTATCATAAGTTCTAAGATGAATAAACTATGGTTCTGAAGAGGGAGAGAAGTAATGAGACATTTCACGTCTTGGGAAGTTGGTATTTTTGGGGACTGAGTAGAAAGGGACACCATGCTCTGAATTTACCTGCTCAGCACACCATTGCCTCACATTCTTCCTCACCTTTTTGGAACATGGCTGGTCTGTTTTCAGTTGCCTAGAATCCCCTTTGTCCCATCTATTTTACAATAGAATCTGCTTTTGTTTATACTAAACTGAATTTTGGCAAGTAGAAGACGAGGACAAAAAGACTGATTTTGCTTAACACCTCTGACTGTTAATTTCCTTTGTTAATGGTTAACAATATGTTGGAGAAATGCTAGATTACCTTTTTTTTTTTTTTTTTTTTTTTTTTATATAAGTCAGTAGGGGGAATGATTGTGTTTGCTTTTGTTTTGTTTGATAGAAAAACAAACCTTCCTTCACGACTGCAAAAATAAACTCTCAAATGCTCCTATCTGCAAACAACAAATTTACAATGTAAATAAACAATATTAATTTTGCAGGTTACTATGCACTGCAATGAAATCCAAGAAAACGGTTGAATAAAGAGTGAGCTTGAAATATGAAAATATTTCCATTAAAGGCAAAATGACTACGTTTTCCTAAAGAAATACTTTAAAGCATCTTTCTAAATTAAACCAAAGAATTCAGAACTTAAACAATTGAGTTCTGAAGAACTTAATTAAAACAACAACAACAACAACAACAAAAATATTTCTGTAGTATATTCTGTAGTAGGCTATTTCAGCTTACTCAAATGTGTCATCTATCTCTGTAGCTAGCTGATACAATAAGCAAGGTAACAAATCAATTCATAGAACTGTATTCTTCTGCTTTTTTGGACCATTGCTCATATTGAGCTAAAAGATTGATTTAGCTTATCGCCACGGCACCCACATGGTTCATGTGTTTTCTGCTTATATGAAAGATTTTGTGCAGCCAAATGTGAGCTTCATCCATAGTGGTTTAGTCCACTTAGCTCCCAACTTTCTTTTTCATGTTTCTGAACTTGTCAAATCTTCTAGCTGAATAGAATTCATACTGAGGTTCATAAAGTTCAAATATTGCAACTATCTACTCTGTTTGCTTAAGAAAAGTTTTGCTGATAGCTACATACACATAAACAGACTCAGTTGCTACAGTTATGTGCTGCTTACAAAAGTACAGTTTAAGAAAAGATAATTCTTGTCCTTTTTCTTTTTTTGAGGGATTATTGTAAAACCTCCAACCAGAAATAGTCATTAAAAGGAAGGAGGACCATTCAGGGTGACAAGAATAAATATTTAATATTTGCCATTCTTTTTTGTGTGCTTGTCCTGGTTTCAGTTAGGACAGAGTTAATTTTCTTCCCAGTAGCTGGTAGGGTGCTATGTTTCGGATTAGGATGAGAAGAGTGCTGATAACATGCTGATGTTTTAATTGTTGCAGAGCAGTGCTTACGCTAAGCCAAGGACTTTTCAGCTTCTTGTTCTGTCCTGACAGTGGGCAGGCTGGGGGTGCAGCAGGAGCTGGGAGGGGACAGACCCCTAGTTAGCTAGGCAAGAGCAGAGTGTAACTATCCCAAATTTTCATTGTTGATTTGCTAACGACTACAGATATTAAGCTTTTTGATGATGTCAATTCTTAAAAATCAATCATGAGTCAAACAATCATAATATGAATCAATCATAAATGCCCTTTGATCCACCATAGTACAGTGCAATGCTAACCTTGGGTAGATTTCCTTTTAAAAAATCCATTGAAGCAGAAAATAGGTAATAAAAACAATACTAGAAAGATGCTGGAAAGCAAGAGAATTGAGAGTTGTAATTGTTCAGCATTTCACAGATCTGCCTTGTTTGCTGATAACAGGAATGTGGAAAGTGATTAACAAGAGAAAAAGAATACAACTTAATAAAAATAATGAAAACAAGTAAACAAAGAACCACACAACAAAACACACCAAGTCATACCAAAATACTACAGTAGAATGGTCAAAATCATTGAAATAGTTGTAACTGATTTCTAGCTATGAAAATGTTTCCTACATAAGCAGAATGAGTTGAAAAAAAAGAAAAAAGATTCCATCTGAGGTTTTTATAGCTATATATATACATGCTTCTCTGATTTATCATTGAGTAGACCTTAACTGCCTAAAATTCAAGTATTCTAAGTCGATTAGCAGCTTGACCAAACTCATCTCCAAAGTCAATAGAAAGAAGCAGGCATATCTGTGGTTTAGCCCATGGTTCTGGTTCAGAAGTGGGAATCTAAAGCAGGTGAGGTGATTTGCTTCCTGAAATGGCTTGCTTCTCTCAATATATACTAGGTAACAAGCTCAGATATGGATACCTACTCTTGGTCCAACTCATTCCTTTTTTTGTGGTGGGGCAGATTCCTACTGGAAAATTGGAAGGAGCTAGCATATGCCATGGGCAACACAGTGACTCTGAATACTCTGAGTGCGATTCATTACATAATTCTGCAAACCAAGCAGTACTGTGCAACAACCAGATCCTACCATTCGTTAGCCCTGGATATCGGGACCAAAAGATCTCTATTCCAAATGATGTTATTCCTTTGGAACACTGGAAAGCTGCCTGATTTCCCTCTATCTGATCTACATGTCTTCTTTGTCACCCCTGAATACCATAGCCCAAGGTTAGTTTAACTTGGAAGAAAGGAAGGAAAGAAGGAAGGAAGGAAAAGAAAGGAAGGAAGAAAGGAAGGAAAAGAAGATCATGTTCCAATATTATTCGTAGTAAAGTAAAAAATTGTATTTTCATGTTCAAAGTGTCTTCTTTTTGATGTTTTAACAGAACAGTTTGACACTGTTTCTCTGAAAAAAAAATGAGATCAGCACTTATTTCTAATGACAGTAGAAGCTGGTTTTAATACTTTGGAAAAAATGGTTTTGAAGAAGCACAAAGATCCACTTTTGTTTCTTGTTCAGAGAAAAATCTGTTATATTTTTTGCACCAAGAAACAAGGAAGGTTAAAAAAAAAAGTCATAGAGGATGAAATTAAACATTTCTCTGTTTGGGGGGAAGAATGATGGATTTTGGCCTGTTGTGACTTTGCAGAGATGTCTTAGTAGGTATGCCGCAGAATCATTTATTCAGATAGTTTGAAGGTGGCACGGTATGGAGCTAGGTCTCAGTGTAAATGTCCAACGTTTCGACATATGTTTGAGCATGTGAGTAGGACTTTTCTCCTTTGTGGCATCTTATCAGTGTATCTTAAATTCCTACTGAGCATCGTGATCAGCACTGATAGAATTTTTAACTGTTTTTATAAATCCTTCTACCTCTTCATATGTGGCCCATATGGCATAATATTTCTGTGATGAAAACTAGTATATTTGGCACATTCCTGTAATGATATTCAAATGTGGGATTCAGCCCTGACAAAGTGGTTGTGTTCTGCAAAGAAATAACAGTGCATCAGAACCCATAAGAATTACTTGCTTATTTGCCTGGTAGTGTGTTTTCAGATGGAGCTTTTTTGCATGACAATCAAATGATATCTACACATACTAGATGCTAACTCTAAGAGCTTAAGTGCTGTGAGTCAGTTTAATAAAAGTAACTGTCTCAGACATTGCTATCTTGTAAATATTCCTGGATTAATTTAGAGCAAAGTAAATTAGTAAGCTTAGTATCAATTTACTAAAGAGGATCTCTTGTGCACACTGGTGCAAGTCAAGAGGGAGTGCTTTGGAGGCAGTGGAAGATGAAGAGAAAATGAACACAGCCAGCTGACCCATTTGAGAAATGGCTGTGAAGTACATCATACCATGTCGGGCCCGATGCTACAACCTCAGAAATGGCACTTCTGCTTAGCTGTAATAAACTTTTTGTTCCAGAACTATGTGCATCTGCAATAATAGTCCACAACAGGTATTGCTGATAGGATCAATGTAGAGAGAACAGGGTTTGCAGGAAAATAATAAGTGGGGTTTTGTACATTTAAATCATAATAGTGGCAATGTATGTGGATGGAAAAAGCTGCATATTTATAAGTGGTTTCAACCAAGACTTAGGTCATTTCTTTAAGCTGGGGAAAATATATCTGAAATTGCCTCTCAGGTCTTATGGCTGTGGTTAAGAGAAAACAGGTGAAATGTTGGTGGAAAGTAAGGGATAGGAAGAACGGGAAATTGAAATGTTAAATTTTAAATTGGGAAAGTTTGCAAGCCTGTTAGTTTGTCTCTTTTCAGACATAGGTATTTTAAGATCCATATAGATGAAGGGCTAAAATTCAGTGAAGGAGAAATATTTATAAGATAGAAGGTTGCTCTTGTTTTTCTATCTAGATGAATTTATGCAAATGTAGTGTCAGCGTGTCCTGTCATGTCCCCACTTCCACTGCTCCTCTCTCTCCTACCTCCCCCCTTCACCCAGATTGAAGAAGTTTTTAGATGATAAGGTTTTCTAGTGAAGAAAAGTCTGCAGAGATTAAACATTACTTGTCTTCTGAGATTGATTTCTAACAAATGCGATTCTTTTAAGCTGTCTAGCTGAGATTAAAAAAAATCTAGCATGTTCAAACATCTATTCAGTCATGTTGGTTCATTCTGTATATTTGTCTTTATTTTTTATGAAATTATCTTCCAGTAATTCTTTTCATGGTAAGAATTCTTATATTTTAATTATGAGTATTTTTGTATGAAACTACATTGTCTCTAATCATTAGGATGATCTATACATAAACCAGAATTGTCAGTGGAGTCTAAGGAAGTTGTGCACCTGACTTTATAATTTCCTTGGGTACTCATTACCTAATTCCTTTGAAATTCTTTCATTAGACAATCTTAAAATCACAAATCTTAATTAAAATAACATGACAGCCTTTGGAGACCTCTTAGTATAGAATACAAAGTATGTATTTTTTTTTTGCAAGTTTTTTTTGGTTTTTTTTTCCCCCCACAGTAAATTGTTCTTTTGGCTTCATATTTTACGCTCTGCCTGTTTCTGAAGTGCAAGAGCAGTATGGTCAGGCTTTACTGTAAGACTGATTTTCAGGGATGCTGTTTAACAATGTATAGGATAAATGATTCTTCAGCTTTTTTGGAATGATGGGTAAATAGCCATTTAGGTTATGATGATTAATAATCAGATAATTTTCAACTTTCTTTCCTTCTACTGTCATTGCATAATGAGACTTTTTCACTCTAATTATCATTTCCAGCACAAAAAATGTCTAAATAGCAACTTTTTTTTTTTTTTAAACTACTATCTCAAAAGAAAAAAGAATGAACAGCAGAATTCATTTTCAGTTCCTCATACATCAAAAGAATTGTAATGGATTGTTAAAAATAATGTGAAAACAAGCACTTTTCCCCAACATTCAATAGAAAATGATGATCTTTTTGTTTTAATATTTTGCTACTGATTTTTTTCCTTGGAGATATTCTGACTTCATTTCAATCCATCTCTGTATTTCTTCTCTTCTTTTTCCAAACCTCTTTTTCTCCAGTGAGAGATGCACTAAGTAGAGAGGGTTCCTGTTCCTGTAAGAACTGTCCATTGCATATTGTGGCTCGGCAGCACCATGCTGTGTCTGCCTGTGGTCTAATCTTCTGTTTGGGGAAAGGGAAAAAACAGTTCTAGTTGGGAAGAGATTTCCTGAAATAATGCAGAAATAAATGCTGAGAAAGTTAAAGGTTATATGTTAAAGCCACTTTTTAGTTTTTATTTTATTATGAAGTAGTCTCAGATGGTAAAAGATGGAAATAGCTACACAGAAATTTCTCAAATTTCTTCCAATTATGTTTAATAACACCTGCTTTTTTTTTTCAGAATTTTAAATTAAGCCAAATGTCCACCTCACGAAGTCATTTCTAAAACATTTTACTTTTTAGTACCTGAGTATTAAAATTTCTCAAACAATTTTTTTAATTGGGCCTACGTATTTTCAAAAAACATAGGCATTCATGTCTGTGTTTTGATGAGGAAAAACTAGGATATGCATAGGCAGTGATCCAGGTTAATAAATAGAAATTTTTCAATATAGTAATACTTAAAGTTCACTTTCTTAGTTTGATATAGTTCAATGCTAACATCTCTGTCATTTAAAAATAATTCCCCCCAAAACATTATTTAAAATAAAGTTCTCTATGAGAAAAATCCAGCTAAATTTACACTTCTATCCTTGCAGTTCTGGGGAACTCTTCAGCTCTTCAGGAGCTGCTCCCACATGACTCTGTACCACGGGGTCCACCCGTCAGGAGCAAAGAGGTCCAGCATGGGTTCCACTGAGGGTGGCAGTTCCTGCAGATCTGGTCTGGCATGGGGCAACTGCTGAGCTCTGCTCACAGAAGCTGTCACTACAGTCCCCCTGCTACCCAAATCATGCCATGTAATCTTAATACAGAGAAACAGAGAAAACACAGTAATTTGGAATTGTTCATAAAACCTTAGAATTTCTATTAATTATTTCAGTAGGGGAATGGAAGAGGCAAGACAGAAATAGAAATAAATATGATGTACATCAAGGTTGTGTGTGTACAGCATTTTTCAGGACAAGAAAAGAAAAAAAACTGCTTTGACAGGTCATACGTTGCTGACCTTTACATGAAACACATTTTAAAAAAATAATCTCATACCCTCCTTTTGTAATACAGTGCATTAAATGTACAATGAAAAAACAAAATGTACTTATTCAGAAATCTTGCTGTTTTACATACCTATTGGTTCTGAAAAAGTAAGATTTTCATAGAATGGTTTAGGCTGGAAGAGACCTTAAAGATCATCCCATCCATTCTAACCCCATCCAACCCAGATTATAAAGTACAACAAATAATACATTTAATTTATCCACCCAAATACAGATATGTTTATTATCTTCTTCATCCTTTCTGGTGTACTGATCTGAGTGATCACTCAGATATGCAGATTTACTCCATGAGTTTTTAAGGAAAAAAGCTTGTAAACTGCAGGGCAGAGATCCTGTCTTCATATGTTTTTACAAATTATTTAGACACTGTTGCTTCTATTAATACAAAACCAAACAACAAAAATAACAAACAAATGAAAGAAAACAAAACCAAACAAACAACAGCAACAACCAAGCAAACAAACAAAAACCAACAGAATACCCACAGTGCTGTACTTATTTTGATCACATTTAAGCTGCATTACAAATTCCTGGCATAAGTCATTGATCAATGACAGCATTATTTGTAATTCCTATTCTTAAGCATAAAATTGGTGCCGATTGTAGCAAAAATTATTGTATGTTTCTTGCTGCTGAAATGTTAGACATGTTATCTCAGATTTCCAAGCCATTTAACCATTTGGCCATCAAAGAGGAGACTGTTATCTGTTCTGGCATTAATCTACTCACAACTGTGCTTAGGAGCACAGTTTCAAAAGGACAACAGTAATGCACAATATATTATAATTATGTCCCTTTAGGAAATAAGTAATGCAGAAAGATTTCTGGAACTTAAATCTTGTGTCTTTGCATCTTTATAAATTAAAAAGATCCTTTTTCAAAATGTGGTTATAAAGTATGCTTCCTAAAGTATTGTTTGGGGTTCAGAAGATTTTTTAAGAGGTGATAAAATGCAAATTGTAGGTATGCATAATATGAGGGGAACTCTCAGTGTAAATTCAATCAAGAATGAAATGGTATTATGTGCAAACACCTCCTGGGCTTGTGCAGAGGTAATGGAGCATAGGAAATAGATACAGTGACAGCCAAGAGAGGAAAAAGATATGTGACTTTCCTTACAACTTTGTTTAATAGAACTCTCAACATACATTGTGCATATAATGTATTGTTTTATCTCCATCCAAATCATCCAAGTTTTTCTTCCATGCATTTTGTAGACTGTAATTTGGTGATAATGGCTTCTTTGTACAGTTCAGGAGCAATGAAAAGGAATAACAAGCCTGTTAATAAGCGGATGTGTATGCCTTTTCCAGTACAGAGCTCTTTATTTGAGTTGGTCAGGAAGAAAGCCATCTATTGCTTGTAAGAAACATCACTTAGTGAGTACTTTTTAATATTTAGGGAGACCAAATATGAAAAGGCGATTTTAATGCAGCTTCAGTAAGAGCTGGGTACGAAGACTTACCGATTTTTTCTCCTTCTCTTTTTCCTTGGTACAAGTTTATTACTGTTTTCGACATGGTTTATGACATCTGTAATTCTTAAAGTTTGTCTTGTGCATTATGAATATGTTCAGTCATTTTGGTCTGTGTTGTTATCTTCCAAGCCACAGTGCCTCAGTGACGAACAGATTTCTGTTGTGCTGTCTGAGAAGGTCTGCATCAGTAACACAATTTGGGGAGTTAGGATGTAGTTTCTGCTTTCTCCCTTGCTCCAGTTGGGAGCAAGCTGTTCAGGCACAGAGAAGTTATGCCCTTTTACTCCCTATAGGAGTTGGATTCATGATGCAGTTGGGATTCTCAGCTGAACTGTTTGTGTTGCCTCAACCTTGTCGACTTGTTCAGACTTTCTTATTTCAATGGAAAATTGTGATGACTGAATAATTGGAATATGACACAGATGTGAAAGGAATTTTGGTACTTTTTTTTTCCTGATTTAGATAAAGAGTCATGTGTTTGGAGAGTCTTCTTAGCAGCAGCTAGAAAAAATACGGATTAGTAACATAAATAATATATTATGCCAACACAGTAACAAATCAAATCCTTTTCCTTTTTACTACTAAAAGAGGATCTATTTATAACACTACAGATTTCCCTATAATTTAGAAAAAGAATGAAACATTATATATAGAATTTGGCATGAATTTGGTTGAGAACAACATTACTATTAAAAAAAAAAAAAAAGTCTCTTAATAACTCTGTATTTGCTGGAGATCTTTCAGGTCTTTCAATCCACAGAATTGGCATGTTATAGACCTACAACAAATAACAGAATAACCAGGTTTCTAAAAGGGACCAAAATTGTGTCTCACTACACTTGAAACATAAAAAATACCTTACTGGGGCAAAATAGAGTTCCAATTTGCCTGGCACCGTGTGCCTTGTGGTGTTGACTGGCCAGGCCAGGCAGGGGGAGTGAACCATCTTGTTGTGGCATTCCCCTTTTACTGCCTTGGCTCCACCCTCAGCATCCTTAGCTGTTGGTTTAGCGATATCTGGAGACACATTACTGCCTTGTAGCATCCTTTTATCAGCACTGTTTTCTGGGTTGTCTCTGAAGCTGCTGGTCTTCACAATCTCCTGTGGCGGCAAGCTCCAGATACTTACCACCTGCTATGAATATAAATCTTTTTGTTCATCTGTTTTAAATGCATTTCCATTGCAAGAATAGAGCATGTGCCTACTTTCTTCTGTTTTTCCACCATTTAGATAGATATTAAGGAGAAAACCTTTCTTTTTATGTAACATTACCAAGTTTCTTAATTCTATTATTTTTTTTGGCACTTTCGCAAAAATCTTTCAGATACTCACATAACCCGCCTGAACCAAATCGTCTTTCTCTGCATGCTTGCTGATTTCTTTAAATAAGCCCAGGACTTCCTTTAACAAAAAGCTATCTTAGCTCTTTCCAAACATATGATAGGAGGTGTTAATTTTATTCTTCAGGGTGCTTTTTACCAACATTTACCAGATGGGTAAGGCAGGCATATATGCCTGACGATGCCACTGTCAGAATCACAACACAGTGTGACTGAAGCTTTGCACCTCCTGCCATCACAACATCTCTGATCTCCCTCTTCAGTTGGTGTTACTCCTATTGCAGGCTCATCGTACTCTTTAGACACAGAATACGAATTCTGGGTTAATTATTGGGATTAACTAGTATTAGTTAATTTGAACTATTTTTAAATATATAATGGTATCCCAACACTCACACAACCTATCTTTCCCATACACTAAGCATCCATATGTTACAATGCTCATCTAACTACCATTCTGTCCAAAACTTCTGAGCAACCTGGTATGCCAGCTAAAGTAAAGCAAGCTCTGTAAATCTTAGCTAAGAAATTGAGGCTGGCAGTTTGCAGTAGAAGAAAAAACAGAGAAGATGAAGTGCTACCCAACTATTTTACACTGTCATTCCAATGAAAATATCATACTATGAGAAAATGTAGTGACAAAGAGGGACTGATTTCAATAGCAGTAACTTAGCTCAGAGGAAGTTGCTTGATTTGGGAAACTGCAAAAAACCATTTAGTAAGTGGTATTCTTCTAATATAGTCAGTCAGTCTGCAGGCACTGTTTCTCATTCTCTTTTTTCTCATTTTTCCTTGTTGCTATCAAGTAATTAAAAGTTGAAAATGTGTTAGCTGTAGGAAATGTACTTGATCATATTTTTATGCAAACCAACAGTTGAACTTCTGTGAAAAATGATGCTATGAATTATCATAGCATTCTATGTTTTTCTCCATGCCTTTTTTTTTCTTTATGTATTTTTTTTTTTCCATAAAGAAATGATAGGTGTAATAATTATGTCTTGAAGGAGATTTGAAAGGTTGTATAGTCCAGATTTTTGCCTCAGGCAGGATCAGCTTGATTTAAATAATTTCTGAGCAAATTTTGTCTATCCTGCTCTTTAAGTCAGGAATTTTTCTGTAGCTTTGCAGAAATTTTGTTTCACTGCTTTGCAATCCTTGCAGCTCAAAAGATGTTTTTGTCCAACCTTAATATCCCCTGCTGCAATTTAGGCTAATTATGTCACCACAATGAAAATTGAGAACCATATATTCTCTTTCTCTCAGCAATAGCTTTATATATTTTAAAGCAGATACTGAGTTTAGTTCAATCTTCTCTAGACTAAACAAATCCTGTTTGTTTTGTTTGTTTTAATTTCTTTCCTTGTTTCTAGACTTTTGACCATCTGTCCAGACATTTGCAATCCATTTCTATGTTCATCCAGTTTATTCAGCTAGGTTATTTGAATGCTTTGCACTTATTGAATTGAATTCTTAGTTTTTTTCTGAGACCACTTTGAACTGTGTTCCTGACTTCTTGAGTTCCTGCAGCTTTTTCGGTTTGGTATCATTGAGATTGTACTAAATCTACCCATCAACCAAGCAACTAATGAAAATAGTGATTAATATTAGATATAGTACAAATCTGTACATAACTTCACTTGGTATTGCCTTTCCACATAACACTTCATTTAAATTATGTTTTTCAATGAGTTAAATTTTGCCTTAGATGAAAATTTCCTATCTTGCTTGTTCTAATTTCACAAGGGCAGAAGCCTTGTTCAGGGTATCAGACGTAACTTCTACCTGTTGTTCGCTTAACAAATCTTATGCTCCAGATGAAAGGAAAGTCAGTTGATTGGTTATTTCTTATTCTTGATAAACTGTTGGCTGCTACCTCTTATTTTTTCCTTTGCTCACAGATTGATGGATAATGTGTTTTAGAACAGAACTTAAGACTTATTCATCAAAAATTTCTTGGGTTCTCTATCCTTCTTTCAAAAGTGAACAATACGCATCCATTTCAGGTTCTCAAAGGTAACCATGAAAGACCATGAGATTGCTTAAGCAAGTTCTCAAGTATTACAACCAAAATTCATGAGTTGCCACATTACAATTCATTCTGAGTTAGGTAAAAATGATGTCCTACAACAAACAAAATTTGTATTGCTTGTTTATTTTCTTTCACATAGAGACCTTCTGCTTAGAAGCTGTCAGCTAGGATTAATGCCAGAACAAGCTTGCTTTTTTTTTTTCCCTTTTTTTTTTTTTTTCCAGTCTAACATGTAAAAAGTTTCAGCAGCTGATTCTGCTTTTTTAAAATGTTGCAACCAAAATGATTACAAATCTTAGAGCATCTGGGAGAATAATCTCTGCTTTGTACAGTGTTGCAGAAGAGAACTGGGCAGTAGGTTTGAAAGGTGTTGCCAATGGTGGCATAACAGTGGATGACAGTGCAGGAAGCTATTTAGGCCATCTGTGATGGGTATAATTCCTTACCAGATTATTGACTACTGATTCATATTACATATACATATATATGTATCAATGTATGTGTATACACACATGTATACATATATACATTTCAGATACTTACTATATACATGTATGTATATTTTTATGGTAGAAGACGTAGGGAAGAGCAACAACAACAACAGATAGCTAAAAGGATTGCTGGCAGCAAATTCTAATCAATAGCCAGACTAAGCAGTGACATAGAGGTCAAAATAGAGAACAAATATTTGAAAATATCCTTCCAGAATGAATAATAAGAAATATATTTAAGATTAAATTATGAAGGACTGTTAGTACAGGAATCCTTAGAATGCTCCATGAAGATGATCCACAACTGTTGTACCTTTAAAAAAAAATATATACATTGAATATGCAACATTGAAGGTCTGACCTCTTTCTCTCTCACTCACCTGCATACATACATGGATACTAGTAGTAGCGCTGTACTGTGGAGGTGCCTTGATAACAGATAGGCCTGTTGCAGCTGTTCTCAGTGACATAAAGCTGGGGAGCAGATGCAGGATCAGGTAAATGGTTCTGCATGCAGTCAGTTGAGACTCATCAGGTCTCATTAACTCAGGCTGCTCCTGAAAGGCACCGTACTGCTGAGCTGGCCCCAAAAATTACATAGCTGTGTTCACACAACGCTCTGCATTCATTAGTTAAGTCTATCTGACCTAAGCTTGCTCTTTACTGAATCAGCTTTAGTGTCTCTAGCCCATGCAGTACTTAATCCAGAATTCAGGTTAAATCATCCATGGGTAATTGAGAATTGACTGCCTTTCTGGAGTGCACAGCTCAAATATCAGTTATCTGCTCTCTTGCATATCACTGCTTTTCCTAAACGTCCATCCCCTGCATCTCATGCCTCTCTCTTGCTGTTCATTCTCACTCCCATTTTCCCATGACCAATGCTTGCCCATGACTGCTGTGCTTCCTTCTCCAAGTATTTTGAGCCATGAAGTTGCCCTCCTGGGCTGCCAGTGTCAGGCCCAAGCTGCCTTCGTGTGCTTGTGCTGAGCCTGGAGCTTGCAGACTCAGACAGGTGCTGCAGGCTGTGGTACAGTGATGGCTGGGTAGCGGCGTAGGAAGGGAGCAGTGCGGGGCAGGAACTGCTGCTCCCTGTACCAGGGAGCTCATGTTCAACCTGCAGTGGTACTGGGCTCTGGGCACCTCCACCTGGCTCTGGGGTTAATGCTGCTGTGGCAGGAGATGACTTTTTCGTTCAGTATGAGTAATGAATATGATTGTGCTTCCAGGCTGTTCAGGGTTTGAGTGGTTGTTAGTTTGTGGATAGAGCTGCAGTTTGGAGGTAATTCAGTAAACGTGCCCTCTGTCAGAAATTCCGTGCAATCATCTGTATCTATAGAAATCTCTCTTAATATATCTCCTATGTAACTTTAGTTGTTTATGGAGGGGAGCAGTCTTCCTAGAGAGCAACTTGGGTGATCTGCAATGTCTCATGCCATGAAGACAGTTTGAAACATTTCTCTTTGATCTACAGTGACATTAGAAAACAATAAACCATCATTTCACAAGGGAACTACCTTGGCATACGTGCTGAATCAGTTATAATTATGTTATCTTGAATGCCTGCACATCTGCAGCAGTGGGTAATTAAAGTTTGAAAGGAATCTAAAAAGGAATCTAGAAACTGAGTAAAGTTTACTCCAGTTTTTGAAACTACTTTTGTTTTATTTATTTGTTTTTGTGTTTTTTCTGTATTTTTTTTTTAAAGAAAAGTAGGTTTATGCTCAAAGAAGTTAAACCAAACTGATTTTGATCAGACCTGGAATACAGAGGATGAAAAATGAGATCACAGCTATAATTCCACTGTTAAGAATCTGTTTATAAATTAAAATAAAAACCATAACTTCTCTATTACCATAGCCTTAATAATGTTCTATGCCACTGTTTTTGGTGTTGCCCTTCTTTGGCATATTGTCCCAGTGTTGCCCAAATTTCAAAATGACATATGGTGACTTTAGGTACATGCATACTCCATCATCCTCCATTCTTCAGGTACCCATCTCCAGTAAAGCAGCCCAGCTATTTTATGTTTCCTTTGCCGGCTTGCTTCTTTCATTTTGTTCGTTTTTTCATTTATTTTATTTAGGGCAGGGGCCCTGCTACTTTTATCTTCTGTGCTTTCCAGCACAAGGCACAGACTGAAAGCAAGAAGAGGGGCATGGGAGTAAGCCAGCATAGTGGCATCAGTGCCAAGGTACAGATGAGAAATGATCATCCACTGCTGCCTCCATAGCCCTCAATACCCTTTCTGAGAAAGTAGCTGACACAGAGCATTTGGACATGCAGAGGCATAGCTCTGAAACTTGTCAGCGCTTCAGAGTTTTGTTTTGGTTTTAACCAGAATATATTATTCTGTCATGGATAAATAAACTGATGTTGCTTTTAGCTGGTTCATCAGGGCTAAGCGATAATGGCATCTGTTCTGTCTTGTGTGTAATATTTCTCTTTTATTTCTTAGCACAGTTGTTCATTCTTGTTTTTATGAGCCTTAGCCTATGTTTCTAGAGAGTTCTTCAAGTCCCTTGGACAATGGCTGCAATGCACATCTTTGCATTTTCTAATGCTTGGAATGAAGGTATATAGAAGGGTACTCTGGAGGGATAAAGTAGAAACAACATAAACAGTAGCTTCTGAAACTTTGTTTTGTTGTGTTAATAATTAATAACGGACAAAAGAATTGTTTTCCTTCACATGTAGTTCTCAAGAAAAAATAATTTTATTTTTTTTTTCTGGTGGAAAAGAAGGTTGTTTTCAGAAGCGTATGTGATAATTTTCAAGAGAGTAGAAGGATTAAGGTCCAAAAGCTGAATAAGAAAAATTTGCCAAGATAGATACATTTTTCAGCAGCATAGACTGTAAAATACCTCCCAGTTTTGCAGGCTGGTTTTGCAGCAAGCCAGTGACCTCAGTCTGGAGTCCTTCCAGGATTTAGCTCTTGAAGAACTGCTTGTCACAATCTAGCAATACTCTCATTTCCATAGGGAGATACAAATCATTAATTTTTAAAAATGTAACGCATTTGCAAGCTCTTGTTTCCACCTCCCAATATGGCCTTTCAGTTGAACTGACTTTGTTATGCTAACAGGGAGAAGGAGAGACAGAGACAAGGGTCCAGATGCATCTTCACAGCCTCCTAGTTAATTTGGGTTTGTCACCCCTGGAGAATTGGCTGCATCAATCCTTAGTTTATCCTTTATATGGTATGACATTTTCTTGCACATTACTAGTTTACTAAGATGTGAAAATATCACAGATCAGATAAGGGCAAATTTTCAGATATGGTAAACTTGTATATGATTATCCCAGAATTGTATATGTATCACTGTATTGTGCTTTCTGAGAAATCATGTGACAGAGCTAGTACGATAAATAGCATATTGGCATGGAAAAAAGTTAAAAGTCAGTGAAAAGCTCAAAATCATGTTGGATTAGCTAGTAAAGATGAACGTTTTGTATTAATGAATTGTTAGCAGGCAGTTCTATAAGCCCCTGGGTTTAGGAACTGAGGTCTGTGAATTCAAAAGAATAACCTCTCATGTTGAAAAACAACACTATAAAAAGGGATGATATACATTCATCCTACTTTCAGAGTTACTTTTTCAGCCATGAGTGACACTGTTATGGAACTGAATGTAGTGAATCTCTGAATACAGTCAAAATTTTTAATGCAAAGCAATGCGTAATGTTTATCGTATAGCTAAGGCCCATCTTACAAGGGAGAGCAAGCATATGAGAACAGTCCAGCTAAAACCTGGAGACAAACCTATTTCTCTCTGGAACTGTGGAAGTACTTTGTCTATAAAATGTTCATATTTGACAAAACATAACAAGAACTAAGTGTAAATAAAAATACACTGGAAGAGACAGTCTCATGCCTATTTTCATTCTTTTGTCTCAATAAAAAGTTGACTGTCTGAAAACCAAGCTGTTTCTCTAAAGCAAGGGAATTACAGTAGCAAAACAATCTATCACAATTCACAGAAAAACCTGTCTGTGGAAAAATGTCAGCATTTCAAAACTAATGTACAAATATAATATAAGGAAGGTTATTTTCATTTTTATTTTTAATGGTGAAGTTTATTTTAAGGTTATTTCCATTTTTGCAAGGAACTTATGTTCATAAATGGACTGTAATCATATCCCAAGAAATCCTCCTCCTCTGTTCCTACCGGACTGGAATAGTTTTCCTTGGGCTCCATCTTAACTATTGAAAAGGCCCATTGAAAAATCAGTACCTATATCTGCTTGTGTATACACATATTTATTTGTGTCTGTATACATAAATATACATATAAAGAAAATCATTTGTGCCTACATTTATTATAGTATTGTCTTTCCACTTCACAAGTGATTCTTTGTTTTCTGTTTATATCAGGTATATTTTTGAAACTGTCATTCAAATAATAAAACCATATGTTCTGAAAAAGAAAACTGCTGATTTTTCTTCTGGTAAAGTAGAATTGTGTGCCTCCTCTGCAAGCTACTAATCAATGTCTGCACCTTCTGCCTCAAGCAATTGTTACAGATGAAATACATTAACTGTTCATAGTAGGAGTTCCCCTTGTCTGAACAAGAAATGGCTCCAGTTATATGCTTAAGTTTATGCTTAAACACTGCTCTCAGTCAAAAATTGACTAAATATATCTAAATTACATTATGACTGTGTGAGGGAAGGGAAGGTAAGCAGGACTGATACTTATCTGAGGAAGCAGATGATGAAAATCTACCTCAGATAAATTGGAATTATATATATGAATTGAAATTTAATCCAAATTGCATTTTAAATTTCTCATAAATTCATAGATTTCAAGATTAGAATGGACTGATAAAATCATGTACTGTTTATAAAACCATAATCCGTGGGATTTTTCTTGTAGGGATTCCTCTTCCTGTTCTTCAAAGTTGTGGTTGACTAATTAAAAAACACACGACCTTGATTTATACAATTTAGAATCTCTTACACTCTTTAATGATCTGCTCTGTTTCTTAAATAGATTCAACACCAGGAACTTATGTCTTTTGTGTTTGAAATTTGCTGCCTTCAGTTTCCTGCCAATATATATTTTTAACACTTTTGTCTGCATAATTAATAATTACTGTTTTATCAGAAAGCTGTTGTCTTCAGTGGTCCTTAACATGAACATATTCACCTTATGCAGCAAGCTGTAATGACTTAAGGAGTGGCTCCATAAAATGCCAGAATGGTGCAAGATGAGGCCAATTGCAGGACACAGCTGCCTGTCTTCCAGCCTTCAGCCTTGGACCCCCTTGCCTAACTCTGATGGCACTCAGCTCTACAACAGTGCAGGTTGCTATGCTCCTTTGCTTAGGCTTTTGCCTGGGAACTGAAGCTCTTACAACCTGCTCTGCAGAAGTTTAAACCATCCTCACAGTAAGCCCTCCTTCTGCCTCGCTTGAATATCTGCTGGGTGCTCTCAGTCAGCACATCAAAAGGGAATTCACTGGATATGCAGGAGGAAGAGCTGCTGCCTTTTTGTGGTGTTTTGTGGGTTTTCTAGTGGATAAGACATTCATCTAGGCAGTGAGTCACCTGCTTTCAGTGTATTTCTCATCCCCTACCTTTCAGAGATGTTCCTTACACCAGGCAGTTCTGGTCGGTGTTAGCCTGTGCCTAGTAGTGGCAGCACTACTCAGAAAAGAGTTCATCGGGACACCCTCCACCTGAGACAACACAGAACTGATCATAGGAGTGCTTGTGTAGTCTTTCTAGTCACGCAGCGGCTAGGCATCTTTCCACACAGCCTACACATGGCTGAGTTCCCTTCTGAGACATCTACTCTCCACCTGCTTTTCACACTGCAAAATAACTTGGGGACCTAACTCAGCCACAGCTCCTACTTTAGCTACATGTAGTGATCAAGTATGCAGCACTTAAATCTGTTTCTCAGCCTACCCCTTATCTTCTTATGACACGAAGTGCAAATTGTAGTTTTTGAGTGTAAAATATGGTATTTTCAAAAGACTGGGATCTTTGTGACACTACCAAGACAAGTTGGTATTAGTAATTCAATAATTCCTGCTGGCAACTAAGAACTTGAGATCTCTTTAAAATTAGTTATAAAAGGAAGACTTGCCCAGTCCAACCATTTAATAACTAATTTTACAGTAATAACTAATAACCATTTAATAACTAATTTTACACCACTGCTTTCTCTTCATAATCTCCTCAGTGTTCAAATATTTTTTTTAGACTTGCAATAACCGACGTTGCATACATTGCCCTCCTTCCTTCACTGTTAATGAAATATGAACATCAGAATTTTTCCTTTTTTTTGGTTTCTACTTTTACCTTCTGCATTATTGTTGGACTTAATTAAGTACATAGCTACTGAAACATGAGGGAATAAAGGCTAGAAGTAAAAATTAAAATGAACAACAACAAAAAATAATATATAATCCTCAAACAAAAATTTAAAAACAAAGCAAAACAAAAAGACTGAAAGAATTATAACAGTAGGAATAAAACCTTTCTGAATATGCCAGAAAGGTTTAGGTATACAAATTGTGTTTTTCACTTTGTGTGTTTATCATTTTTTAGAATGATAATTAAATATGAATGAAGAAAAGGATTCAAGTTACTAGATCTGGGCTAACATTATTCCATTTCTTATCAGAAGCTGGTAAATAAGAACAGCACAACACCCTCATCCAGGAGCTATTAAGTTAATTTTAAGAACCAATTGATGTAACAGATTTTGGATTTGTTTTTTTCAAATGATGCTGTGCCAATCTATATAATTTTTCTTAATTGCTATGAACTGTTAATAATTTATTATTCCCAGAGAAAACTCCATTTAAAAGTAAACATGGATTTCCAGAGTAGAAATTTCCATAGTAGATGGAAGTAGATTTCTGTTTTCCATAGTAGAAATTGAGAAAGTCGCTCTGTATTTTATTTTATTGAGAGCAAAATATTGATTCAAGCAATTTTTTTCCCTGTAAAATTGGATAACTTGGGGAGCATCTTTGGTCAAGCTCTTAGCTTTTCTTCTCCACAAAAGTATAGTAGTTGTTTTTTTTTTTTTTTTTTTTTTTTTTTTAATTAAAAATAAGTAATATATATATATATATATATGAAAAGGATAGCTAAAAATACCTGTTTGTGTTGCCTCTGTTCATAACATAATGTTATGTGTATTCAACACTGTTGTATGCAAGGTAAACATACTTTCTGTTTAAATATGTGACAAGGTAAAGAACATTTTACTTTTCTTTTGAAGTGCATTGACAAGTGCAATTTTCACCAGATCAATCTCAGATAAAAGGAGTTCACACTACCACCATCATCCAAAAAACAAACTCCAGTAAAGCAAAAACAAAAGCTGCAGCTTTGAGAAACAGAACAGCTGTTCTCTATTTTCTTGGTAACACACATTTGTAAGCACAGTGGAAAAATCCTTACTCTGAAAAATGTTAGTTATATAGGAGAAATAAAATAGTAAATTTTGCAAATAACATTCCAAAAATGGTAACTATGTGATGAGAGATTTCTGTTTGCTGTCTAATATAGAAGTTGGGGAGGCTTTGTACCTCCTAATACTGGGTCCCATCAATAAAGTTTTTGAGTGTGGTTGTCTGCAAGGACATCAGATACCCTGGAACAGTTTTGTCTGATTCTTTAGGTAATCAAGTAACAGAGAAACTCATGCTCTTTTACATAACGCTCATACTTTATCGCAAATAAAAGTAGTGTCAAACATCCACATTGTATGGGGACAAAAGGCTGTGATTTCATACACAGTTCACTTCTGTTCAGATTTTCTCCTAGAACTGTCATCCTGTTTCAGTCTTGAGATTTTACACATGATTTATCACCATGTTCTTTTAGTTGAATGAATCTCATTATAGCTAAGCATCTGAATCTTTAAATATTGTCCCACTTGTTACAGTTTAATCTTTAGCTTCTCTCCCTTCCCCTCCCCCCTCCCCAAGTGGGTATAGAGTGAAATCCAATTGTCTGAGCATGATTTACTCCCAAACCATACTAAGCTGTCATTTTTTCCTATTCTCCTCTTGATCTTCTGTCCGTCCTGGACGAACTCTAGTGCAGTCCATCAAGATATCTCAGTTGGAATGAACAAGCTGAGGAAGGTTTGACTACCTCCCTGGACGTGTACCATACTTACAAAATAGCATAGACAGTATGCTCCTTATGTAATACCCCTCTGTTCACTGCTTGTGTTCCCATAGATGGTGTCTGAGATAGCTGCCAGTGTTCATCAATTTGGATTGTTTGTAATTCATTATTGTAAAAATGGCACAGTCTGTCCAAAAAATATCTTATTTGAGAATCTTGTTTAGCACATAGCACATCTGAAACTGCATAGCATTCCTGAAGATTCTGGATTAATCTTCATTTATCAGTTACCCAGGAAAAGTCAGTAATTCGGCCACTTCTGCTACAGTCCTCTATCACTCCACATATTGTAGTATAAGTTGCCTTGGTAGCTGTTAAGAATAATTTTAATTATTTATTTGTTTTTAGCCTAACATTCTTGCAACTTCTTGTGAAATTGTAGGTTCCTTTGATAAAGATGGAAAATCTTGGATTCTTACTGTAGTTTACATTCATTCTTTCTGGGATATCAGCATAAAGGGGAGGTGTGTGCGCCATGTTTTTCCTAGTGTTGATACCCAGTTTGGTGGTCACTCCTTGTGACCCATGCTGCATATACTTTTCCTTGCTGACTATCTCATTTGTAGAGGAGTAGAAGGGAATCTGCCTCCTGCAGTTCTGGAGCAGGATACTTGATATCTCTGTGAACTCAGATTTAAAAGTTTTTGTTTGTTTGTTTGTTTGTTTTTAATCTTCTACAGTTCAGTCACCTTTCCTTAGAGATCTTACTTTGCTGTGGTGTTTAGGAGAGTCTTAGAACAACATATTCAGGCAAAGTCCTGTCTTTTTTTTTTTTTTTCTTCTCCCCTAGGCAATGCCTGCTCCCAAAGTCATTTTTTATAGATGGTGAACAGGAGAGGAAGAGAGAGGGTGAGAGTTCTCTCAGCTCTAGCCATCAATATCACCTTACATTGTTGGTCAAAGCATGGAGATTTAAATCAATTACTCTCCATTTTGCTTGGCTTTGTTAGCATATGCCAAAAGCACATTGCACTTTTTGCTGTCATAACTTCCTGCTATGAACCAGAATCCATAAGTTATACAAGACATTGTACAACTCCTGAGCTGTACAACTTTCTCAGACGTTCATATTGCCACCAAATTTGTTGATTTACTGTCACAAAAATCCTACAAAAAGTTCTACGATGCTTTTTTGTGCCTCTAGTGACACACCTGATTAGTTGTCACTTGTGGCTTTCCCACAACAGCACTGATGGTTTGATATACTCACTAAACCAGTGGTGAGGGCTGCACAGGCAGTTCTGGAGTGGGCATAAAAATAAGTGCTTATGAAAACTTTAGCTATATAAATTACTCAGGTCATAGTGCCCCATCTGTTAATGTTTTGATTTTACTGACAGGTACCAATCAGCTAGCAATGCTGTTGAATAGTAAGTCTAGCTCTTCATATTTTCTTAAAATTATGCATGCTTTGAAGGGAAAACATGAAACAACTAATAGCCAAAACAAAAGTTGTCTTAAAAAGAAAACTCCATTGCATTTAATTACTATAATTTTTATTTATTTATTTATTTATTAATGCAGAGAGTATGTAAACAATCACTTTCACTATTACTCCCTGCTTAGTGACAAGAAAACATTCAAATTTTGCTTGGGTGGAATAACTTAACAAAGCCAATTTTATTATGTAGATTAATTGTAGGTGTAGCATATCTACATCTTGCTTAAACTTAAGATTTAGACTCTAGAATTTTTCAAAAGATAAGAAAACCATTTCCTCAACAACTGTTTAATGGAATTATGCTTCTTCTAAGAATAACATTGTGAGTTTGGAGGAAGGACTAGGTTCATAAGAAGAAAAATGCATCTTTTTTCTTGTTCCCATTCCCATATTTATTGTTCAACTCAGTAATTGCTTTTGTGGTCCATTGGTTCATCTCTTTAAACAAGGTTGGTGGTGATCCTAATCAAACCATCACAAACAGCTGGGAAGTTTTAGTCTTCACCATGTGTTGTTTATGACAAAGTGGTGTTTCCAATTTACTCTTAATCATGAGGGTCTGCTCTAAATCTCCTTTTTAGCCAACATCAGCCTTGGGCTTATTTGCTATTAGCTTTTTGAAGTCAGAAAAGATGAAAAAAAGAAAAAAATAATAATTAAAGGTCCTATGTTGTACAGGTGGCTGGAGTGATAAATATACAGGCTGCAGGATGCTATATGATGTAAAGGTAGAGAATATTTTAATTCTCAATCTCAAGCCTTGCATTTCAATGTTTAATTTGTCACTCTTCATGTCTTCCAGTTTTTGGTTTATGTTTAATTTTTTGGAATTTTTATACAAGTTATTTCTGTTGCTGACTTAAAACAGTTTGATCCATAACTTAACCCCAGTTTCATATAAAGGAATCATAAAAATTAGGAACCTGAAAATTAGATTTTTCTTTTGAGCAGCTGCTGTCCACAGAAGTGGAAAGATTGTTGAATGCAAGTAGCATCATTTTCTAACAAGATGTAGGCACGTTTGATGCCTGAACCTCATTTTTCCATTACTGTGGTGTCACCAAGCACTATTGCTTTGGTGTTCATATAGAAAAAAAAAAAAAAAAGTTCTTTGGCAGTTTGAAATTGTATTTCTACAACTGTGGTTGTCCCTAATCCTTGTTCATTGTTAACCTACTCCTGTTGGCCTACACTTAACACATAATTATTGATTAAAATATGGTTGTTAATGTTTTATAGCATACATTATTGTACTTTTACAGAACATCAGGTAAATAATAGTAACAGGAAATTATATTTATAAGAATGGAAGTGTTTATGAAAGAAAAGTATCCTTTTATGTTGATGACTCCCCAGATGTTTGTACCGTTGTTTTCAGTGACCTGAGGGAGACTAGATAGATTTCTGCTTAACTTATTTTGAAAATTCTTTCATAATAACTTTTATTTTTGTATTACCCATTTCTAAATAGCATAGAAGATTTTGTTTAGTGTGCAGACATTCCAAATTAGAGGCATCTGGTCTGTTACATCTGCTGTGCTTCCACCAGGGTGCCACTATTAAGGAGTTTTTCTTCCCGTGGTTGTTGTAACAATATTTTCTACTGATTTCCACTTATGTTCCAGTTGAGGATCCAGTTTTACAATCTTAAATAGTTGGCTGAATTTGTAAAAGTTTTTATGGTGTCTCCATATATATTTTTTCTCTCTCTTTTTTTTTTCTTTCTTTTTTTTTTCCCCTCAAACTCATGTTTAGCATTCTTTTATTGCATGTTCATCAAAGCACTTCTCTCTTGTTACCCACAAAGTCCATTTGTATGATTAATTTATCTAGCCAAGAAAGATTTTTCTGATTTTGATAATACTTCAAGAAAGATAAGTAGATCTCAAGTGTTGCTGTTCGTGTTTATGCTACAGGATCACAGGGAGGCTCAGGAATCATGTATTTCACCAACTACTTCTATCCATGTTTCCATCAGGTTTTGTATTTGTATATGCAACTTACGTTCCATATGGAATATATATTTATTAAATCTTTGAAATTGTACCAATTGGTGAAATTGTATCAATTAATATTGCACCAATTTTAACTAATGTTTTTTTAGCAACAAAAAAGTTGTACCTTGTTTGAGTAAGATTCTGGGCAGACACTGAATCAAAGAAAAAATATATTGATTTGAGGAACATTGTTTTTTCCTTATTCTCAGAAATCTTTCTAAGACTTGAGAAAAAAGCATCTGCTCTGTAGCTGTACATTATTGTCTCCTTGACAGGTCCAACAATCTTCAGATATTTTCATAGTATAGAGGTTTCAAGATGCCCTTCCTGACCTTTTAAAAAACACATTAGTACATCTGGCAGACAGTAATTTTATTTCCATTAAATGGCAGAGGGAAGGATGTCCTCACAGTCCATATAGGGACAAGACTTTTCTCCCCAAGAAAGCAACAGAGTTAGCAATAAAATAAAATAAAATAAAATCATTCAATACAGCATTTAGGCTTACCTGTTGCTCATTTTTGTACTGAGAAGATCATTACTGAGCCATTCTTACCTATTGCTTTGTTTCTTTCTAGATTTCATACAGTAAAAGCTTTCTTCTTTGCTGCTAACATAGTATTTAATCTGTTTGGAGATTTAGGCTGGATCAGATAAATTCAGATAAATCATTACATTAAATTTATGAAATAAAAAAAAAAATACGTTTAGGGAACAGTTTGGGAGTCATTGTTGGTGTAAGACCTTAGAATAATTTAATTTGCTTCTCCTCTTCTAAACAGTTTCAAGGTGGGAGAAGAAGAGGAGAAGGGAAATATTACTTCAGAGACCACACAATTATCTGAGCATGTTGTACTTACTTTTATGTTCCTTCTGCACAGTCCATTTTGGTAATGTGTATAATGCAGATGTTAGACTGCAATGGGACTGCTTTTTCTATAGTAAAATTCATGTCACTCATTAACTTGTCTTCCTTGAAAATATAGTTTTGAGGGCACATAGATATCTAGAGGTAGTAACTGCATCAGTAGATTTTATTCCTTTTTCTTAAGTACTTTCACTAAGGAGTGACTTCTAATGAGAATTCTTTCCTTAATTACTCAATCTGCTGCATTAACTGAGTGTCTCTGTATGCAATCCAATCAGTATAGAAGTACAAATACCATCCAAAGCTATGGATGTATGAGTTTAGAAAGTCAGTTATAACAGGCTTTCAACGAAATTCTGATACAAAAGTTAAAGACTGGAATTTCACAGGGTATAACTGGATGTGTATCTTGAAATTTATTTTTTTTTTTTTCTGAAGAGTTTTATAACTGAACAAAACTGAAATTTTGTGGAACTTGTAGCTTGCTCTTGACGATGCATGCTGTACTTATTGCAAGTGATATCCTCATGCTCTTTTGATAATCCCCTCACACAGGAAATGATGTTAGTCCTTTACATGTCACCTTCAACTTGGTGAAATTATGTAACTCTAATCTAGGTTGGAGGACCAAATTTAAGGTCAGACGATGCAGGTCTTTTTTTATGCACTGCAATTAGTGAATTACAGCTTTAAAAGTAAAGTATGATTATTTAGAATAAAAGTGTTCTAAGAAAAAAATTCGTAGACAAAACAATCCAAACAGATGTCTGTAAACAGATGAGTATACTAACAAATTATGTAACCATTATCCACGCAAGCACTCTGAAAAATAAAAATCCTCCAGTGACCTTTGTTGTCAGCTTGACATTGATATACTGCTGTACTTGCTAGCGGTATGCCAACATACTCCTGGGTTCTGGTGACTCAGAATTGTGGGCCAAAACATAATTTTGTCATAATTTGGTAACAAATACTATAAAAAACTTCTAACTCCTAATTCTGCAAAGCTGCATTACAGGGGCTTGAAGTTGCTAGATTTGGTCCATGTCTTTTAAGTACACACTTCAGATGATTTTTATCTGGGAAACTATTGATCTGATTCTTTGTTTGCTCTTCCCTAATCCTTCCAGTGTAAGTTAAACTAATATATGCATAAATCTTATATGCCATACTTTTCTTGAGTTCTCATTTTGCTTGTGTATAAAACTGTTGTATTTCAGTATTTATTACCTCATAAAGATTATGGTTCATTATTCTGAAGCTAATCTTTTTCCCTGTGAGTAGCTGTAGATCCCTTTCTGATTTACTAGTTAGATTGCCTGGGCTTTATATAATATCTTGACCAACATAAATTACTGTGACTGGTGATTATTTTTCTTCTAGGTAAGGTGTCAGGACAGAAAAATTAACATTAACAGTCATATATTGGCTTTAAACCACTAGAAAGTAATTAAATCTTAAAATGTTAAGAAACAAACAGTATTAATTAGACTTCATGAGTTACTAGAAAAATCCTGCCTAATCTGATGACAATGTAAACCCCTATGTCTAAAAAAAAAAAGAAAATTCCATTGTATAGTCTAAGAGAATAGTATCCTTTTTGCAGAGAAAAAGGTTTATATAGATTTATAGGTTTAGGTTTACCATTGGGTTTTAACTTGATGGGTTAAAAATGAAGAATGGTTGTCATTTTATATTTACTTATATAGGCTTCATTTCTAATGGTGATTACAAGATAGACTTTATTTGTATTATATATGTATGTATGCTATATTTGCACCTATGTAACAATACATGGACATTATATGGAAGGTCCAGACCAAATTCTTCATTAGATATGAAATTGCAAAAGAGTTTTCTGCTTTAAATCAAAGTGGCTCAGGAAAAAAGCCCCTCCATGTGGTCTTCTCAACAACTCTACATGTTTTTTCCTTTATTTTATTTTTTGTATTTCTGTGCAACTAGGCAATACTACAGGATCTGGAGCAAAGACGTCCCCAGCTGGATGAACTAATAACTGCAGCACAAAATCTAAAAAACAAGACGAGCAATCAAGAGGCCAGAACAATAATTACTGACCGCAGTAAGTGATGATTCTGCTATCCTTTGATGTTTCAGGAAATATGAAAGATGTTGTAATACTTGATAAGCTTAACATTTTTTAGACATTTTATGCATTTGTCATGAATGGGAGAGTTCCATCAGGAGAGTTCTCACAGAGATTGTCCCAAACTACTTATCACTATGCAAGTGAAAGTCAGTGATCACAGATTTCAAGATTCTCACCTTACATTTCATATTGATTGTCTTTGTAGTTGAAAATTTTCAGAAAACACAGAACGTGATCACCATAGATAATGAAATACTATTATTCTTAAAATAAGATGGGAGAAAAAGATAATAAAAAAAGGAATTCATAGAGTATAGCCATGAGCTTGTAAGAAGCTTTCAGTTCAACACCTGCAGTACAGTTGCAGCCTCTTCTTTCATCTTGCCTAAGGTGACATAAGCCTGATGATACATACTAGGTTTGTGTCAGTTCTTCAGTTCTGACAGAATTAACCAAAAGCAGTGTAAGGTAGACAAATTAGGAGAAATAATGTTGTCACCCTTGAATGTCCTTGTGCTGTTCACCATAAGATGAAGAACACACTCTCAGGATCATGCTGAACAAACAGCCTTCTGTGGCAGGCTGTTATATATCCTTGGTTATTAATTCGGACTAAATAAAATACAACAACAAAAATCCTCTTTTCGTCCTAGAGGTCCTCTGTACAGCCTAGAGAAGACTCAGGTCAAATGCTGTGCATGTGGACACAGACAGCTCACTTTTGGTGGATGCAAACTGTTCTGTATGTTTTGGTCTGGAGACCAGGAATTGCTCCCTGAAACATGACTTTGAAGGTGTAGATACAGGCTAAATACCTCTATCCTCATAATTTTGAATGAAACATTAATGACCTCTTTTTTTCCTTCTTTCTTAACCATCGGGTTAATGTTTTCCATAATGTTTCAAAATCATATTGCATAATTGGATTACCTAGTTGGTAGTAGCATGTACATATACTATTTAGACTAGGTACTATATGAAGTAACAATATTGCATAACTGTTATCTTCCTGCCTTGAAATTTAATAGGACTCAGAGAGAGAGAAGATATATTAATTTCATTTGAATTTTGAGGAGTAATTGATAGTACTTATATATTACATAAGAACTTGTTTCTGTTTAACATGCAAAGGTGTATGTTTGTACATACACCTTAACTTTACAGCTATCATTCAAAACCAATATGACATACTTCCGTCAGTATTTTATAGTATATGTTTTCATTTTTAATTCTGAGGCAAGCCTTCTGAAGATTAGAATTGTAGACTTTGCATTATATGCAAGCATAATTCCTATAAGCCCTCACGAGAATTGTATGCTAGGCTAAATTTCCTTCTGTTGGAAAACTGCACTTCAGTTTAAGTGAAATTGCTTTCTAAAATAGATTAAATGCATCTTTCTCATATAGCAAAGAAAAAAAGAAAAAGCAAACTATCAGACTGAATCATGAAAGAATATTAGAATATTCGGTAACCCAACTATATTACGGCTTGATTTTGTGGCTTGTGGTGTGGTGAATGTATGATATATGATGATTTCATAGACTTTTTTATCTATAAATGCTCCCAAAACAATTAGTTGGCTTTGAACTTAAAGCATACATGATTCATTTTGAATTGAATTAGCAGTTAATTTTCTATGGTGAAACTGTCAATATGCTTTAATGCAAATCTGCATCTTATACAGTAAATACATGTATAGCATCTTCTAATGTTATCCTTTTGTTTTTTTTTTTGTGAAAGTTCAAAAGTAAGCAAATATTATTTACTGTTAGAAATAGGTCTGAGTTTCTGCAATGGAAAGACAAAGTATGATCAGGAATAATTTTGATCCCGTCTTCTGACGCAGCATACTAGATTCATGATTTTTTCATGCTTAATTTATATTTGTATAATTGTAGGTACTAAGCACTATTCAAGAGATATTTATTACTTTTGAATTCTAAAGAGATCTTGATTTAAAAAAAAAATAAAAAATAGGACTTTATAATGTGACACAAGTTTTTTTTGTGTGTGTTTTTGTTTTTTTTCCTTAATGTAACCAAATGTGGACTATTATCATGCCAAATATTTCTTTAAGTAAAAAACTTTAGTAATGTTTATATTTTAATCATGTTATTTTCTTCCTCTATGTTGTATGAAGAAGGATACTACACCGTTTAGTTGGAGACAGGCCTGCTAACTACCTGTATAGACAGGATCCACTTGTTCTTGCTGCAGTTGCTGCTGGGGTAGTTGTGTTGCACCCTTCACAGTGCTGTGCTTTCCTGAATATAGGACTGTCCTTATCTCCAGCAAAAGAGCTGTGTGCGCTCTAACACAGTGCTTTTGAAGCTTGCTGTGCTGTACAGGGCTCCCACCTAGTGCAGTTGCTTTGCCTTGCAGACTGGCAAACACTGAGCATAGCCCAGGATGATGCCTCTGTTCCTTCCCCAGGAATCTTGCTTGCAGGGAGAGCTGAGCCAGGGCCAGAGAAACTGGTCTGCTTGCTAAGGTCTGCACCTTCCCCACAGCCTTGTAGAGCATCCTTCCCATTTCACTTGGACTTAATACCAGAATCCTAGTGCAAGTCCTCCCTGCCTATCTTGCTCGCAGACTGTTCCCCATTTCCTGTGTTTTTTCTCTCTCTCCATGAACGTGAATGGGTTACCATGGTTATGTCTTAGCAGTTATTAGCACTGATTCAAATGTATCCAGTTTCATGACCTGTGCATCAGCACTGTACCGTTCATGCTCCACTGCATCTGTGTATCACTTATACATGAAGCCTTCTGAAATGTCACAAATCAGGTGCCAAATGCATTGGATCACACCAAGAAGAAAGGGGAGCACGGTGCTGCATTGCGCTGGTGTGTCTCATACAAACTGACAGTCAGCTATAGCTAGTGACCACCTCTCCCACATGCTAGAGCAGGGTATTTCACACTCTGAAAAGTGAAAACCTGAAAATATCATCTAATTCCTATGAATATGTTGTTCGTTACCTTTTGCTATTAAGGTGGTATTAAAAAAAAATCATCGGTCAATATCACTGAATTGATACAAATACTGAGAGTCTCTTGGTCACAGGACAGGTCAATATGCCATCAACTGGAATAAAAACCCTCAAGGTTCTGGCTTTTGTGCTTATACTGGTAACTCTTCAGTCACACTACTTACAGAAATATGTCTATTATACTCAAAGTTTAACTTTGAATTACATTTGGAAACTATTATTGCCTTTGATAAATAACAAATTGATTTGCCATTTATAAAAACAAACAAGGTACACATTTTACACAAAATAAAGCAAGTAAAAAAAGTTTAATAGAGAATGTCTATGAAGAATTGCAAAAAAAGTCAAAGATTGGGAGGTTATTTTTAAACAGAATTGTCATAATATTGCATAGCTTTAATCTTTAGAAAATAAAAATATAAATTAAGAAGAAGCTCATAAAATTGATTCATTTCCTCTGAAAACTTTTTTTCCCCACCCTTACTTCATTATCTGTATGAAATTGCAGGAGCTGTGCTATTTAAAAAGCTTGGGTAAATAAAGTAAAGATTGTACAATGTTTACACATTGTTATATTTAAATCCCTGTTTATTCTAGTTTGCAACTTACACATTGGAGAATACCTTATATTAATAATTATATTTAGTCTTGAGAAAAAGTCCTGGGAAAAAGCAAGACACATCTCTGCTCTTTTACTGTCCTCGATAAAGCATTCTATTCTAACAGAACCATATGCTGTACAATAATAATTTTCACTACATGATGCATCACGACTCCAAAACGCTTTGTTTTACTGCTGATGCAAACGTTGTTTCTTAAGCTGAATGAGTTTATAGACATCTTTGAATACAGTAAAGTAAGTAAAATTGAAAATTCCTTTTATTTTCTATCAGTTCCTATGTATAGAATACATAAAGCCAGTAATGAGTCAATACACAAATATAGCAAGAGATTAAAAAAAATAAAATAAAATACAGTCTTAGAATTAGAATTAAGAAAGTAATTACAAAAGATACGTTAGATCTTCCTAGATCTTGGAAACGTAAGAAACTTTAAATAGTAGGCCTTCCTACTGCTGTGTTCACACACATGCAAAGATAACAGTGAATAACCTTTCTGTGTTTTTACTTTGCTAGTAATTTACATCCCAATTTCGTACTGTGGTTTCTGGCTGTGTAAGTGATAGAGAGGAGGTATGAAGATGAATATTTATAGAACTCTATAGAGAAACAATTTCTTACTAACCAAAGAATCTTCCTTTCAAGATTATAAGCCAAAGTAACAAGCACCTTTCTTAAGCAATTGTGTGAAATGTAGTGAACTTTCAAGTTATCACTTGAGAGGTCAATAAAGCTCTATTGCAATAAACATGTGAATGGTAGCATTAAATGCAAACATTTCAATGAAGAATATTTATGAAGAATTACATTACTGAGGCCTAAATGATTCCTTCTGAAGTTTATTTTGACAGTTTCTTAAACCAAGACACAAATGTATGGATAGTCTGTAGATGATGTCTTCCAGAAGAGTGATTTTGTTGTTTTTTGAAAAAAAAGAAAAGTTATATTTTATAATTGATTGTTAGGAGCTGTGCTTGAAGACATCTGAAAAGAATCTGAGATTCTCTGTGCAACTCCATAAAAGTGCCTTTATTGAATCATTTGCTGTATTTGATGGCTTTATGGCAACATCATCAACACATCATCACTTTCACAACAAAATGTATGGAAACTCCATAGTGAATTACAGCTGTACTGTTCTTGGCAGCTTAAAATAGCTGTCTGTTGTACTGCCATCCATGTAGTTTTCACTCAGAGCTATTGAATACCACTTGCATTTCAAGTTTACCACTTGAAAATACAAATTCATACAATCTGGAATTTATCATACAGTAGTAAAACTTCTAGTTACCCAGATTGTAAAAGAAAACTGTGAAAGAGAACTTTATTTATATACAGTTTGTTTGCCTGGCTATCTTGTTGATTTTTTTGAGCTAAATTACTGAATGAACCCTAGTATTTGCTGGATTACAAGTATTTCAAGAACTTTTCATGAACCTGGTTAATAGTCTTTCTGTGTCATAAAGATGCAAACTTTATGTAAGTGTAAGTGATATCCATGTTGCATGTTGTATACATGTATCCATGTAAAGAAGTGTATCAGCTGAAGCTATGTTTGTTTATCTTGTTTATCTATCTTCTATGCCTTCATGGAAATGAAAGATGGGAGAAACTACTTGTTGTTAAAGAATTAATAAATAGTAACAAGATAAAACTTTGTCTTTGAAAGCAATAGCATGTTAATGGGAAGAGTGCCATATTTGAAATCACTTCCTTGGCACAGATTTGCTGCTGTAGGATTTGCTACAAAAGCTATTGGATGTTTTAAGAAGGAATAAAAAGTTATTTTGAAATACTGGGGAGAGATGATGCTTAAGGAAATAACATGCCACTGAAATGTCTGAGTGACTGGGGAATTACAGTTATGTATTACTTATTAGGCCATATATACTAGAATCATATCTTTTAGTGAAAAAAGGTGATATCTAAACTGCCTACTGCAGCACTCCCAAAAGAGCGGTGAGGCTTGAAGATGAGATTTCTCCATCTCTTGCATAAAAGAGGCACGGCTTCTTTGGTAACCCTAGAGCTGCTAAGTACATTAGGAGAGCTCAGTGCTGTTGGCTATGCGAGTGTTGGTCACACCTGTGAAGAGAGTTAGATAATTACTGAACTTTGTGTTGCATGGAAATTCAGGTGGAACTTGGCTAGTAAATTCTAGATAGGTAATTTAAATAGGTAGGAATGGTCTCCTAAGTTTTATTTTTCTAGAATTCAGCAGTTGGAGAACAGCATCCTGGATTGCTGTGCCTCACAAAGGCATTTAATTTTGCCCAAAATGTAACTATTAGTAAAATATGTCATCGGTCCTCCCCAGAAGTTAGAAGAGCAGAATGGTAAACCAAATTTCTCATAAGGAAAATCTGACTACAAAGTGAGTTCTCTGGTAACTGTGAGCCTATGAACAGCAAAAACTAAGTCTGGTGAGGAGTGCAACTCTGTGCTGACGAAAGAAAGTCTTTTAGAAAGAGCAACATGGATATAACAATTTCATTCTTTAATAATTTTGTCCAGGATCAGAAAATTTAAATAAATAAATAAATTTCCCACACCTCTGAATAAGGAAAGCATCCTTTGGAAAGGGAGTGTTTAATGCTAATTGTTATCTGTTATTATGTGATGAGACCATGAAGATAGCTTGGTGTTATACCATCATCAGAAAGAAAACATACTTCCCAGGGAAGGATCATACAGTCCAGGGAAGGATCTGCTATGGCACCAGCCAGCTGATGTCTGACTCTGTTTTGTATCTTTTTTTTTTGTGTCATTTGGTCATCAAAAAAATCTTCAAATTTATAGTGCCAAGAAAATTTAAACTTCTTTAACATTCTGCAACTTACTCTTGAAAGGCTTGGAGACTGGGATGATAGAGCTAAAAAGAAAAAAAAAAAAACAAGTAGTAAAATGGCTGAAGTGTGGTCTTTAGCCTCTCTAGCCTTCAGCCTACCCAGTCACAAATTAGAAGAAAGTTGCTGTTGCCCAGAAGTGTGAGCAAACAAAATCTTACTTACAGGCTGTCAGCAGGTAATCCTTACCTCAAGTACTGTTGTCTGCTTTCCTACTAAGATAAGTCCTATTAATAGTGTTGTTTGGGGCATCTTCTCGTTTTTCTTTTTTTTTTTTTTTTTATTCTCCGGGGAGCCATATTTTATCACACTGCTTTTATGTAACTGCCTGTCTTTGTTCTTAGCGTCTTTGTAAAAATCTTTGACGTTAATGGAACTCTGCATGCATGTAACAATCTGGAGTTTTTTTAAGTAAGAGACAGAGCAGTGTCTCAGTGGCTTCAGAAAGAAGCAGCTTTGTTTGAAAAAATGTAATAAGCAAAATGTAAAGGAAAGGTAAGGAAGTGCCACACAGGATGAGACTGCAGGTCCTACTAATTTGTTCTATTGTCTCCAAAATCTATATTAACACATCCTTCTGAAGAATATTTAAGAATTCAATAGTAGCCAAATGTGAGGTAATTAGAGAGTATATCTCAATATATGAAGTACTTAATATCTTAGACAATTAGAAAAGCATTAGCATATTTTTTTTGAAAGATGTAACAGTGAGATCTCTGTCAAGAATTTGCAGTTCTTTGGAAAAGCAAGCACTGATTTACTTTAGTGTCTTCAACATATATATTTAACAGTATCTAATGTGATCCTATTTACAGTGTTACAGGAAAAAAAATCTAGTTTTAATTACATTTGCTTTCAAAATTGAATTAAATCCCAACTTACAAATGTCAATAAACATTTGTATAAAACATTTTAAAATCCAAAACTTGTAAATGCTGAAACTATGAAGAGCTATGACTGAAGACGTATATGTTCTCAGTGGTAGAAGAATTTTCCAGTGACTCATCAGGGCTAGATCATTAGAAAATAATGTTTTCCACTTTATATATTATATATAGTCTTTCCAATGTATATTTAAATATACATTGTATAAATGTATATTTTCCAATATGTAAAATATATTGGGAAGACTTTGTCAATTTTCTATGTTAAAAGAAATTAATGATTATTTTCTTTATTATTATTATCAGAATAGTGGAAAATTATTTTTCATTTCAGACATGGGATTTCTATCTCCTGTTAAATGCTATGACTGTTTCTAATGTTTGAAGTCCAAAAGTCTCAAAAATATTGCATCATATGGTTTGGATGTGTTCCTTTTTTTTTTTTTTCTTTACTTTTTTTTTTCTTTAAGGGAGCTAGAGAGCTCAATTTTTAACAAAAGCACCACATTATCACACACAAAAAAATCCTCATATTTTTTCTTTTTGCCTGCTTTGAGCAAATAATAAAGTTTAGTAAAGAAAGTTTTTTTCTTTTAAATCAATCAGTTTATACAATCAAAAAAATAATATTTTTGTTGTTGGTTTTTTTAATATTGAGTTGCCTGGGTTTTAGTGATCTTTTTCCTTTTATTGCTGACTAGGACTACTTTTTTAAGTTTACTTGTTGCCGTTTTCTTTTGGAATGTTGACATTGTAATGCTGGTGTTCTTTACTTTATAATGTCACATATTTGACAATATCATTTGCCACAATGTCTACATAGGAAAGGAGGGATAGTATTTTTTTTTTTTTATCTCCTAGTCTTTGTTGTGTGTTCAAAAGACAGGCTTCTGGGCTTTTTTTTTTTTTTGAATGTGATAAACCTAAGTCTTTGCTATTTTGGGCAATGTTTCAAGGAAGTAATACTATCTTACACAAAACACTGTAAATTTGACCAGAAGCAAATATGTAAACAGTATACATATTAATTTCTTTTTATCTGTGATGATACAAACAGAAGAGCTACGTTAGCTGTGTTGAAACATTAATGCAAATGTAAATAAATGGACATAAATAACAAAAATGAAATTGTTCAGAAAAGTTGTATTTGTAATGTGATCAAACTTCTCCACCACTGACATTTTATCCAGTGTTTGATGGGCAACACTCAATGTCCACAGTTATTTTTAAAACTGTGTCAGAACAGTATATATTAAATTATGGTAGCCCATAATTTTCTGTTGTAATTACAGAGCAAAGGTCCACCTCTGCAGAGATTATAAACTACATTTAGATGCCACATAATCTGTGATATCAGGCAAATGCAGATTTTGCTGTACATTGTGTGCCATGCCTTTTTCTAAAAGGGATGCAAAACAGTGTATATCAGAACCTGTGTTCCAAGCACGTTCTAGTTGAACACACTGAAATACATTTGGCCTACAGATTTTACTTTGGCTGTCTTTGATGTAATTTTATCATGAGCTTAGTCCTGCTTGAGCTGGTAATAAAATCACAAAAAGAGTGATTTGCACAGCCCTGAAGCTCCATTGTCCAACCCGAGTAAATACTGCATAGTCTTAAGTGAGAGAGATTCTAGGACTTTGTTGGGTGATTGCACCCAACTAGTAACTAGTGGTTTCATCTGTTATGTAGTACACCAAATCATCCTCATGGTGACTCACAATTAAATACTGATAATTCAAAGGATTTCCTTTTATTACTATCTTCAGGACTGTAGACATACTATAATTGGTGGCTTGGAGGCCTTTTAATCTGTGTTTTGTGGATAGAAATCCTTACAAGGTTGTGTCAGCCTTTATCCTGCCAAAAAGGGAGGGAAAGGGAAATTGAGCATAAAAATTCTGGGAGCTAGCGTCTTTCTCGTCAGCAGGCCTATTGCATACAATGAATGGTCAGAAAGCCATCCTGAGTTGTGTTGGGATGGCTCTTACTGTTTAGTAGAAAAGGAGAGCTGACATTGAATAGTATGATGTATGGTGAGGAAGTGGTGGCATCTGACTGGGCTTGGTAGAACTTGGAACCTGAAGCAGCATTTAGAAAAGGTTTCATTATATTTTAATTAAATGAGAACCTGTATACAGTAGAGGAAACACCAATGCCAGGAAAATTTTTACTGGCAGTATCAGACTGTGGTTATATCTGCTTCATAAGTGTTGAATTGAGGGCAGTATTCTAGATGAAAAGATATAGTTTTATAGGATATTAATTACATTTTCAGTATGTTTCTTGTATTGTTGGTGTTTTTAACACTTGGCTTTTATCACTGAAGCATTGTATAAGGATGGCAACAGCAGTGGTTTAATCTGTTCATGGGATTTTTTTCCCTGTTTTATTTTGTGCAGAATGTTGAGCTCTGTAGAAAAAAAAAAAAAAATCAGTGTTTCAGATTCAAAATTTGCTGTGTTTCAGCCATGTCAGAGTACTGACTTTGAAGTGTGTTCGTTTGTCTGTAGCTGATTAAGCTTAAGCCATTTAGTGTCTCATGAACCTTGAGAAGTTTAGGATCGTGTACCAAAGGGAATATGAACAAAGAAGCACAACAGTCTGATAAAAAATAAATAAATCGTTGGGTCATTTTCTAGGCTATTTTAAGTCTTGGAGTCTTATGCTTTGTGCCATTAGGGACTTAATGTGTTGGGAAGCTAAGTATGGTTTAACTAGAATCAGACTGAAAGCATCTTACGGAGTATACAGAAAATAGGTGCAAGGGTGAGAGATATGTCAGTCTGAGGTCGAACCAAGAAATTAAATCCCTGAGGAATTAACTAACCTGTGAAAATACTGAGTTCAATATTAATGTGATTTCTTTAAAAGACTGTAATCATAACTAAAACAAAATTTAGTTTTTGTACAGCCCTTAGAATGATTGTGTTATGTGATGCTTTTCTCCTCTCAGGAAGACGATTGTGAGAGAAATAACTATTTTACCCTAGTTGCCAGTATAATATGTAGTCTGAAGTGTAAATATTACTTTCTTTTTAGTCTTTATTTTGTATGTGCTAGAATTTCTAGTAAGCTGGCACTGAAAAGATACCATAGGGGAAGCTTATATTTGATAACTTACTACATTATTAAATTTCTAATTTGAAATTAAGACAAATAGAGTTTTCTATTTCAATTATGAAATAAGAAATGTATTAAGTTAATGCAGTTAAAATCCCTTTATAAAAATGTCCCAAGTCTATGCTTAAAATAGAAGTATTTCAAAATATGTTTACTACTTTACTTCAAAATCACTTCTTATTAATTTGGAAGTTTAGTGTGCTTTCAAAAGCAAAAGCAAAGATATAGTTTTGATTTGGTCCACTGATGATTTGTTTGTTTTTCTTTGGAGCATGCATGGCATTTTTTGGTTCATTCCTTGAGCTAAGCTCAGTATTGTTGCCAGCACTCCCTTTTCTGTAGATGTTGAGCAGGCAAGCAAATGGAGCTCAGGCATCATCTCCCACTTGACTTCTGCTGAGAGGTACAGGCTAGGGTGGCTCAGAAGTTGAATCACTTTGCAGCCTCGGTGTAGTTACAAGAGACACAGTAAAAGATTTACAGTAATTCCTGTAATTCCAGTCTTGGAATTAATTGTAGCCCAGCAGATGGTCTAAGAGGTAAGACTAACAAATGCAATGACTGGGAGCCACTGTCTTTCTTACTGACCATTGCACAGAGTGTGTCGGTTTATCCTTGCTGATGCAGCTTCATTAGCAAATTTTTCAGTGGCACAGAATTGGAGCTTGAGAGTTATAATACGCAGAACCTTAGCTTTTGAATGATGTTATTCTGACAGCTTGACCAATATTTAATGTTGAATAATAGAAGGAGGATATATGCTGCTTATCCGTTGTAAAATGAATCAAAACTAATTGCAGTCTTCAAAATTAGAATTTTTGGTTCATAGCTTTTATGGGGAGTGGAGGTTTTCTAAGGAAATTATTTCTTCTGTTGAAGAGGAAAACAGAAATATAATTAGTGTGCATAACTTCACTTCAGTAACTATGAACCTGATATTTACACATTCCTAGAATTCCTGAGTACATTTTAATTTTCTTAGATACTTTGGTACTTAAGATCTCCCACAGTATTCCCATACAGTTCAAGCTGGATCTATTAAATCAATAAAAGCAAATGCAGATATATTTGAAAAACAAGTCTCAGTCTAAACTCAAACTCAGCAGGTGTTAGTAGGCTGCTGCAAGTAACAAAAAATAATTAAATAGGTGAAACTAAATATGAATGTATGATGGCATCACAAAGTTATGTAGTAGTAAGAATTCTTAAATTTGTTGCTTGTATGCTTCATTAGGTAGTTAATGAATTTCACACATTTCTAGACTTAAACTACCATACATGCCATTGTGTTTTTGCATGAATAAGTATATGAAAGCCAATGTACTTTAATAATGCTAATAGCATTTTTGTTTATATTCAGAGAAAGCAGAATATGATTTCGTTAATTTAATGTCCTATTTCTAAATGCAGTCACAGACAAGTCGTAGTTCTCCTGGAAAAGGTTTTCTTAAATATTTTATAGGTAGGGTGATTATTACATATGCTTTCATCCATGAATAGGTATTAAATACATAATTATAAATTATTTTCTTACCAATATCTTAAGTAACCAAACTCCTAGAAAAAAATAAAGACATTTCAATAAAGATAAATACTAAAATATCTAATTACTTGTAATTAATATTTACAGTCTTAATACAGATATTAATGATTTTTTCCTATTCTTTGAATACTTTCCTATAAGTTGAAAACTGAAGTGACTAGATTGATTAACTAGATGAGTGAGTATGTAAGTAGATTAGTCATAATCTGTAGCTTCTGTTTGGTGTACCCTCCATCATTCTAAATATCATTTTTAAATCTGATTAAGTCTTCATAATTATATGAGGAATATTTAAGAAAGTAGCTAAAACATCAGACATTATTAGGTTGGAGTTCAGTAATACAGTTGCTATTTGCTACATACAACAAAGGAAACTGAATAAAATACATTTTGAAAGATGATGAAATCATTTGGGAACCCTTTTGGTTCCATTGGTACAATGTTACTGAAAACATCTGGGTATGTGAGTCTCTGCAGGAATAAAACCAAGATAATTATCTCCTGGTGTCTTGTCCATATGCATCCTGCTGCTGAGGTTGCATGAGTCCCTGCATACTCTGCATCCTGCACGAGCAGTGGGATCGAGCTGACTGGACTGACTGGGGGCACTCCATTTCTTCATAAACGTCCTGTTTTACTTGAAGCTCTGTTGGCAACAAGATGAATCAGTTAATTCTATAATCTCTCTATCCATCTCTCTAGTAAATACTTAAGTATATATGCACTCTTATATATATACTCTTTTGTTAGTTTCTATAGGTTTCTAGCAAAGTCACACTTAGTTTTGTTACTATTTCATACTAAATCATGAACAATCTTACTTCTCCTTACATTGTTTACTTCTCACATCAGAATTCTACAGGTCATTGAACATTTTAAAATTGGGAAGCAAATGGTCTTCCACTTTCATGATTACCGTGATCTGTTCCCTTTTTTGTTTAGTGAAAAAAAAAATCATAAAAACTTGCATGTAAAAGGTAATAAATGTTTTATGCATTTTTTATCAGAATTTGAAAGTCCAGTGAATGCATTCTGAAGGACCCATTTTCCAAATAATAAGCTCTTGCATACCTTTCTAATTTCTCAGTCATAGAAGTTGCTTATTGCTTATTATAAGAAACTGATTTCTTTAGATGTGCTACCAGCTTAATCTGGTCTCTAACTCCCACTCTGTATAAAAAGGTATAAAGCATGCTTCACAGTGCTGAAAAATTATTCACTTGGTACTTAGTAGAAACCACTTGACAGTTTTCAGTTCATTCTGTTTGATTTGACACTTCCAAAGGAACAGAATGACCTTCATTAGTTTGATCATATGGAAACAGCTTTGTTACCAGAAGTGATTTTAAGATAAAAGACAGGCTTACCCTAGCTAAATGAAGCAAAGTTAAATCATAGACATAGACATAACTGGAAATAATTATGCCCCAAAAGTATCAAACATGAAAACGAGATTATGAGTGTGTATGTGTATGTATATGTGTTTAAAAACACATATAAGTCTGTTGAAACCTTCGTTATTGATTATCTTTCTTAGTCTCTGAGAAGCAGAGGAAGTTAACATTCTTCCTCCCAGGGCTTTCACGACCTGACAGGTCTTTCAGATACGTTTTCATTGTTCTTCATCACCACTGAAAGATGATTGAATGTTCTGAGTGCTTCTGCTTCCTGGTTTCCCTTGTAAGACCAGTGTTTAGAAACTAGAATATTGCAAAGTAGTAGAGATGATTAGATCAATTATTTCTTCCTTCCCACATATTATTCATTGACTTGCTCATTATGCAAGTTGTGTGCATACTTTCTGTCATGCCTGACTTTTTTGTAAGCCATGCTTTTATTTATTTATTATTTTTAAATCTAGCTTTACATATTTTGATACATACATTTTAAGAATTAATCTTTCTATAAATACTTTTATAGATTCATGGTGCATAAAAGCAATGTCTGACATCTTGATGGCTTAAATGAGAGACTTCACATTAAGGTAGATGTTTAAAGTTGCCACCCCACCATTAATTCTGGGTTTATTGGTGAAATCACATTACTGACCAACTAAGGGATTCATAAAATGTCTCAGATGACACATTATTAATATTTCTTTTCATATTTGGTTATAGTGAAGTGTTGCGATAGTTTTCTAAGGTCAGCTCATATAAGAAGATTTTTATAAGCCTCGGAAAAAAAGGTAAAAGAAATACCTCTTTACAAGAAGAGTTAAGGACAGATGAAGGCTAAATTGCTATTTGAGTAGGCTGTCTCCAACTGTTCTCTACTGCGTAGTGCTTCCTATCCAGTTCCACTCCATAATGATAGCCTACAGGCAGCAACTTAGTAGATGTTATAACTGTTCCTGTGACTCCAGTACTTTAGCATTTAAAAAAAAATATAAAAAAAATGTTGCAAACTTATCCTAGTTTAACTCTGCATCTACTATCCAAATGTTCTCATTAGACAGTCTCTTTAAGATTCACGATTGTTTATAAAATGGAGGCAACATATGGCCCTTCATCATAAGAAAGATACTGAGTTGGTAGAAGAGCAACAAAGCTCGATAAGGGACTAGAAAACAAGTGTTGTGAGGAGTGACTGAGGGAATTGGTGTTGTTTAGTGTGGAGAAAAGTTGAAGGGAAACCTCATTGTTGTCTACAACTACCTGAAAGAAAGTCGCAGAGAGGAGGATGTCAGTTTCATTTCTTAGGTGACAAGTGATAGGACGTGAGGAAAGGGTCTTAAGTTGGAAGAGTGGAATTTTAGTTGGACATTAGGAAGACTTTATTCACAGAAAGGATGGTTAGGCATTGGAACAGACTACCCAGGGAAGTGGTGGAATCCCCACATTTAAGAGATATGTGGATGTGGTACAAAGGGATGTGGTTTAATGATTGAACTCACTAGGTCAGGTTAAGGACTTGAGGTTTTTTCGAACTTACATGATTCTATGATTCTGTAGTATAACTAGATTAAATTTTAAATGAAATATATGTATATAGATTAGTTCAAAGCATATTAAGTAAGGTGAAATGCAAATGTCACTGTCTGGAACTTCTTGTCTGGAATTTCTCTGTTGGAAAACAGAGAGGGTCTTGTGGGAGACATGTCAATTGTTGGCTACCTTGGTCATAGTGGCCATGAAGAGGTTGACTTTAGAATTTATGGTGACAGAAGGAAAACTGCCACCAATACTTCAGCCCTGGATATGGGGAAAGCAGACTTCAGGCTTCTCAGGGAACTAGTCAGCAAGGTACCCTGGGAAGCTGCTTTTGAAGGCATTGGTGTCCATCAGTGCTGGTCAGTCTTCAAGCACTGCCTCCTAAAAGCACAAGATCAGGTGATTTCAAAATACTGGAAGGCAGGCAGGCGGGGCAAAAGGCTGGCCTGGCTGACCAGGGATCTTCTACTGGAGCTTAGACGGAAAAAGAAAGTGTACGGCTGCTGGAAGGAGGGTCGGGCAACGAGGAAGGAATACAGGGATGCTGTTCGTGTTTGTAGGGAGAAAATTCGTGGGGCCAAAGCACACCTAGAGTTGAAGCTGGCCATGTCTGTGAGAGACAGTAAAAAAGGTTTTTTTTTAGATATGTTAACAGAAAAAGGAGAACCAAAGAAAGCATAGGTCCGCTACTTGATGGGGAAGGTCTCCTCACAGACAATGACATAGGCAAAGCAGAGAAGTTTAATGCCTTCTTCACCTCTGTCTTCAATGCTGATGATGGGCTTCGGGACCCCAGGTGCCCTGAATGGGAGGACCATGACAGTGGGAATGACAAACTCCCAACTGACCCTGAATGTGTGCGGGATTTGCTGCTCCACCTGGATCCGTGCACGTCCATGGGTCTGGATGAGATCCATCCCAGGGTGCTTAAAGAGCTGGCTGGTGTCATCGTGGGACCTCTCTCCATTATTTTTCAATGATCTTGGGAATCTGGAGAGGTCCCAGTAGACTGGAAGCTGGCAAATGTTGTGCCAATTTTCAAGAAGGGTAAGAAAGAAGACCCTAGCAATTACAGGCCTGTCAGTCTCACGTCAGTGCCTGGTAAAATTATGGAGAAGATGATTCTTGAAGTTATTGAGGCGCACCTGGGGGACAATGCAGTCATTGGTCCCAGCCAGCATGGGTTCATGAGTTGCAGGTCCTGCCTAACAAATTGTACTGGGTCTGGCTGGGATGTTAACTTTCCCTGCAGCAGCCCATACAGTGCTGTACTCTGTACTTGTAGCTGGAACAACCGTGTTATCACACCAGTGTTGTGTCTACTGCTGAGCAGTGCTGGCACAGCATCGGGCCTCTCTCTAACCCTCATAGGGGGTGGGCAAAAAGTGAGAAGAGAAACATCACCAGGGCAACTGACCTAAACCAACCAAAGGGATATTCCATACTATATGATGTCACACTCGGCAATAAAAGGTGGAAACAGGAAGAAGTGAGGAGGGGGTGGGCTCTTGTTGTGAAAACGTGGGTCCTCCTCCCAAACACCGGCTACATGCGTTGAGGCCCTGCTTCAAGGACGTGGTCAATCATTGCTCATTTTGTGGGAAGAGAGTAATTTCTTTCCTCTGCACTTCCACATAGCCTTCATTTGTTTTATTTGTTTGTTTTCCTCCCTTTTTTTATTTTCCCTTTCCCACTCCCTTTTCCCCTTTCCCTTTTTATTTCACTTTAGTTAAATTGGTTAGTTAATAATAATCTTTCATTAATTTTTTTTTCCTTTAATTAAATTATCCTTATCTCAACCCATGAGTTGTTCTTTGCTTAAAATACATACTTGTCTTTGAAAGCAAATTTGGAAAGGACTTAAACTCCACGAAGAAATAGGAGTAATTTTTAGGGATAGCATAGGATTTAAAAATTACTTATACAGGCAACTTTGAAGCTGAGGTAGTATACTTCCCGGGCAACCAGTATCATTGATGGTCTTGGGCTGGTTTTAGCCTGTCTTCCTTAAACACCTACACTTATTATTTGTTTATATTTTCAGCATTTGCTAATATTACAGTCTCAAAGTACTCATTTTAGCTTCTCATACCATGCCTTGCTGTCTTCTACTTACAGTGTTGTGTGGTACATGCACCGTCATGTGATGCGTTGTACTTGCAGTCATGCAGACCACATTTAGCTCAGGGCTGTCTCCAGCTCTGTAGCAGCATTTTGTCAATGCAGTACAACAACTTCATGCACCATTTTTTTAAACTGCTATACTTACATTGACAACTGAAGTTCTTACAGTTGACAAAGAACGTAAACTTTTTTTTTTCTTCATATTTTCATTCTGTTTAGCAGTGGCAGCCCATTCTGTAAGGCTGTCATGTTTAAAGGCTATTCACTCCCCTAATAATGAAAACCTCAGATACTCATTTTTCTTTCAGTGCATGAGGTGTTTCATATTGCTGCAAAGGAGGGGGGTTTAAAGCTCAGGAGATTACGACAAAAATATGAAATTATTCATAAGTCATTTTCCAGAATTGGCTAGATTTCAAGCTGAGTGTGTATTTTCATCATTATCATTGTTGCAAGGTATAAGTAAATATAAACACAGATGCATATGAATTGATTATCATTTTTGCAGCTAAGGAACATCAATGCATCAGTAACTTATTTTGGTAACATGAATTATAACTGTCCATAATTCTACTTGTTATATACTTATATTCTGCAGGAGGTCAGATTACTTAACTATATTAGTCCCTCTAGTCTTCAAGTGTGTGAACCTACAGTGAACATATTGCTTTTGGAGAAAAAGGTCAATATATCGACAACAATGCTTTTGGAAAGCACTCCCCTACAGAGCAAAATGAGAGCAGTTTAGGCTAATTTGTTGGACAAGGAAAACAAAAGTTTTCTACTTTGCAGATTCTGTTGCTATTCATTTAATTGCTCACTTTTTTTTTTTTGTTATACTGGATTTAATGTACTTATCTAACTGGAGTGGAATGATTGCTTTTTTCGTCTTTGCATACGCTAAATATAACCTACAGTAAAGTGAATGTTATTTCTCCTGTAACTGACAGCTCCTTCTCAGACTCCTTTTCTGTTGTTTCCACTGCTATTGTATTAAAAACCAAGGAGAGTAAAGTTTCTCAGGGAGGAGAGTTATTTCATCAATAATAGGAACTCTTAAGAGAGGTTACAAGAGTTATTTTTGTTGTTTCTCTACTATACCTAGTGTATTAAAAGAAAGAATAATAAAATTCTGTAAATAAACAAAACAATTTTAAACCAGCCACCACCTTGATCATGACTGTTCTTTTTTCAATATACTAAAGCAATGATAACCAGATTGTAAAGTAGTAATCTCACATTTGATTGCTTTAAATGCAGGTTTTTTTTGCTTTGTTCTTACTTCTAATAACTTAGTAAACCTGTGTACAATTCAGCAGAATTTCTTTTGTCCATCTTAGTGATATGATTGATATTGAAAAGCTAGTGAACAGTAGCAATGAAAAAAAAAAAAAAGAATTGAATAGTAACCTTGAAATTACATACTGGTAGAATGTCTCTAAATGATTTGTTTGAGGGACTTGTGTTGGACTGGGAGCAGCTGGAGCCATGAAGGGATACTTTACTGTGAGCTAGTGCAAAACTGGTGGATGGGGAATAAAATGAGGACTTCAGCTGGAACACTGTGATTAGGAAAAGTATGGCTTGGAAATAACTTCAAGTGGAAAAGGTCCCACCAGATTTAATTCATATAACATATTTCTTGGACAGTTTACTAGCAAATTGTTTTTCTGACTTATATAACTAAGCATACTATGACTACTTTTGTATATTTTGTTGAATTTACCATTGGTGGTGGCTGTAAGAATAGCTATAAAATTAATTTATAACTGTAAGATGCTAATGGTAGTTTTGAACTTGGTAGTGATTTTAAGCAATGTTTAAATATTTCTGCTTGTTGTATGTATTTTGTCTTTCTGATACTTAAGATTTGCTGATTGTCAAATACTATGTTTATTACTGTGGTGGTTTTACCGTGCTAGGCAGCTAAACACCACAACTACTCTCTCACTCCCACTCCTTAGATGAGGACAGGAAGAAGTAAAGTAAAGAACAACTCATGGGTTGAGATAAGGATAATTTAATTAAAGGAAAAAAAAATATTAAGGAAAGATTATTAACTAAGCAATTTAACTAAAGGGAAAAAAAAGTGGGGGGGGGGGCGGGGAAGGAGAAAAGAGAGGGGGAAAGGAAAAAAAGACAAAAAAAAAAAACAAGACAAAGGCTATGTGGAAGTGCAGAGGAAAGATTATTCTCTACTTCCCACAAATGATCGATGATTGACCACGTCCTTGAAACAAGGCCTCAACGCATGTAGCCGGTGTTTGGGAGGAAGACCGACGTTTTCATGAGAGCCCAACCCTCCCCTCTTCTTCCATTTTCCACCTTTTATTTGCTGAGTGTGACATCATATAGTATGGAATATCCCTTTGGTTGGTTTAGGTCAGTTGCCCTGGTGATGTTTATTTTCTCACTTTTTTTTGCCCACCCCCTATGAGGGTTAGATAGTCCTGATGCGGTGCCAGCACTGCTCAGCAGCAGACACAACACTGGTGTGATAACACTGCTCTTCTAGCTACAAGTGCAGAGCACTGTATGGGCTGCTGCAGGGAAAGTTAACATTCCAGCCAAACCCAGTACAATTACTTTTATTAATATATATGTTTATGTAATGGTTGCATCGTGTAATATATGTATAAATAATGGTTGCATCGATCGATAAAACAACTTTTACATTTCCTTAATTCTGTATAGAAAATGCTATCTTTTATTATTTTTTTTCCAGATTCCCACTTTGCAGATTGACTGGTAAATAAATGCTGTACTGAATCATTAAGAATCCTTTTGAGATAGTTTCAAATACTGATTCTTACAATAAAGATACTGTGCTGCTGCCAAAGTTAAATAATTAAATAGATAATAAAAAGAAGAAAAATAGATACAGAAGAGTGCTACACTATTAAAGAGAGGTTTTGAAATGTTGGAGGCACAGAACTTAAGAGTAATAAACAATGTAAACAGAGGTGCTTCAGAAACTACTGAACTGTGAGACAAAAAGGATTTTGTCATTGTTACTAATTATTTTAAGTCCCTTCACTTCAGTGATTTTAATAGTGCACATGGAGCCACATTCATTCTGTCTATCTAGACATTTTCAATGTGTAGTCATCACAGTATGTAGGTGCAATGGCACAGAAGATAAACATCTGAGTCTGGGCTCAGTAATTTTCAATTGTGATCCAGAGTACAAACAGAACAATTACATTATCTTTTCCGACAAAAGCTTACTTTTTAGCCATATTGAATATTCATATTTAGGTTTCAGAATTTTTTGTGGTCTCTGCAACAGCTTTTTTTGTATGTGAGCATGTTTTTCCTTTATGTAATTTGTGTTCTTATATAGATCATTACTTATTGAAGACCTTAAATTCAGGGCGGGAAGTAGTGATCAATTTTATTTTTTTCTCCAAGATTTGGGCAAATCCTTTTTTGGACCAGCTGCTTCACATGCCATTGATTCTTTTATGATTGTTTTTAAAAGTCTGTTTCTTATTTCTAGAGCTGTTTCCATGGTTCTAGATAAGAATGATTGAAATCTTTAACAAATTCTTTTCCCTCCGCTGAATCCCATGTATTCATTGGACCCTTCAGGGTTTTGTTAGATTCTCACAGCAGAAATAACAAGGCTGTAGGCAGACAAAACTCAGTTATGAGGTTCCTCATTGCTATCATGTAAAATACTCTTAATATTTTTTCTTTTTCATTTTATCATCATCAATGTATTGCTGCCAGCAGCCAGTCAGACAAAGACTTTTGTATGTTCCAGTGTCCTTGCACTGAGACACATGGCATTCAGAATTCTTTTAAAATCTCTTTTACTGTCCAACTACATTTTTAATAGCATCTCTCAAATCCTTCTCATCTGCAGTCAGTAACTCACTGGCTGCAGGTGAGTGGTTTGCAGGTTGATGTGATCACTTCTAACACAATAAATACTCAGACTGGATTTTCTGAACTTTTTTGTTCAACATAAATCTGTAAGTGCATAAATCTGTAAGTGGTATTTCCTTCTGTGTGAAACAGCCCACTAGAGAGCAAAATATATCCTGAAGAGACACTGATTGAGTGTTTTTTCAGTATGTTTTGGAAATGAATTCTCATATTCCCAGATTTTCAGCTTTAGAGGTGTTTTTGTTGTTGTTGTTGTTGTTTTTTCTGTTACTCAAAAACAAATCAAGGGTCCACATACAAATGAGAGCATTGTTTAGAAGATGTGAACTTGCTGTAATGAAGGGATTCTTATGTCATTCATTAAAGAATGTTGTCATAGTTGTAAAGGTCTCTCTGATATGAAGATCTCTGCATATTTTGTGTTACATAGTACTTCACTGTTTGGTATAATCTAGCTTGGAAAGACCAAATCAGTTCTGTTGATGTTGTGGTGTGGTTAGCTTGCAGTACTTTGTTAAATGGGTTTGGTCACTCACTGGTTCAAGAAAACAAAGTTGTTATATTTATTTTGTTCAGATTATCTAATAACTTCCTGAACTTTTAACCTCAAATCTCTAAGAAAGCCATACTATTAAGTATGTTATTTTTCTTTTAATATATATGCATTTTTTAACTAAATTTGTGGAGTTTCCATATCAGATGCTTTTCTTTTACATTTTTGAGGGAGATAATCTTAGTATTTCACAAGGAAATGTGTTTCATAGATTTAGAGCCTGTATATTCAGTCGCTTGTATAATCGGGCTCCTGAGATGTCGTGAATATATCTTTTTTAACACAGCCCGATTCCCCTCTTGGGTGGGAGAACTGGTCATAGGACCATGGTACATGATACTCATAATCATCCATGGTACATAATAATCTTGTTGAGAATAGCACAGTCTCTTAGAGAAGGACTTCAAACGTCCTACTTAGGTACAAATGTCATGAGAAAATAAATTTAGAGCAGCTGTTATAATGAATTAATATTGTTGTAGACCCAATATTCTTTTGAGTGAGTCCTGCAACAGAGTTTTCATTCACTCTTAAAGAAAAGACACACATACACAACAACAACAAAACAAGGTTATAATAAAGCAAAAATAGGTGGGATTTTTGTAGCTCCATCATAGACAACTGACAGAAGTAAGCTATTATACTTTTGTGAGCTCCATTGACCAAAATCTCCAGGCTGTCAGGAACTACAAGATAACATACTGCATGTCTCGGAGTATATGGGGAGAGGAGCTTGGGTAGTTATCTGCAAGAAATAGATGGCTGTTATTGCCTATATGCTAGTGAAACTGTGGAAAGAATTTGAGCACTCTTTGTACATTAAACCTTTGGCACAACCCTTAGGCCACATGCTTTCGTATGGCCCCATGATTTTATTAGAGCAGTTCAGAATTCTTCTGTTGTTCACACTTCCACTAGTCCACAATCTCTTTGCTGTTTTAGGCATGCCCAAAAGCTTAAAGCAGAAATCTACTATACAGATATGGCATAGAAATGAGTTGTTTTGTGACATTCATATACCGCTTTCTAAAATGAGAGTTAGATTTGCTTCAGATTAAATTTATGTATTTGGGCCTTAGGCTTACCCTTCATTTGGTCTGTTTGTGTTTCATGTTTTCCCATTTTGTTTCTTCAGTTCGTATTTAATTTCCTTTGACTTAAACATGCTGCCATGCTTACTCACAGTTTTTGTCCATAGGCTTGAGCAGGGGATGCTGAAAGCTTTCTTCTCTTACTCTAAACATCAGCTATGTCTATCTTTATCTATTCCTACAGAAGAAGGAAGAGCACTGTTAGGTGGACATCTCTTTCCTGCTGAAGCTTTTCTCACCTCTTTAGTCTTTAGCCTCCATCACTCTGGAATCAACCAGGCAATGAGAGATGTGGTGTTGTGTCAACAATTCAATGATAACTTATTACTCTAGGAATTTCTGTTTCCCTTCCCTAGAAGGCCTGTGAATTTTTAGTGTAGTGAGGCAGTTTAGTTTAGTGCTGACTAAACTCAGGAAATAGAATAAAATAAAGTGCACCTATTTCTTCATGTAGAACGTTTTTTTATTGTTTGTACATTTTTGCTATTTCTTTTAGACAAATATGTTTGAAAGACTAAGTCTTGACTGATTGGAAGACTAGGTCCCCTGATGCTTTACACAGCATATTTGCTGTGCTACTATGGAGTAATCTGGTTCCAGATGTTAGCCAACACTATCAGCGATTCCAGTGATTGTTGGGTTCCCCAGGATCAGATTTTTTTCAAATAGTGGAAAACCTTGTCCATATTTTATAATTAACATGAACACATGAGAAAGATTTTAGACAGCCTTTGCATTCTGCTAACATTTGCCTTCATGAATTAAGAAATATTGCCATTAATTATATCTTGCAACAAATCTTTAAAGAAAATTACTGAATCATAGCATCATTTAGGTTGGAAAAGATCTCTAAGATCATCTGATCCAAACTTTAACCTAGCACTGCCAAGCCCAACCATGCCACTAAACTTTACATCTACATTTTTTTTGAAGACCTCTAGGGATAGTGACTCAACTGCTTTCCTAGGCAGCCTGTTCCACTATTTCACAAGCCTTTCAGTGAAGAAACTTTTTCCAAATATCCAACCTAAACCTCCCCTAGTGCAACTTGAGGGCATTTCCTTTCTTATCACTTAGTGATAAGAAAGAGACCTATCCCTAGACTGATAGAGAAGAGACCGATCCCTACCTTGCTCTAGCCTCCTTTAAGGTAACTGTAGAGCAAAGTCCATAAAGGACTTGTTCTTCAAAATTATTAAACCTTGAGTTGGTTTGGTAAGAATGAAAGATGATTGCTGCTCCTTTTTCTCAAATTCTCAAATGCGATCCTGTTTCTTAATGCTTTTTTGAGTCATGAACCTGGAATTCCTATCTCCATATATATCAAAACACATGATGTGCACGAAAGTATCATACTGTGTCCCAGAAGTTTTTCTGTTATTAAAATGAACTTAGTTGCAGTTACAGCCAATAAGTACAAGAGCTCTTTAATATGGTCAATTCTAGAAATATTTACTCAACACACACACAAAAAAAAGGCTTTTAAGTGACTCAGCTTTTGTTTTCCCTTTGTGTTTCACCAGTTGAAAAGATACAGAGCCAGTGGGATGAAGTGCATGGATACCTCCAAAGCCGGAGACAGCAGCTTCATGAGATGTCAAAGGATTCAACACAGTGGCTAGAAGCTAAACGAGAAGCTGAGCAGGTTCTTGAACAAGCGAAAAATAAGCTTGAGTCGTGGAAAGAAATTTCCTACACCGTGGAAGCTCTGAAAAAGCAGAACACTGAGCTTAAGGTCACTATTAAAAACTAGGAATTTAACTTTAAGATAAATAATCAAAATGTTAATAAGTGATTGAAAATATTTCTGTTTAAGTTAACTAGATTTTTAAAGAAAATGTCCTCTAAGTATCAAACAGTACACATTGTAGACAAATCCTTTATCCCTTCCCATTTCCAACACACATTTGTAAGAAATTAATTTACTAAGTTTAAAATGGGTATTACATAATTCTTGAATGAACATGATGTTATCAGTCATAGGAAATAGCTGGATGATCTCACTGGAAAACAAACAAATGAACAAACAAAAAACCTACCTCTTCAGTACAAGTATTTCTCATCTTTTCTATAGAGCAGCCTTAGCTGAGGCACTGGCACTGCAGATTGGGAAATCCTGTAGTATTGGCATTTGTCTGCATTGACAATGAAGTTGTACAGGTTGCCTGAAGGTAGTTTTAAAAAGTAAAGAAAAGGAAAATATGTACCAACCTATGTGGATGCCTTAAAAATCAGGTATTTTAGACTTGCACCAAGATGCTCTCACTGGGTTCAAGCTTTGTAGAGTTATGAAATAGAAAGAAATACGATTAAATAAAAATAAATAAATTAGAAGAAAAAAAAAAAAAAAGAAATAGCTGGTTTTATGTATTTAGCCACATATATTGTCAAATGTTTGGTGCTAAAATGTGCACCTCAGTGAACATAGCTGAGCGGTACCTCAAGTAACAATGCAGATATGCCCAAACTCTTGCATCAGCTTGTAAGTTTCTTGATAAGGAAATAGTCATACTTTGGTGACATTCCTTATGAATAAATTTTGAGAACAGCTGTTTCAGATTAATCGTATCTCATTTTCTGGTTGGGGAAAAACAAGATTGAAACCAACCAGTTGATCAGCCTCTTAACATGGGTCCTGCCTCCATGGTAATGGAGCGTTACATTTTAGTTATTTGGCAGAATAGTTACACAAATATTTTCTGGTATGTTCTCCTCTCCTGCCCTCCAGATTATTATTATTATTATTACTTTTTAACTCCTAGAACTCTGTTATTTAGTTAAAGTTTGTGGACTTGATCAGTCTTTTTTGCCCAGATGAATGGTGATAAACCACTGTGAAGAATAGTGAGGTGAGGTCCTCATCAACTAGTTTTGTTGCCAGGGAACGTATGTTTGTGACTGCATGATTGGTCTTCAGCTATGTCAGTCATAAGGGTGTCATTACTTTTCTGGTATTTAGAAGTGGATACAAAATCTGTTCTTTTTCTTTTTTTTTTTTTTTTTTCTTGTCCGTTTGCCTGTAGGAAGAATAAAAACTTTCATCATCTTCTTGCTTTAGGGCTGGGAAGTGTTTAAGTTTTCTTATTTAAGATTAAGGTCATTGCTTAGGAAGGGTGGATTATGGTAAACAAGAGTAATCACTCACCAATATATTGCAAAGAGTTAGAAATTATGTATACTACTGTCATTCTACATAGAGGATTCCCATTTGTCACTGTCTTTCTGCAGAGGAGTTCTGGCTTCTGCCCAGTGTTTTGTTTAAGGAGAAGAAAAAAAAAAAAAAAAGTGTCAAAGTCAGTGTCCCAGCTCTGCAAAGACTCAATTATTGAAAAAGTGGTTTGTGTAGTCTTATGTCACATGTGTTGGAGTGTCTCATGTCTCAAGCACAAATTATGTAACTAAGAAAACAACTGAAAATGTTGTTTTAGGAATGAATTTTATGTTCAATTTTTTTTACAAACATATGTGAGATTTAGGTGAGGATCATCTAAACGAGTATGCTTTATGAAAAGTCATGGTTTTTTTGGATCAACATATGTCATGGAGAAAAAGAATATGCTCTTTTTCTCCTCCATCTCCCAGGCTACAGAGAAAGTATACTAGTATATGCATTCATAGAATGTATCTTTATCCATACACAGAGTTTTTGAAAGAATATCTGTAAATTCTTTTCACTTCTGCAGAAGAGAAGTAGCAGTCAGGGTATCAGTACATTATGCAATGCCTGTCCCAGTCTTAATTTAATGTTACATGCTGTAGCCAGTTACAGATATTAGACTATAATTATAGTGTGACTGTTAAAGTTGGTCAAGCTTACAGTTAGTCTGACATAATATGACTGCCCTTGTGATGATATGAACATCCACTGGCTCTACTGTTCCAGGGTTGTTTACATTCATTTGTTTAATTTTGCCTATCCTCTCTTCCTCTCTCCCACAAGTCTGAAAAATGTTCACCTCTATCTTTGAGCCTCTTCATTTTCTTTAATTTGGTTCCTTTTTTTTTTAATTTTTTTTTAGTTTTATTTTTTTTCACAAGTCTTCGTAGGGCAATTATCTTTGTCTGCCAGTAATTCCTATTGTGACAAATCCATCATGAAAGCTTCTCAAATGTGACAGCATCAGCTGTTGTGTTCATGCTTGAAATAAAGGGTCATGAATTCTAAGTAAAACGGAAATCTTATTCGAGTTTAGCAGCTTTATATTTCTTCTGTCTACTAGTATCAAAACTGAAGGACCCAGAAATATATCAAGTCCTCAAAATAAATGTTTTCCAGGCTGCTGTGCCAAACACATATATTTTGATGTTGTCCCCTGAATAACTAGAGCAAGTATACTGTCTTTTGGCTTGCTGTTACACTGATGAAAACAAAGCTGTCATTTCTACTCATTTTCGTTGAGAGAAAGAGAGGTCAGTGTGAGTCTTATATAAATTCTTCAGACATATTCATTTTGTCAGCTTCCTATCTCTGCACAGTTTGGTGTGAGAAAGTAGTCACAAAAAAGTGTTGTTCTGATTTTTGTTAAACATTGTAGGTCTGCCTAAAGACAGCTGAGCCAATGCAAAAATTCCCCTCTGCTCTGAATGAACTTTGGGTCAGCGCTTGTGTTAATGCTTTTCTGTTAATGCATCCTTATGCATGAGTAAACGGGCAGGCACTCAGCAATACTCCTCTTTTGATTATTTTTATTTTTTACAATACCAGCATAAAACAAAAATCTGTATTGTATATTTGCTCAGTGATGTTTTTTAATACAATTTGACATGCATTACTGACGTTTGAAAGTAACCAGTGTAGCCTCTAAAAATATTATTTATTTGAGACAAGTTAATTCAGAGCTAATTTGCTGAGGAATAATGCATTTTTTTTTTTTCTCTTTCTTTTTTAGTTTCATATTCAAGAACTAAATAATGGATGGGGTTAGGTATGGAGAATCAGAATATGGCATTCTGGCCAGTGAGAGTTTTTACCCATTAAAAATTAAGTTTATTATTGTTTATTCAGTGATAACTGCAGATGGTTAACTCAGCAGGCTGAAGGTTATATATGTACACATAGCACACTTCAGCTCTTCAGTCTCCAAATAATCTGAACATAAGCTAGTGGAAAACTAGTTTATTCTTCTTAATATAATACTGAGCTTAAGGTTTTTTGTTTGTTTTTTTTTTAAAAAAAAAAAAAAAAAAAAAAAAGAAAAATACCACCCTGTTAGGATTACTAGCACTCTCCTTGGTGCTTTGTTTTCGTAAAAGCTATGAGAGACTGAGAGACTTCTTTTCTCTGTGAATCATTTTAGCTAGGATGGCCAAAGTGAAGCAGAAGAAGGATGGAGATAAGGTTTCCTTTCTTTCCTTCACTGACCACCTTCTTCCTGGTTGCCTAAATAAGGAACTGAGGAGCAGCCTGGTGACATCCTCTGTTGGGACTCAGACACCAAGCAGCCTTCCACTGGCATAGCCCATGTTTATACCTTGTTTATCCCTCATCCTTTTCTGTTTTGGTGGGCAGAGGATGAAGGGACTAGAAGGTTAACTCTAGCTAATTTAACCTTTCCTTGAAATGTTACTGGGTACTCTTCTAGCACTTTATGTATACCAATATAGGTTGAAAGTCTCAGCATCCTGTCAATTTTTATTATTCCAGGGCTGACAGCAAACTGCTTTCATTTCAGTAAAACTATTAACAATCAAGATAATGTTATCAGTATGATGCAGACACTGAAATAGAAGTCCTTAATGGAAAAAAAGTAATAATTTAAGTATATAAATAAAATGTGCTATAAATATATTGTAAAAGGACAGGAAGACAGCTTGATTTTCCAGATTTGTAATATATTACCTGGTGTGGTGTGGGAATTTACATGCTCGAAGCTGGACATTCCTGTATATACATACTGCAATACTTGAACTTCTCTGCATAGTTTGTTTTGTTCCACTGGGCAATCCTGGGGTAGAGAAAAGCCCATCTCTAATTTCATTCCTTGTTTTTAATCAAGGATCCTTAATTATACAGACTTTCTTCATAAGAACATCAACTAGTGCCTTCTAATTAAAAATTAAAAATAAATTTATACTTAAGTAACATGATAAATGCATAGCCTTAATTCTTTAAGCCTTTTAATAAACTCAGCAAATTCCAGTGATGACACAGACAAAACAAAGATAAAGCTTATAAAAATGTGGAAATGAAACTAAGATAATGAAGCATTTCCCTCTACCTAACACCACACCTCACCCCACCCCCCAAAAAAATCAAACGTTCCCAAGTAGCTTAGAGATAAATGAATAAATGAGAGCTAAAAATATAAGGAGGAATAATAATATAAAAAAAAAAAAGCTACCAATTTAATCATTAAAAAAATCATTACAGTCATATAAGATTAGAGTTAATGGGTATCTGGTGGACAGTTAAAACATTTACCACAACACTTTGTCCTCAGTGTCTGTGCAAGGAGCAGAGTTGAAACAAGGCATGCACTCTTTAAAGTTGGTGAAAAATTGCATACCAATTTCCAGTAAAGTAAAAAATAAAAATTGTTTCTGTCGACAAAACTCTCTATATTCATCATTTTTTTTTCCTGATTGATGATCTAGTGTTGTAATGTCAGGAAGTTAATGGATTAATGTTGAAGTTAATGGTGAGAATCAACACTTTTGGAAATAGCCTTGTAATGGATCTTTATGTATTTTTATTATAAAACTGGCTTTGGAAGGTTTTATAAGGTCATTAACATTACATGGAACTGGGCAAAAAGAATTTATTTTCAAAGTAAAATTTACAGGCTATTAGTTTACAATACAGACAAAATGTTGTGGTAACTTTTCTATGTAATGCAGCAAACAGTCTGATGAAATACTTTGGCTAGAAAAAAGTAGCTGTGTGCATACATAATGTGAAACAGAGAGAAAGGTAGTGTGTATTAAAGATGGATAGACCTTACTGTAGAATATCCATGCTATAAAAACTCTACAAACCTGAAATGATGATTTCTGTAGGTTTCATTTATTTTTGATTTTATAGATTTTATTATGTAAGTATTAGCAATTATGTATTTAGTATATATAATTTTGCCAGGGAAGGCGCTGAGATAAGAAACTATTCAAAACAACCACCTGCCTTTATCTTCTTCAAAGGAGTGCTAGTGATTTTCTATACAATTATCAGTTCTCCTGACTATAACTCCATACTTAACATGAAGGAGTAACAGAACTGTTTAGGCAGTTTCAGCTTAACTGCAATTAACCATAATGTTCAGACGGTTCTCAAAGAGCTAGTAGGCTCCTCCTAATGTTCGATTGGCAAAAATCAGATCCCTTGCTGTCCCAGTCTTAGCCAAAATCAACTTAAGACTTTCTGAGATGAAAATATAAGCACACAAAATGTTCCAAATGTACTCATTTTTATTTAGACTGTTTAATCAGGGATTGCATGTTTTAGTTCAGCTTTGTGTGGAGAATTCATTGTCTGAATAAAAACAGGATTTCAAGAGGAATGCCACTTTGGGAGAATAAGAGGGAAAAGCATTTTTCTTCACAGAGATTTCCAAATTTCAAGTGTTAAAGCACACCAATAAAGAAAGTCAGGACTTACTGTTTGTTTGGCTTTTATTTGTTTGTTTGCTAGATAGCTTCTAATGTTTACATACAATTTAGTGTTTCTATTGGCAAATTCAACCTTTTTTTTTTTTTCTTTTTTTCATTTGCGTTGTCCCATTGATTGCCTAGTTGCAGTCTTTGCCTAGTACAAAACTACAAGTTGACCATCTATCTTTGCTCTTTCATCTCTTTCATTTTGTTGTTACACATTATGGATTGAATATGCAGCTTCCGTGCATTTATATGGAAATTTTCTCTGAGGAAAAAGACTACTGGGAGAGATGCATGGGGTCTGGTTTCTGGCTGAATGAGTATTCCAGATTTCCTGGCTTGCTGCTGTAGTAAGGCAGCTGGCCCAGGTGGGGCCAGGGCAGAGGAAAGGAAGGAATGTTGAAGATATAAAAAGCTTACTTACTAGTAATATTAATAAATTAGCATTATAAAGATATTGATAGGTGTACCAGAATTTTGCTGTACTGCAGATTTAGTGCTGTTCCAGTAGGTGGCACTAATTACACAAACAATTTGGTAAGAGAATTAAGAAAAATAAAAAAGTGAAAGCCCAGGCATTATTCATCCAAACCTTAGTATAATTTCACATGATAAAAAATAAAATTATATAGAACATAGTATTTCATTGTATTTTCTATCTTGGTATAATCCAACATCAAAAATAGAAGATATACATGTAATAATGCCTCCATCTATTTATGTCCCAGAAAAGATCAACATTCGCTATTTATCAATTTGAGCTACCATGTTTTATTTGGCTTTTAGGATTCAGATGCTTAATCTCTTCAGAGATTAGCCATAGTCCTATAGTCTTATACCTATAAAAAATTCAAACATTTAGAAAGACTTGATCAGTAAGAAGCCCTTCCTCTGTTCTTTTTTCATATTGATGGTATAACTTGTCCATCTCCTTTTCTAATAAACATAGTATGTGTGTAATCATTTTATGACAAACTGATATTTATTCCTTTTTTTTCCTTTTCACTTCAGCAATTTTCAAAAGAAATACGACAATGGCAAATAAATGTAGATGTGGTGAATGACATGGCACTGAAGCTTCTGCGTGATTATTCAGCAGATGACACCAGCAAAGTACAATTGATGACAGATAACATTAATACAACATGGGCTACCATTAATAAGAGGTAGGATATAAATTCTACTATTAGGTTTGTTGTTAAACTTCATTGTCCAGCTTTGGTTGGAGATCACAGAGGATAAAAAAATTTGAAAACGAGATGGTTATAATGAAAAAGGTAAAGCAAAATGACTGTCATATTTTGTAGGCCTATGTCTTTGGAATGCCATTTAATTTGCTCATATAACATTTTGCCTCCTGCCAATTTCCCTCAGCTATAAGCAGTTGCCAGCTAACTTTAGTTGATAGGTGATATATTTTAACTATTTAAAATGAAGTGTATCATGTTTGATATACTATCTTTACATCACAGTCACTATAGTGATTTTGCTGGAGTCATAAACTGAATCTGAAAATGACAGACTGAAAATGACAGGAAGCAGTCTTGAGGTAGAAAAGTTATCCTGTAGCTTTGAAGTAAATCTATAGTCAAGAAAGTTTTTATTAGATCCTTGATCACATTCTTGATTACATTTCACAGTCTTGCAGCGTTTGGTTTAGATACCAATTCCTTACTAAAAGCAATTTTTGCAGCTTGTCTCCAAATTGTGAATCATCCAATATGCAATCTATAAAATCAGAGCACTTTACAGAATAAAAATGACTTTCTTTGTAGTAGTAAAAGGGTTTTATATCATTGTACACTAGATGAGATACGTAAAAATTAAATCTAAGTTTTTTTAATCAGTTTAGTATCTTGGATTAAGTTTATAGCCTATAACTGAAACTAGAACTGAATTAGTTTTTAACATGTTTTTAATTAAAGCTTATGAACAAGGTCAGGAAAGTTTGTTTAGTTAAATATAAAATAAATGTAGAAGATCCTGCATAATGAAAGTTAGTTAAACCAATGATGACTACTAAAATTTATTCCTGCTCTTCGTTTAATTTTTATGAAGTCAATATTCATATGAATGAGTCATTTTGACACCATTTTCCCTGAATCAGACTTGCCACTGACTTAAGAACCTGTTTAAATAAGAGATGCTACTGACATCCACTGAAAAAAATCCACATAACAATAATAATTTGGAAGGACTTTTTTTTTTTTTTTTTTTTTTTTTTTTTTTTTTTTTTTTTAATAAAGAACTAAACCAGGAAATTGGTGAAAACATATGATGAGTATTTGCTTGCATTTCTGCTGTTACATAGCAGTAGCCATTTTAGCCTTATTGGTTTTACTATCTGCAATCTGAGAAACTGGCTGGAAGGGTTTCTCACCCTTCCTGGATAAGAAGTGTTGTATGTCTAATGCTTAAAACTATTCCCCATGAGTAGGCAATGCAAGCAGGTTAGAATGCTTAGATTGGAGAACTCACGTAACTTGCTTTTGTCTTTATGTAGAACTACAGCCACCATTTGGTAAAATATCTTTGTAAAGTCCAACTCTACATGTGGCTGCTGTAGATACTCAGGTATCAATTATAGCTAAGAGTGCATCTTTAAGTATGTTAATGGTTCAAGCAGAGATGCAGGTGTGTCTAATGCTGTCTAAATGTGCTAATTGCCATTGTTGCATGTAAGCAGCTGAGCACTAGGCTAACAGATTACAATTCTTCAAGAAAGTCCTTGCAAGCTTCTACAGGCTTCTATAAAACCTGCAGAATTGTTCACAGTTCAAGTGTCTGATGATTTACTATAGTAGATGCTTTATGTCACCTCCCCCCCCCCAAAAAAAAGATGCTTAGGTGACTGAGTTGGTATTTCGTCTTTAGAAGAACAGGAGGATAAGATTAAGCTCGTGCAGGTAACTGTAAAACTACATTTTCATACTATCTGCCTGCATGGCTTTGTTGCTACCTTTCTAATACTTTAATATTTGTATGTAATATTTGCAAGACTTCCTGTGATTTGGGAATTTGAAAAATAAGCATGTTGCAAACAGTAGTTGATAAGCTTCTCTGAGGGCTCTATCATTTTGTTAAATGTGATCATGTTGTATCAAGTCTGTCTCTTGTGAAAAACTGATAAATGTGTACTTACACCCTACCCTGGAAGTGTTCAAGGCCTGAGTTCAAGGGGCTTTGAGCAACCTGACCTGGTGGATGGCATCCCTGAAGGTCTCTTCGAACCTAAGCCAATCTATGAGTTTAATGGAGGTTACCAAAAAGCTTGAACTCTTCCTCACTTGTAGTTTTTTTGGGAAGTACTTCCAAGGAGTAGCTGTTATAAATGCGTTATAAATGTAGCAGCAGAGGGGCCGATGGCGTAGCAGTCGGATCAGTAATGAGCCCGCAGCTCCCTCACTATCTGGCAAACCACACGTTTGTGATTGTGGCTCCACATGGCTCTTTAAGGCCTCAGAGACTGCTCGCCAGGTGCTGAGCAATCCCCCCGCAACCTTGCCATTTTTAGTTGCAGAGTCCCACACCTAGACCTCAGTTTGGTCCCATCTTTCAGGCTCATAAACTGTCCAATTGTTAATACGGAGAATAAGCTGTAAGGTTACCAGGACAGTCTTTGTTCCTAAGGACGTATGATTCCCCGTAATGCGCAACTGCTTACCAGCGAGAGGCAGTTGTGTGCACGGCTCTGCTTCTCTCAGCTCGAGCTTCTCTCCAGCTCCAGGGCGCCCATTTCCAGCGACTTTCTGTACGAGCTTCTCTGAGCGATTTGCTGAGTTTGGCCAAACCTATCTTCATGAGGCAATCAAAGTGCCTGTTCCCGTCCTGGTCTTCGTTCTGCCAGCCTGTTCCTCTTCACTTCTTTTTCCTTCTTCTTTATTGATCGTAACTTCATCACATCGTGTTGCCTTCGGTTTTTTTTCTTCTTATTTCTTGAGGGCAGGCTCCCCTCTTATACCCTTCTCTCCACAGCAGTTCTTTTCAAAACAACTTTTCACTGGTCAAACAACTTTGAATATAACAACAACAGCAAACACCCAGAAACATCCATGCCTTAACGGCTGGAGAACAAGTGACTAGCTGGAGAACAAGAAACCGGAGACTGCATGGAGTCTCCTGAATCACCCTTCTTTATTCCCTCTAAACTCTTTTATTTTCCTGATGGCCTCGTCGTTAAGAGTCTAATGTTATCTCAACCACGAGGCTTTCCAACCCCCATGGCCACACTCCCAAATCTCCCCCTTCTTTATTAATATCAACCATTTTCTGGACATGAATTACGAATGTTATTAATCCGTGTATAACATAGCCGAGCCTTTTGCTCATGCAGAACTTATGGAATGAGGTCTTGAAAGAACATCCTAGAGATTTCTTTTGTTGAGCAACTCCGTAAAGAGAAGGCGGAGTCTGTGGGCCTTTGGATGACTTAAGTGCTAATGTAAAGATTATATTTTGTTATGTTGTCCTGTTCTTTTGTTTGCTTGTTTTCGTGGTGCCTTTTTTGGTCTTGTTTATTTTTCCCTGCCCTTTACACTTGAGCTGTCTACTTGTTCTACGGAGCAAAACAAATTGTATCTTGATGTTTTTATTTGTTTTTTGTTTGTTTGTTTTTCAACAGAGTATATTGTTTTTACAGAGTATATTTACTCTGAGTAGAAAGGAGGCATGTGAACTATCTATTGCAGGCTACAAGAAAAGGTAGTTCTCCATTGAGCTAGGCAATGATTGCAGATATGTTCACGACTGTTACTTTCATCTAGGCCATGAACAAGTAATGCTCTGGTGATTCTGTGACCTGATAGTGATGTAGAAATAAATTCCAAATGGTTTTGGCCATTTCTCCAGTGTTTTTAGAAATAGTTTTATCGCAGCTTATACATGTCTTGAGTGCCAAGAGGAAATATACCATTAAAGAGTTTTATTTCATCTCTCTTTATTCTCAATTCAAATGGGCTAATTATTTTTGTGCTTATTTTCTTTTTTAAAGAAAAAAAATAAGAGTTTTTCACATTGTTTTCATCTGTTTTTTTTTTTTCTCCAACCAGCCATTAATATCAAAAATGTGTGACGGTGTAAAAAATGTGAACACTCCTTCCCATGAAGCAGATTAGTAAAACAACAGGCAGGCAAGCAGCAGTAATATCGCACTTTGCCTGTTGGCAATAGTTCAGCCAAAGCAAGTACTTTAGGCATTAAGGCAACATCTGCCAGCTTGTGTTTTGTTTTGTTTAAATAGATTTGCAGCTGATTGCTGTGTATTTACCCTTTGCCTTACTGCTCTGTTTTATAACATTGAACTATAACAAATAGCATTCTAACTCCTTTAATAGCCGAGTTCGTGAGTGTTTGATGGTCATTTCACTTTTCACTCACCAGTCTTTTTTATTATTTTTTGTTTGTTGGTGATACTGCAAAGATACACTAAAGGCACATAAGCTGATCAGCTGGAAAAAGCCAGAATGACTTGTAAACAGGTCTCTTCTCTTTAGAAGCGTCAACTTTCTAAGGAATAACTATATTATAAAGCATGGGTAATTTAAAGGGAAAGCAATCTGTATTGCTTGTATTAACAAAAATAAATATAACAGTTGAATTAAAATGTTCTCAAGAGAGAAAGATACAATGAAGGAAGCAACTATTATAAATTCTCTATATAGAGAAATGTGTTATGGTACTATTTTGTTACTTCTTCCTTTTGTAAGCACTCATTTTATGTGAATGATCATATAAATATAAAAACTTGCTTAAAATAATTTATTCCTTGGGAATCTACAAAATGTGCTTAAATCTCACTAACTTTAATAATGTTAATCTAAAAAAGGGTTTAAATCTTTTTTAAGTAGAGCATATTTTATGGCATTGCATTCATTCATTGCATACATTCTTTGGGAACTGTTTAGGTCTCCAACCCAGCACTGTGTAACAGGCACTTTTTTCAAATATTTGCATCTCCCCCCAGTTTCTATACTCAAGGTCAATGGAATTTCAGGCTGTATGCCAAATGTTACCAGCTTTTACTGTTCAAGATGCTTTCATTGGCTCCTGAGATGAGACAGGATGCACATGTCAGTTACAATATAAAAAGTAAATTTTTTTTCCTCACTGCTGGACATGGGCAGTGAATAATCAAGTTTTTTATTTTTTATTTTTTTTTTAATTTATACATAAGATTATCTTTCTGTTTCTGTTATTAGTTTAAGTTGTAGAGTATTAGAGAGGAGTGGCAAGCAGCTGAGCTTTTAGACAACTGGTTTGATAAATCTGAGATACCAACACCCATATTTTTCTAAGAATAGGTGTTAAATCTCTAATGCATCCAGGTGTACAAACATCTTGATTTTACATGCTAGTTGGACAATATAGAATACAAATGGTCAAATGAGCAAAAGGCATAAACATCACAAAAGTAGGATGCCCATCTGTTTCCTATGTAATAAGGCATAATATAACAGTAATTATAAATGTAAAAAAAAAAAACTCATAACTTAGTTTTCATCTTCATGAATAGCAAAGCTTTCCTCATCAGTGGCGGCTTGCTATAAAAATACTATTGCTGGAATGCAAACTTTATCTGTACGTTATGTTTGTAAATATAACTTTATTGAATACACAGGAGGTTGACCGTTCCACCAGACAGCTGCATACTGTACCTGTACCTATACTGTACCTAAATACCACTCTGCTTTATGCCACTTGTAGAAGAAATCTCACTTCTATTATAGTTGAATTGCAGTCTGGGTAAGAAAAAAGTGCTGTTATGCAGCAGCAGCCAGTGTGAAGTGTGTTAAGTTATACTGAAGGCTCATGATTGACTTCAGTAGCTAGACCTGGGGAGTCATCTTTGAAGAGCTGTCGTGGTTTAACCCGGCCGGCAGCTAAACAACACACAGCTGTTAGCTCACCCTCCTCCCTCCCTCTCTGGGATGGGGGAGAGAAATGGGAAAGTGAAGCCCGTGAGTTGAGGTAAAGACAGTTTATTAAGACAGGAAAATAATGATAACAATAATAATGATATTATAACAATGATACGATAACAATAATGATGATAATAGTACTACTACTAATAATGTGTACAAACAAGTGATGCACAATGCAATTGCTCACCACCCGCTGACCGATGCCCAGCCTAACCCCGAGCAGTCCGGCCCCCCTCCCCCAACTAGCCACCCCTATATATTTTTTAGCATGATGTCAGATGGTATAGAATACCCCTTTGGCTAGTTTGGGTCAGCTGTCCTGGGTCTGTCCCCTCCCAGCTCTTGCTGCACCCCCAGCCTGCCCATTGGCAGGACAGAGCAAGAAGCTGAGACATCCTTGGCTTGGTGTAAGCACTGCTCTGCAACAATTAAAACATCAGGGTGTTATCAGCACTCTTCTCATCCTAAGCCAAAACATAGTGCCCTACCAGCTACTAGGAAGAAAATTAACTGCCCTAACTGAAACCAGGACAAGAGCTTATCATTTGCTCATTTAAGCTTGGATTGCTAAACTTGAGAAGGAATGAATTCACAATACATTGGAGCATATCACATATATACATACATACTTTGGAGAATAACATACCCTTCTTCTAGGTTCCTCAAGCCAGTCTCTTACTTTCCATTCTTTTATTATTTTGAAGGTTGGTCTGCATTCCTAAAATCAATAATCAATATAATTCCATGGACGTGCATGAACGGCTATTATTTTTCTTTGTGCAGACATGCTTTAGTTGAGTAAACTAAAAAGTGAAACAACCAAATTAAAAATGTAAGTGACTATGGGAACCTAGTTTATATGTCTGTGTCTGCAGTTGTTGTCCTGGTTATAGAGCTGTATTAGTGTGGATGTGAACAAGAAATCCTATGCAAAAAAAGACCTCAGATAAAGATGATATTGGTCAAGTGTCAGTTTCCCATATAAATATATATATATATATATATATATATATATATTTTTTCTAACAAAGAAACCACAGTATAATCACTATTCTTTTTTTTTTCTTCATATTGGATTTTTTTGATCATTTTTGAAACGCTCTTGCCAGTATCAAGAAAGTAGATGTCAGAGTGTCTGCTTTTTACAACCAATATGTCATGCCAAAGCTTGTCATTTACAGCAGATTAACAATAGATGCTTTGTTAATAGATTAACAAAGACTGGTGGAAAACATTGCAATTGTAAGGCAATTGTTTTCTTCTGTGAGAGAAGTTAATAGTACACATTTATATTGATTCTGTTTATAATTTTAAAAAGTAAATTTCAGTTTAGGTGTTTGTGACACCTGTCTTTGAGATCTTTTCTTGTTTTTCATTCTATGATTATTTATATTGTTTTATTCAGTTAGTAGAACTATTCACGTTGAATGAAAGTGAGTCTTGGAAGTCCTAAATAATGCATTCAAGATTGTATTAGGGAGTAAGCAATTTTATATCAGCATGTTTGAAGAGCTGATGTAGTCCTGTTGACTGTTCTTTTGAGTAGAAGGATAAACATACTTTGTTTGTTTTAAAACATTTAATCTAGAACTCTTCTGAAAAGTCAAAATTTGATCTTAGACCCTAATCGTTTTCTGTTCAGACAAAAGGTACAAAAAAAAGCCATTCATTTTCATGAAATGAATTTGCCTTGCTTCCTCTGTCTAACTCTCCATGCTTCTCCAAAGCTGTTCTCCAACAGAGTAATGGTGGCAAATTTTGAAGAGTAAAGGGTTAAAGTATTTCTTGCCTTTTTTTTTTTCTTGTTACTATTATTTTTAACAAAATAATGCACTATCAAAAGGACGTTCACCTACCCTGGCAAGGTTTAGGTGCTCTGAATGTAGTCTGACGCATTTACTGTTATGTTTTACTTTAAATATCACCCCTTAGCTTTTCTATATTGAAGACTAAAACTAAATATGTGTGTGTGTGTGTGTGTATTTATTTATTTATTTATTTGGGGCAAAAGGATTGCTTTATGATAGGGAAAAGCTTACCTATTTGAAAGTGAGGTTGTTTTACCCAACTCCAACATGAGCTCCAACGTAACTGCTCTCTCACTCCCCCTCCTCAAATAAAAAAGGGGAGAAAACATGATGGAAAGAAATAACTCAAGGGTTGAGATAAGGACAGGGAGATCACTCAGCAATTATTGTCACTGGCAAAACAGATTCAGCATAGGGAGATCAGAGAAATTTATTACCTATTACTAACAAGCTAGAGAAGTGAGAAACAAAACAAAAAATGACAACAGAACAAACTAAAACCAACATCCCCCTGAACCACACTCTGTCTTCCCCACAAGTGGTACAGAGAAATGGAGGCTTTGGTCAGACCCTAATGCTTCGTCCCTGCCGCTCCTTCACCGTCACTCCCTGCCCCTGCTCCCTCCCACAGGATGCCATCCTTCCCGAATTGAGCCTGCAGGGGCTGCCCACAGGCAGCAGCTCTTCAAGCACTGCTCCCACACAGCTCCATACCATGGGCTCCATCCCCCAGGAGCAAACTGCTCCAGCACAGGTCCCCCCACGGGTGGGCGGCAGCTCCCCCCACATCCTCTGCTCCTGCATGGGCTCCTGTCCACGGACTGCAGCTCCTGCAGGGGCTCTCCATGCACCACAGCCTTCTCCAGGTCACATTCACCTGCTCCACTTGGGCTCCTCCATGGGCTGCAGCGTGGAGATCTGCTCTGTGTGGGATCCATGGGCTGCAGAGGGACAGCCTGCGCCACCAGGGGCCTTGCCACAGGGGAACTTCTGTCCTGTGGCTGGAGCACTTCTTGCCTTCCTTCTGCACTGACCTTGGAAGCTACAGGGCTGGTTCCCTCACATGTTCCCACTCCTCTCTCCCAGCTGCTGTTGCACAGCATTTTTTCCCTTCCTTAATTCTGCTTTCCCAGAGGACCAATGATCATTGCTCCCTATCTCGGCTCTGGCCAGCGGTGTGACCCTTTGTAGCCAGTTGAAACTGGCCCTTAACATGGGGCAGCTGCTAGGCTCTTCTCACAGAGGCAACCAAAACCTTGCCAGGTAAACCTAGTGCAGAAAGACACTCTACTAACTACCTACTCTCTGAAACAAACACTGATGTTCAGAATATAATTTCAAGTTTATCAGCAATGACATAACTTAACATTGTTCTATTATCTGTTTCTTCCTAATGCCCCTAAAAATGATGTTTCAGCTGCATATAGGAAAAAATGTAAGAAGACATAAATGCCACCTCAAACTCCTATAAATAGATCTTAAAAGTCATCTATTTTGGTTACATCCTAGTTTTCACCTTATTTTGTTCTTCACTCAGCTTACTGCAATTTTTGTACAGTACTGACAGCAGTACATGGATCCAAGATGAGAAGTCAACTGAGGGCACTAAATGTTTTCAGTTTACTTTATGACAGGATAGTTTTGGATATGCAATGCTTTCAAAAAGCTGGTAGGATGAGCTGAAAAAGCAGTGCTACCCAAACTGTGTCATGATTGATCATTTCTACCTTTATGATCATATTTTATTTTATTTTTTTGAGAAACTCTTTATGATTTGGGGAAAAAAAAAAAAAAAAAATTGTTCTTCAATTATTTCTGGAAGGGGTAGTATCAGTCTTTTATTAAAAAAGATCTATGGAGCCTTGTGACTTAAGGAACACGTTTTTTAAAACTTTTCATACTGGCGTGAGTATGAACTCAGTACTTCTGTCACTTTAATAGATACATCTAGGCTAGAACCTTTATTACTCCCAGAAAAGCAGGAGATGATCTGGAGATTTGCCGTGTCCACACAGACAAACAGAAATAACCTGTAAGAGAAAAGTGTTCTTAAATCAGTATTTTTAAAAGTTTTCTGTCCAGCAAGTGGTTTGCTGATATTTGTTAGACTTATGTTTTTTAGACTTACAGCTATGTGGGTTTGGTTGTTAGCTGTTATCTAATGTTAATGGTTTCGTTGTAGACAATTAAAGGGTAACAGCACTGACATTTCTCAAAAACGCCTTTAGCCTCAAATACTGAGAGCAAGTTAATTATTTAAGTAGGAGAAGTGAAAGTAAAACATCTAAAAGATCATTTCTTACTGCTTAGACAGGTGCTTCTTCCATTCTTATTGGCTTTTCTCATTTTTGGTTTATATTTTGGTCTTGAATGAAATGAAATTCCACTGCTTTGTTTGTATTTACTCAAACTTTGTATGTTCCTTTGACATGCAAATGAGAATAGTTGTCATGCTATAGTGCAGCTCAACGGGAAAAGATAATTAAAGAGTTTACAGCACAGCCTTCTAAATGGAGAGTAATTTCGTGCAACAATATGAATTATAATTGGAGCTTAATATGGACAGAAGCACTTCTGAGAACTCCTACTCTTTTTACATCCACAGGAGGGGCAGGAGGAGCCAGGTGCTAAGGAAGTAAGCCTAATTTTTGTGAAAGAAAACAAAGATGTCAGTTTTTGTGCTTATTCCACTAGAAGATTAAGACAAATGTGTTGTTCTTTTTCTAAAAGGCGAGATTTTCAGAAGTAATGAGGGAGTTTTAGTCTCTGTTTCAACAACAACAGAAGCTAATGCTTTGTGCCCTGAAAGTCCATCTTTAAATCTATTTCCTATTAGTCTGCAGATAAATTAACAAACTCTAGCAAACTGATTATTGTTCTCACCAAGGGCCTATTGCAACAAATGCATGTCTTTCCTTTCCCCTCAATAGACTTCTTATCAGGCTTCATGTCCTTTAAAACAAACAACTGAATGGAAATTAATAAAGCTGATGGACTAGCAGAGTGCCAGCACAAAGGAATTTGACCTTAGTTGTCATTTTTTGTTACCATTATTATTCCTGTGATAGCCTTGTTTTGTCTTCCCCCAGTGTTCTCTGTGGAATTTTCTACAGACTGTTCGTGCTATTGCAAGCATTATTACTTCATTCTTGCTCAGCTTCTGATCAGCTCCTGTACAGGCAGTGTAAGCCTTCCGCTCTCTACTTTGTAAGTGATGCTAGAAACAGAGAGGACCATTCAGTCTGCCTGGTAAATCTTTGGTCTCTGGAAATTGCCACCAAATGTGCCAATTTGACAGCAGCATTTTTGTCTTCTCTGTGCATCTGTGTTTCAACTATGAACAGAATTTGGACCACACATGGTGTTGTATAAACTGTCAGAAATTGTCAACTGATAATGAGTTGTTTTCTTTCTGGATGAGAATCAGTGGCATGAGAGGTGAATGGTCATGACTCTTCCTGGCCAAGGCAGAGGGAAGTGGCAAGATGAAGACTAGACTGGAAAAGAGCAGAGTGAGAAATGCACTTTTCATGCATGTTTTAAAATGTAAGTGGTGAGAAATCAGAGGAAATCTAAGATTAAGCAGGTAGACAAAAGGATACCAGTTTTTAAGACATGCCTGAAACAGGTACATAGGAAAGGAAACAGTAAGAAAGCAAGGAACTTGTGAAAAGGAAATGCTCAGTATGTTCATGTTCTTTAACATGCAGCATAAATTGCATCTTCACCAATACCCCAAATTGAATTTCAAATTATTCTATGTTACATTCCCTGACAATTTTAAAAAATGTAGAGTTCTTTCCCCACCACTAAATGTTATATGTCCTGCAAACTATAAGAAGTAATAACTTCTGCAAATGATAAGAAATAATAGCTCTTGGAATTATCATTTTAGTAGGCATATCTGCACATTCTTCATTTGTAAAAGAGACAATCATTTATGTATCTGATGAGTATCAGCTTTAGAACAACAGTACCTTGTGGCAATGAATCTTACAGGTCCACTTCTTTTTTAACTATTGTCTGTTTAAAATGAAGTCTGTATCTTTGAGACTCCATTTGTTCACTTGACATAATGCATAGTAGAAACAAATTTACTGGAATTACTCGAAATGCCATACTTGCAACACTCATTTCCCACTTTCTGTATTTTATCTTATTAGTAAGGTATGTTTTTTCCTTTCTTTTTGTTTTCATTTTATATATTTGATCTCTTATTTTGCAATTCCAGTAAAATGAAACCTTAGTTTAACTTAAAAGAAAAAAACAACAACATTTACATCTAAGCTGGATGCATCTTCTGTTCTCTACAGCACAACTTATACAAGCTAATTTTGGGGGGGAGGGATTGTTGTTTTGTTTGTTTTTGAAAGCTCTGAATGAGATGCTTTTGTTTATTACCGGTAATGGTAGAGTTCAATAATTTCCATGAGTGCTTAGTACTTCAAACATGGCTGAGGTTGATACCTGAGTTAAGGTAGTTAATTACTAATAATGTCTATTGCTCTATTATGAATAATACCTTTATTAATTCTGAGAGGGTAGATTTATTTTTGTGGTTGTTGACCTGTAAGATTTCCAGTGTGGACTTATTCCAGGGTATGGAAAGCAATTCCACCAAAACTGTCTTTTCTCTCTGGTTCCAGTGGGAAAAAACAGCCAAATAGGCTTATTCAAACACAGGTGGCACTAAGAAACGGTAGTTCAGATCTGCCTTTGTTGACACCCCTGCTTTTTATTGTGTGCTGACCCATTGGAGCCATGGACGCTTGTCACCATTATTTTTTTTAATGCTGGGCAAAATTATAGTAGAAGTATAGAATGTTTTTATTATGTTTTGCTTTTGCCTAAATTGTTTTTCACATCATGTCATTGCTTTAGTTATTTTATATCTGAAATTACTTTTTCCTGCTGGCTGGGTTGAGACAGTGAAGAGCAGAGCATGTACCACTGAGTTAAGGGTGGACATAATATTTATTCCTATTTTGGTACTGTTAATCTTTCAGGTGCTAGTATGTATGGACATCTTCATCAAGGTATTAGTATTGATTTTAAATAGGTAATTTCTTCAAGGTTACAGCTAGTTCAGATTCTAGTGGTTTATATGACTTTAAAGCTTCCTTGTATAGACTGGTATTGTTTACACATCTATTTTGAACCTTTCTGTTATCATATTCTGAATGATTCGTTCCACCTGAAATTATTCAGTTCTTGCCAGGCTTGACTAACCTAAACAAATTTGCCACCTTGCTCTTCACGCCTTTTTCCTAATGGCTATGAACATCATTTGCATTGACTAATTATTTTTTTTTAATCTCAATTTTGCTTAATTCAAGAGGTTTCTGTAGCACAACGTTGATCCCTGCTTCTAAATAGCTACTTGTATAGGGGCGTATCCTGTAAAACTATAGTAAAAAGATCACTTTATTGTCATTTTCAACATTTGTTTCAATTTTAACAAAAAATTGGAAAATTCTTTTTTCTCAAAGACAGATTTTTATTGGACCATAATAAACTTAGTGAAGAAATGTAGAATTATATTCACACATGAAAGCAGAAGTCTTCCTGAATACCATTCCAAACAGAGGGCTTCTTTTCTGTTTCTGTCCTGGAATGACTGAAACTCAGAAACTCAGTATTTTTCATATTTAGAAGGAGAAATCATGTATATGTATTTGTTTGTGTACTGTTTGATTATGGAGGGGCAACATATAACTAGCCACAAATATTAAAGATCACTGAACATAATTACATGTTGTGTGATGTCATCAACAGTTACTTACATGTATGACCTGGCTAGTTTTTACTGGATCAGGTGAACTACTCATTAAATTTACTAGATTAATGTCACTACTTGATATTTGGGACTACTAAAATAAGTAATATAAGCTGTTCCTGTTCATGTTGTCATTCTGAATAAGCTGAGCCACATTAGACAATCATATAGAGGTCAGATTTGAACATACAGTTGTCATTAAAACATTTAACAATTTCAAGTAATTGAGACAAACTATATCACAGGCATTGGGTAACAGATAACAGGATAACAGATAACTTATTTTAGATCAGTTTTATAAATAATCAAGAAAGAAGATAATCCAATAAATCAAAATAGCTTATAAATACATTAAAGAACAGTAAGAACAACGTGTTGTGGTGATGCTGCTCATCTTTAAAAATATGTATTTCCTTCAATGCTTAGTATTTTTATCCTTTAGAAAAAGATTGACTAGCATGTGCATATATACAATATATATGTGAATCAGTAAAATACAAGTTTAGATATTCATGCTATTGTAAAACATAGAATTTGAGTCTTTTCTAATACTGCATGACACTTATGGCTAATTTATTTTCTGTCGTGCATATGCAATGAAAAGGCAGAATGAAGTAGATTAAGTAATATTATTTTTTTTTTTTTATCACTAATGAACCTATGCATTTACTTGTTTGCATTTTGAATAGGAAGGTTCACAGGTTGTCTGTAGTATACTTGTGCTTAACTAATAAAAATGTATGAATTATCAGTTGAGGCTATTATAATTTTTTATTAATAGCAACAGAATACAGCCTTCTCAAGTGCTTACTTGAGGTTAAGCATGATTAAAAAAAATAATAATAATAAATCTAGTTTGCTCTTTTATGGTTCTCCTGAGAGAACTTGTCTGTGACTTTTAATGTTTTACATTAATTTTCTTCCCATGAACTTTTAACATAACTCTTTGATCTGATTTCTAGGAATCCTCTTGTAGTACTAGAATATAGTTTGAAAAAATTAAGACAGCCATCATCTGAAAAAAGTAATATCCAAGCCAAATAACAGGACATGGTATGGAAGATTAAGGCCTCAATACCACTCCTGGCTACTTGGTGGTTTGCGTATGATTTTTATTAAGGATATCAATTGTGTTTCACATCTATAGTCAACTTTCTGTATACAGGACTCTCATAAAACTCTCACATTTCAAAGCACTCAAGCTTTGCATGCTGTTCTTAATACCTTGCTAGAAAACCTGGGCCATGGCTTCTCTGAATGAAGAGCAAAACGTGAAGTAGGGAATCATTTAGTGATGTAGATATTCTTGTAGGAAATCATGATGCAATGCTATAGTGACAGTGTAATAGAACTCAATACCAGAGCTTATGGGATGGAAACGTGATTTATTTTTTTTAAAGCAAAACTAGTTTCACATACCCATGTACTCTTAAATAAGTGTGTCCCAGTTGTCTATCCAGCATTTAGGCACCAAGATGTTTGTATCTAATTGGTTATCCAGAGGAATTCCTTGAAATAACACAGCACAGGACACATCAGCTAATAATGTATCATCACATCCCCTGAGTTCTTCTCATGTGGTAAATGGTGTGCAGGCTTCAAGATGCGTCTTATTTGAATCTTACATAACTCACTAGGAAATGTGACCTATTTTCTTTGTTGGCTTTTGCCTTCTTGAGGTAAAGGTCATGAGCAAACTAAGCATGTGCAAGTCTGTGGGCCCCAATAGGAAGTACCTGTGAGTGCTGAGGGAGCTGGCAGATGTCCTTTTGAGGCCACTCTCAACAATCTTTAAACAGTCGTGGTGATAGGAAGAGGTGCTTGAGGACTGGAAGACAGCAAATGTCACCCCTATTTTCAAGAAGTGAAAGAAAGGGAAGTACCATCTGGTCAGCCTCACCTCAGCACATGGGAAGGTGATAGGGCAACTAATCCTGGGAACTGTTTCCAGGCACATGAACTGCAAGTTCCCAAATGACACAAAACTGGGAGGAGTGGCTGATATGCCAGAGGGTTGTGCTGTCACCCAGAGGGAGGATGGAAAATGGAGCGAGAATAACCTCAAGAAGTTCAGCAAGGGGAATTGCAAAGTCCTGCTCCTGGGAAGAAACAACCCCCAGCACCAGTACATGCTGAGAGCTACCCAGCTGGAAAGCAGCTTTGCAGAACAGGCTCTGCGGGTCCTGGTGGACACCAAGTTGGTTGTCAGACAGCAGTGTACCCTTGAACAAAGAAGTCTAGTGGTATCTGGGCTGCATTAGGAGGAGTGTTGGCAGCAGGTGGAAGGAAGTGATACTTTCCCTCTGCTCAGCATTGGTGAAGAAGGATCACTAAGACGATTTAGGGACTGAAGCATCTTTTGTACAAAGAAAGTTGTAACCATGTATCCTCAAGCAGAGAAGGTTCAGTGGGGGATCTTCTGAACATATATAAACATCTGACTGTACATGTAGGATATAAAGAAAAAGGATCCAAGCTCTTTTCAGTGGTGCCTAGTGGACAAGAGGCAAACTGGGGCACAAACAGAAACACAGCAAGTTTTATCTGAACATCGAGAAACACTTTTTCACTGAGGGTGACTGAGCACAGGTTGCTCAGAGAGACTGTGGATTCTCCACCCTTTGAGATGTTCAAAACCTGCCTGGACGTGGTCCTGGCTGGCAGCTTTTCTAAGTGGCCCTGCTTGAGTAGGGGTTTGGACGAGATGACCTCCAGAGGTCCTGCCCAACCTCAACCATCCTGTGACCAAATGTATAGAAACAAGTGACAGTTTCTCTATAGACTTTTTTTTTTTTTTTGTGGTTCCTACTGATTTCTCTGAGGATAGATAGATATATTTTTTAAGACATCACAGTTAAAAGCTACACTCTTCCTTGCTAATGAATAGGTAGTACAAGTAGAGAGGCTGGAATTCTTTTGAACTTTTCTTTTCAAAAGTATTAATCTGGAAAAATATCCATAGCTATGTCTTCATATTTCTTGAGACTTTCCTTGTACATATAATGGATGATTTTTTTTTTTTGCAAGATTGTATGAATGTGTGCAACTTTTTTTTTTCCCCTATTTTTTTTTTTTTTAAATGACATTTACCAGAGATGGATACATTTAAAAATGGTTATCGAGGTAGTGTTTTAGAATGTATTGCCATGTCTTTTCACCTATGAAGAACTGTAAATGTGAATATATCTCCTGGAAGATGATCTGTGCTGCAGTTTTTCAGCTAATTGGAAAATCAGAACTGAGTCAAGGACTGCCAACCAGATTTTGGTCTTAAGATATGATGATGATTATTGTGTCATATACAATCATGAATGTGGGCCTTGAGCTGACAAGAGTTCAAGTAGTTTTTAATCATTTTTGTTTGTTTATAGAGTTGGGATTTCTGTTTAGAAATAACAGCAGCTAGGTGTGAAGGAATGACTTTAAAAGGTGAGCTAAGTTGCTTCTACAAAGAGAACAGGTTTGAAGAACCTTGATATTTTGAAATCTAATCTTGCATACAAGCCAATGCAGTGTTTGTTAGTGCATGTTTTGTATAAGGCTGTTTTAAACCTACCTTTTGATTAAATAACAGAAAATATAAACTTATATTTCCTTAAAAGGCTTTATGGTGTACTTTATGCGTTTATTTCCATTAGCTGAAGTTAAAATTATGCATTTATTTCCATTAACTTATCTGACTTTTGGGGAGATAGATTTTATTTATCTGGAATATATAGAAGTTATTTATACGAGAGTGAATCCAAAAAGATAAATCACAAGAGAAATCAAGTATCAATGTAAACACCTGATAATTATATCAAAGCTTATTGAAGTGGAAGAAAACATCACAAAATTGTGTGCTATTTAAGAGTTATATTTGGAAAAGTTGGCCAGAGTTGCATGGGATTGCATGAAATTTCATATATATCCACTTCTTTTGTTTTTTCATACCAGAATGGTAAGACCTCCTCACTCCCAGACTTAGTGTTCTGGTGTATTTATGCCTGTCTCCACTCTATTGAAATGTATACAATTGTTCTTTGGTGGGTTTCTGTTATGAATTTTTACCTTTGAAATTCATCCAGAAGAGTTAAGGTAGTGCTGGTAGAACTATCACAGAATGTGTTGTTCCATTTGAAGCTACCTTAAGGGAGTTGGGATATTTTCTGGAGGCTTTTTATATCAGACACACATCAACTCTCACTGAGTTCAACAGAACTTGAACATTTCCTGAATTTGACTCTGGAATTCCATTTTATTTTTTTTATTTAATTGTATTTAGATGATCCTAAGGAACAGAAACTAGAACTAGAAACTAGATTTCTAGTGTCTTCCCAGTCTGAAGTGATCATAATGGAGTTTCTACAAGTATTACTCTGTATTCTAGTATTACATCTGGTTATAGCTCCTGTTGTATTACACTCTTTCTACAGTAAAACTATTTTAATCACATTCCTTCATTATCATGGGGAACGTACTCTGTATTTCAGTTTTCTGTAGGAGTCTGCAACCTCCTGAATAATAAACAAGAACTACATATGTGAGATAGAGAGCAGTTCTTTACAACTAATGCTACAATATTAGATAAGCAATATAAAAAACAATAGGCAGTATGCCCTCTGCCCGTCCGTCTTATATGGATGCTAACAAGATTTGATTACCAATTGCTTCCATCTGAATATTACTGAACTGGACCATAGCTGTGACTTCTTTTTCCTTTAGCAGTTTCTTGTGTCTTAAAATATACTGACATATAGAAATTGTTTTGTTTTGTTTTTGTTTTGTTTTGTTTTATATTTGGAATATATCACATAGTCAACATCTTCATGTAATGTGAGTATTATTCAGAGTCCAAGTTTCAAGTTTTAGAGGATGAAAAATGATGCATTATCTAGGTGTTTGTTTAGTGTTATTGCCACTTAACTTTAGATGATGCATGGTACAATTAGAACTGCATTTCCTGCCAGCTAAGTTTTCCAGTCTGGAACCTGAGGCTTGTTTCTCTTGAATGGTAACAAATATCTGTTCTGCTGGGCTGTGGGAACACAGCCCTTAGAGGTTGTAGCTTTAAATGAAAACTGTACTAACAGTTTAATAGTATCCTTTGTGAATCCTAATTGATTTCATGTAATGCCATCAGTGCATTTTACAGTCTTATTAAATTGAGTTGTTTCTACAGTAATTAAGAGTAAGAAAACAAGTGCCTTAAGAACCTAATTATTTTCACAATCAGTTTTAATTGCACTTCACTCTCTTAGAAAGCCAAGATTTTATCTTAATAAATTGTATCTGAGTAATTAATATGCTTTTTATGAGAAGCAATGTTGACTGTCTTGGAATCTCAAAAGAATTACATTTTGGAATCCAAGGATTCCAAAATACTCTATAATGTCTATTACAGACTGCAGTGTGAAGGGGACTGAAACAGAATGATAACCTTTTTGCTTCTTTTCTTAGGATAAGAAACCTAAAATCCAAAACAGATAGGAAAAAAAAATAATGGATTTTGTTCTGACCCTTTTCTGGCATCTCTCTTTAATGGGAATAACAGGATTATTAAATCCCATCGTCCTATGTTTTGTTGGAGCATTGCTCAAATGATACAGAAAACTAGACTGGAATCTCTTCTGTGAATTCTGGGAGAGTAAAAAGAAATACTTTAAATTTAGACTAAGGGCTTTTTAAAAAGTATCTTGAGAGAATCCATCAGAACATGTTTTATATCTACAAGTTATCTTTAATAATATTTTATATGTCGACTCTAATTGTGTGATGTTTATATTCCCTTTTCTTTAACCTAGCTATTCTTAACATTTTCTTTCTGGAAATGATTAGTTTTATTTAAAATGTATTAATGGGTAGGGAATCAAAAGTAAATATAAAATGTTTTAAATAACATAAAATATAACTTTACTGATTCTTTAAAGGAATTCAGATGGTCCACTTAGCTTCATTAATGATTTTTCTGTAGTTCACACTAAGTATGATATTCTATGGTTATGATGAACATAGGAAAAATATTCAGTAACATTATGGTTTTTATATATTTAGTTATAGAACTGCACCAAGGCATCAAGGGAAGAAGATACAAAAGCAATCCGTGCAAGAAAGGTGTGTCAGAAGAAGTTCCCTCTAGTGCTCTTTATGCTTGCTATCCCATAAAGGTGCATTTGGGGAGTCTGGGACCTCATGAGTGAATAGAGTGTAAGGAGCAACAGAAATTATTTTTAAAAGGTCAATGAGGAGTGTGCCCCTGTGATAATGTAGATCCTCTGTGCTGGTATTGTCAGATGCTTATTTGAAAAGAGGTTATTTAAAGAACCTGTACGGAAATCTGTGTGTGTGATTTTTGTGTTCCAAAGTATGATATTTCCCTTTGTTTTTTGCAATCTTTCTTAGTCTGACAAATAATGGTGCAGAAAAGCTGTTGGATTAATATCTGGATTAATACTAATTTGAAACATCATGGATGTTCAGATCATCACACATAACTCTCCTTTTTTTCTCTAAGTACTCTATCAACAGTACTTTGATAAAGAAAAGTAAAGAAACAGTCTAAATTCAAAAATGTATTTCAGTTGCTTTAGTGTCTTCAGTAACACAGAGCATTTCAAAGGAAAATGCTGGGTTTTAATTATTTTTGTTATTTTCACAAGGGGCTTGGATATTTTGAGAAAGGCTATGATAAGTGAAGCAAGAAGCAAGCCAAAAGAAGTAGTTCACCTCTTTCACTAAAATATTTTCTTTTTCTACATTCATTGTCCTAAGTACTTAAACACCAAAAAAACCCACAAAACTTTAAAATAAACTTTAACTTTTGCAATTTTACAATAGAAATGCTTGCCAGAAAAAAAAAAAAAAAATGTATCTTGCTAAGAAGAACAAATAATTACTATTTCAGTCTTCCATTCCCACCCCACTTTCTGCCAACATTTTTAGAGAGGACAAATTATGTGGGCTTATTATTATCATCAGGAGCCACTTTAGGCTGTTATGATCTTAATATTTTAAGAGATTGTTATCATCTAGGGAACCTTGTGTGATTGTCATGCGAAGAGCACCACTGAGTCCATTTCAAGACAGATGGTCTGAGCTGAAATTGGAAGTGGGTGGAAGGTTGTATTTTGTTTGTTTGTTTTGTTTTCTTTAACCCCTAGAAATAAAGACAATCAACAGGGAACTGCCTATTTTGCAGTAGCTGTTGCCATTAATCTCTCTGTATGCAAAATTATACCTGAAATTTTAAATAATTGTACTGGTTGTTATTACCTAGTCCATACAGGTAGTGCTGCCACTACCAGTGCAGCATTGCAGATTGGTAGATCACTTTTTTTTTTTTTTTTTTTTTTTGATAAAGTAAAAAAAAGAGAGAGAAAAAGAGAGAGAGAGTAACTGTGTATAGGAAGAGTACCCTGTCACTGGTGGGAATCCTTTCTAAATGTCTGAGTCAGCAAAAATGGTGCCTGAGCTTTCTCCTTGGACCACAACAAAAGTTTTTTGTTTTTTTTTTTTCTTCTTGTTTGTTCAGAGATTTTCCCCACAATGTTCTGGGGCCCCCAGCACAAGCAGCATGGTAGTATTAGAACAAGTCCAGAGGAGGGTCACAAAAATGATCAAAGGGCTGGAGCACTTCTTCTATGGAAACAGGCTGAGGGAGTTGGGGTTGTTCAGTCTGAAGAAGAGAAGGCTCTGGGGAGACATCTGAGAGTGTTGTCCAAGCAATTCTTGAATTCTGTCAGGCTTGGTGCAATGACCACTTTCCTGGGGAGCCTGTTCCAGCGTCCTTCCATTCTCTTGGTGAAGAACCTTTTCCTAACATCCAGCCTGAACATCCTCTGTCACAGCTCCATGCCATTCCCTCAGGTTCTGTCACTGTCACCAGACAGAAGAGATCAGTCCCTCTGCTCCCCTTGTGAGGGAGCTTCAGGATACCATGGGGCATCCTCTTCTCCAGGCTGAACAAGTGAAGTGACCTCAGCCACTCACAATACATCTTGACCTCTAGACACTTCACATAGCCCTCCTTTGGAGTCTTCTCTAATAGTTTTATGCCCTCTTGTAGCACCAAAGACCACACATGGTATTCAAGGTGAGGCTGTACCAGCGTAGAGCTGAGTGGGACGGTCACTTCCTTTGACAGGTTAGCAAGGCTTTACTCGATGCATCCCGGGATATGGTTGGGAGATGCCAGCCTCCTGGCTGCCAAGGCACACTGTTGATTCATATTGAACTAGCCATTGACCAAAATCCCCAGATTCTTTTCTACTTAGTTGCTCTTTAGCCTCTCATCCCCCTGTCTGTACATTTATTCAGGGTTGCCACTTCCCAGGTACAGAATCTGGCACTTGCTCTTGTTAAGCTTCATATTATTAGTGATTGCCCAGACCTCTAATTTTTCAGGATCTCTCTGCAAGGCCTTTCTACCCTCAAGAGAATCAACAGCTCCTCCCAGTTTAGTGTCATCTGTGAACATACTCAGTATACCTTCAAGTCCTGCATCCAAGTCATTTATGAAAACATTAAATAGATCTGGCCCAAAAATAGAGCCCTGGGGAACCCTGCTAGTGACTGGGCACCAGCCTCTAACTACAACTATGCTATTACTGCAATTCTTTGAGCCTGACCTGCCAGCCAATTGTTCACCCACTGTATTATGTATTTATCTAGCTGTATACTGAACATTTTGTCCAGAAAGATACTGTGAGAAATAATATTGAAAACTTTACTGGAATCCAAAAAGATTACATTAACTGGCTTCCTGTGGTCAACTAGATGGGTAGCCTTGTTGTAAAATGAAATTAAGTTCATTAGCAGGACCTTCTCCTTATGAACGCATGCTGGCTATGACCAATGACAACATTGTCCTTTAGGTGTTTTACAATAACTCCCAGAATAATCTTCTCCACAACTTTACCAGATACCTCTGTGAGACTGATAGTCTGTAACTAAGGGTTTGTTTTCATACCCTTCTTAAAAATTGTAACAAAGTTTGCCATGCAGCTTTCAGTCCACTGGGACCTCTCCAGATTCCCAAGACCATTGTAAAATAATTGAGAGGTCTCCTGATGACATTAGCAGCTCTCTGAGTACCTTGGGATGGTAGATTTATATTCACCCAGGTGAGCAGCAAATCCTACACAAGTTCAGGGCTGGCTGGGAGTTTATCAGATCCACATACATGTTATAGGAAAAAAAAAAAAAAACTTTCCTAAGGAAAAACAGTAACATCTGTCACGATGGTTGAACTAAAAGGAACATTTATGCAAAAGCATTATTGGAAAGATGCTCTGAGTCCCTAAATGAGGTGGCAAGCTGGTTGAGATCCAGAAAACTGCGTTAAAGCAGTACTTAGAATGCTGTCTCAGCATAGCTTTCTGTGCTTGATGGTTATCAGCCATTCCAAAGTTAATTTGCAAATTAATCACCTATTAACATGTAATAGCATTAGTTGGCACTATAGAATATAAATCCCTAGATTCTGGAAGAAAATTCCTCTAAGCAGCAATCCTAAAATAAATTTATATGGTTTGTTTTGAATTTCCATTTCAAAAAATGTCAGGAGTTTTTTTTTTTTTATTTTATTTTAATAAAAAGGTCTGTTTTAGAATTCCATGTTAAATTTTTGAATGGAAAACTATTATTCATGTTCTCTTCGTGTGTGATACCTCTTCCTGTTTCCATTCTACCGGAGACTAAGTTATCCTGCCTCTTTGTGATAACTTCTTTATCAGTCCAAATTAAGGCAGTTAAAGAAGTGTTACAAGTAAGAGCTTAAATCCATTTAGTAATAAAAATTAAATGTTCCCATAAAGCTTTGCATTTGTTCCTTTGTTACACCAGCAGAAGTGATATGATCTCATGAAAAAGTGTAAACTACTTCCAGCCTTAGTAGGAAGATGCATGTAGTTCAAATTGTCTCATGATAGTTGGCCTAGGAAAAGGAAAATTCAAGTAACACATTTTTTATTTAATTGTGTAGAATAGTAATGTCAAAAAGGAGAAAATACTTCTACACTTCATGTGCCTCTTTGTAGAACTGTAAGCCTTTTATTTATGCTTTTCCAGCCAATAGTTCAGGTTATTTTATTTTACATCTCTATGTGACAAGAGTAAATCACCACAGCCTACAGGTGGAAGTGTGATTTAGCAATCTATTGAAGGCTGAGTTATGCTGTATTTCTCCATTTTATCACCATGTGGAACATTACTTTTCTGTTAGTCCATTAAAAATATTTTCTGTGCTCACTCTTCTTCAAAATATTTCTGTATCACTACATAGTGTAGTGTACAATGGTATAATGCTCTGTACTTACTATGATTTCTTTCATCTAAGCATTACAAAATATTAAGTGCTGACACTTGCAATGTGTCTTGAAATGTGGATAAGTGTTACAACTTTAAATAGACAAACAGATACCCCAAAAGTGTGAGTGATTATTTCCAAGTTATGTAGCAAATACTACAGCTGAAGAAATATCTTGAATATCCACAGTCATGGGAGCTTTGTCCAAAATTCCCCATGTTTTATGGCATTTAGAACTGTTGAATGAAGAACTCTTCTGGTATATTTAAACGGCACCATAATTCCCATACCTCAGCACTTTTTCCTCTTTTCAGATTTCATAACAAGGGGTTCAGTTTTTATTTTTTTTATTTTGCTGTGTATATTTGTTTGTAAGTATATCACAGTATATCACAGTGCTGACTGTAGTTGAAAGTACTTGCTTACAAACTTAAAGATCACACAGACTTCAGATAACTTCAGTTTTACCTGTTTATCTTCACAGGCATTTGTAAACAGATATGTTTCAAAGTATGTGCTTTAAAAGTTCTCAGAATCACACCAGTATCTTGCAGTAGAGGCTGGTATTTTTTTCTAAACCCTTGTTAACCTCTTTCTGTGAATATAAATGTTCATGCTTATGCACTTTTTGTGTGACTCACTTCCTCTGACATGTCTTCATCTTCCACTCGACTTGAAGCCTTCAGCTAACACATTCTTACAAGAGCACCATAATTTCTGTCCTGTAAAGAAACTCATATGACAACCAGAGTTGCTCAGTCCTCTGCCACTGATGTCACTAGTTCCTGAAAATTGGTCCCTAGGCTAGGTTGGGGATCATCTCACATACAAATGTGTAAATTTACATACAAACGTAACATACACATTGTATAAAATTTAGACCACTAAAGTAATTTAGTCTTGTAACCTACTAGAACCCTACCAGTCAAGAGAACGAAAATTGACTTTGAATCTAGTTCAACAGATCTTTACAGCCAGATGGGGAGGAGGCTTAATTAAATTCCAGAAGTTCCTTCTGTTTTGCAGAGGGAATGTAGTTGCTTATCTTTTGAGTGTCTAGATGCAAATAAGATGAATCCCACCTTCAGCATTTCTTCCAGGAATTTGATATTTTTATGTAAAACAGAGAAAGGAAGGTTCATTTGGTTAAAAATCATTATTATGATTATTTTGCAGTATTTCAGCAGCATTTTGTAGTGTTCATACTATGCAGGGTTTCATTTACAGTGAAAAATTTTTCATGCTTACTTCAGATGATTCTGTGATTCTATGTTCTTTTCATACAGCTTGCACTCACTATGAAATTAAACATGCCTTGATGATACAGGCTAAAAAGAAAACATTTGTGTTTTGTTTCCGTGCAGTAATTTCTTGTTCAATATATGTATTGGAACAGGTTGCCCAGGGAGATGGTGGAGTCACAATCCCTGGGAGTGTTTAAGGAAAGGCTGGATGTGGTACTTAGAGACATGGTTTAGTGGGTGACATTGGTAGTAGGGGGATGCTTGGACCAGATGATTTTGGAGGTCTTTTCCAACCTTTATGATTCTACGATTTTTGTCTCACTATAATTTTGTGCAAATCATCACATTCTGGATTTGATATTCAGCTTTACTCCTCATTTTCAGACCTTTTCTATATTCTAACCTCATAATTTTGAAGTAATTAGAAAGACAAGTAGAGTGAAGTTTATATGCTGTAGGGTTGTCAATGTAGTTAAATGTTTGTTGCATGCTAGACGTTGCAAAATTTAAAATGCAAAGTACTAGTTATTTTCTGTTAGGTGTATTAGTAGATTTCTGTGCATCATAGAATAGAAGTGCCAAAAGATTCTTGCTAATGAAAACCTTTTTCTTTACCCATATCAATAAAATACTATGTAATATTTTTCATGTAGTCTGGATTTTTCTATAAAAGATAAATTCTGATTTTGAGAAAAGCTTCTAATGGCTCTCCCTTTTCATATAATTTTCATGTGTGTTTGTGTTCTTACTTGTGGATGAAAGTAGCTCTGGATCCTACTTCTCAGGATACGTTTAAAATTAACAGTATACACAAATAATAAACCTAAGCTTTTTTTTTTTTCTTTTTTAACTTCCCATTGTGTAATTGATGTGTATTTCCAGGATTTCAGGTCGATAGTAGTTCAAAAATATGCCTTTAATATTTTGAAGAACCGAGTGTTAAGAAATTGCTTTGCCCAATTCTGCAAAGGCTTTTGGGCACAGATATTATGAATCATGTTGCACACTACAAATTTAGTTAGCATAACACTAAAAGGCATATCTTAGAATAGAATTGTGCTCTGAAGAACTAGATAAAATATTTTTGCTTTATGTATGCGTACTCCATTTCCAAATTCTATAAAATAAATGGTATGCAATTTTTGAACTAAAAATGATAAAAAGATAATTCAAAACAGCATTTTCTGGGTAGAAGATTTTCTGTTTTTTTTTTTTTATTATTTTTTTTATTTCTGTTTATGCTGATTTAATGTATATTGCTAGTATAGATAGCTATGATATCTATGAAATTATTTCTTAGCTAAATTAAAAGAACAGTAGACTTTTTTATTGCAGTTGTGTCCTAACCACAAGCCTGCTCTAAGTCTATGGACAATAAAGTTGGGAAAGAGACAACTTTCACTATTCTAAAGCTGAGTGTTTCTCATACAGCCCTTGGGGACACATTCTAATACAGGTGACTCTGTAGCAGGCTGGAAGACGCTTCTCATGTAGACAGTTCTTGGAGTGGTGACAGGTAAATCTGAGATCAAAGTCCAGATGTTTCAAGTTTTGAAGAATCACTGGATGACTTTGTAGCTCGAAGTGAGACATTCGATAGCTTTCTCAGTTTTTGAACCAAAAAAAAAAAAAAAATAAATCCAAGAATAAATTACTTTTCTCATAAGATGTTTGGGAAAAGTGAGATGCTGAAGGATGAAAAATATAAGAGAAATATGGTAGCTGTTGTGAGAAACCTTAGGAAGGTTTGTTTCATTTAATGAAATGAAGCGATTGTACTCTCCTGTACTCTGCCTGAATTTTTCTGTTCCTACCATCTTCTGTTGCAACTCACATATATGCTTGTCAGAAAAACATGCTCTTAGTAACATGGGGTAAATTTTGTGTCGTTTTTGTTTGTTTATTTTATTACATCAGCTAATACATTAGGCTTTAGGATGATATCATTACTTCTCAGGGGGTACAACCTCTTAGGACAGCAAACAAGATTTGAAACAGAGATTAGCACTTAGAAATTTCTTGGCCTCATCTGATAAAGTTATGATCAATTACCATTATGATAAATTAGAAATTTTATATCTGATAAACTCCAGTATCTTAGTCTCTGTCTAACTAGAAAACTACGTGGTAGATCTATCTAGCCACATAGCCCTAGCCCCAGAAGGCAAAAGCAGGGACTGGGAGGATGATGAACCACCCAGTGGAGGAGATCAGGTTTGAGACCAGCTAAGGAACTTAAACGTACACAAATCCATGGGTCCTGAGGAACCTGGCAGATGTAGTTGCTAAGCCACTAACCATAATATTTGAGAAGTGATGTCAATTTGGTGAATTTCCCCCTGCCTGGAAGAGGGGAAAAATAACCCCCATTTTTAAAAAAGGGAAAAAGGGAGGGGGGAAAAAGAGGAGACCCAGGGAAGAATACAGGCCAGTCAGTCTCACCGCTGTGCCCGGCAAGATCATGGAGGTTTCCTCCTGGAAACTATGCTAAGGCACATGGAAAATAAGGAAATGATTGGTGACAGCCAACATGGCTTCACTTAGGGCAGATCATGCCTGACAAACCTGGTGGCTTTCTACAACAGGGTTATGGCATTGGTAGTTAGGGGAAGAGCAACTGATATCATCTACCTGGCCTTGTGCAAAGCATTTTACACTGCTGTCCCACGTGATATCCTTGTCTTGAAAACAGAGAGACATGGATTTGATGAATGGATCACTCAGCGAGTAAGGAATTGGCTGGATTGTTGCACTCAAAGAGTTGCAGTCAATGGATCAGTGTCCAACTGGAAATCAGTAATCACTGGTGTTCATCGGGGGTCAGTATTGGAACTGGCATTGTTTTGCATCTTTGTTAGGGGCATCTACAGTGGGATTGAGTGAACCTTCAGCAAGTCTGCAGATGACACCGAACTGTGTGGTAAGACTGACACAGTGGAGGGAAGGGATGCCATCCAGAGGGACTTGGACAGGCTTGAGAGGTGGGCCCATGTGAATATCATGAGGTTCAACAAGAGCAAGTACGAGGTCCTGCATCTGGCTTGGGGCAATCCCAAACACAACTACAGGCTGGGCAGAAAATGGACTGAAAGTAGGAGAAGGATCTGGAGTGTTGGCTGATGAGAAGCTCAACATGAGCTGACATTTTGCGCTTGCAGCCCAGAAAGCCAACTATATCTTGGGCGGCATCAAAAGAAGTGTGGCCAGCAGGATGAGGGAGAAGTTGTGGTAGCCCCATTCCTGGGAGTCTTTCAGGCTAGGTTAGATGGGCTTTGAGCAACCTGTTTTGTTGGAAGATGTTCCTGCCCATGGCAGGGGAGTTGGAATTAGATGATCTTTAAGGTCCCTTCCAAGTCAAACCATTGTATGATTCTATGATTATATGTGCAAATAGCCAGATCACCATATGTTTGTAGAGTAAGTGTTGGTGTGTTCATTCCACTTGAAGTAATGTAAATTATTAGATAACTTTACTAGGTATTTTCTGAGCTTCAAAATTCAGTCATTCATCATACAATATGCATGTAATACAACAGCTAAGTAGCCTTGATAAATCTGTGGTAATGAACACTATGTCATACTTACCTGTTCACTTCTCTAAATCCATATTTAGCTCAAGTTTAATGTAAAAATTTGGTGAGTACATATATAACACCTGCACTGCACGTGAATGCTGATACAACTCAAATACACTTCAAGTTTTTTTTTTCAGCACCAGGATTGCTTGGGCCTTCAAGGTTCTTTCCCAGTTTATGATTTAGCTCTTCCCCAAGGATAATATAGTTATATAGTCTTTGTACTTAAAAACTGTCTTTTATCACATAATTGATAGAGATGTAATTTATATCTCATTCATATTTGTTGGGGTTGGAACTAGATGATCTGTAAGGTCCCTTCCAACCTAAACCATTCTATGATTTTTTTTTTTTTTTAATAAAAAAACGGTAGCTCATTTTCAGTGCAGTTTCAACAGTCTTCAAATCATCAAAACTAACAATTAAATTCGTAATACTGATTAGGGTCCAGGACCTATTTTCTACTTTCTATAAATAAACAGATTTTCCCACAGTACTCTTAATGACAAATAACTAAACAATCTTTGATAAAAACAGTAGGGAATTATTTCTGATTTTTTTTTTTATCATGTATTTTTCAGGTATAGTTGTTTCAAACAATGAAGCAGCTATTGATTTTTTTTCCTTGATTTTTAGTTTCTCTTCTCAGGAGAAAGGACTTTTTTTTTTTTTTTTTTAATCTAAAAAAGAACCCCACCTGCCAAACATACAATACAAGTTGTATCATTGTAGCTAAGCTATCTGCAAATTCTTGCCTTGATTGGTATGTGAAAAATACATGGAGTGTCTTTGTTATATTGTGATTTAATGATTGAGATTTGTTTTATTCCTGTGAGTGCTGCATTTGACTCTTTGTACTTGCACAGGGTTAGTGAGCGTGAAGCTGCATTGGAATCAGCCCTACGGATGTTGCAGGTATTCTACCTGGATCTCGAAAAGTTCCTTGCTTGGCTTACAGAAGCTGAAACAACTGCTAATGTCCTGCAGGATGCTACACACAAAGAAAAGATACTAGAGGATGCCAAAACAGTTTGGGAGCTCATGAAACAGTGGCAGGTAAGTCAAGTGCTTCTGTTCAGAGGCATGTCAGTTATCCAAAGTGGTATTTCCCCTCTGTCTCCCCAGTATGCAGCTACTCAACAAAACTGAAATTGTTTTGGAAAAGAACTGATTCTGCTACTAACCCTTAAGTGTTGCTGTGGCAATTGTTGTAGAGAGCTAAGGTGAGTTACACTATGATTCCATCTGACATTTTTCAGTATATATTACATTTGAAACAGCTTTAAAAATGAACAGAAAGGAAACTTTGCTGAAATGGGCTTTTAGCATTGTTTTTGTTGTTTTTTATCACATAAAAATGAGTTACTCTGCCAAGTTACAGTCTTGAATTGAGCACTTGACAGAGATGAGCGTTTATTATTCAGTTCTGATATTTAGAGAGGTTATATAAATTGTGTCTGGTTTATTCTCTGTAGCTTAACTGAATTAGTTTTCCTCTATTACTTTCAAATATGTGAAAAATGTTAATCTGGTATTTGGCTGATTATTGCAACAGCTTGTTGACAATAATAAAAAGAAATAATGATTAAAAAATTCATAGCAAATGGCTGGACAGTTTTCAGACAGTTGATTCCTCTGAAAACCAAAAATCTTTAAAGAGAGAGAGAATGTTTGCATTTGGTGTTCTGGAGAATCTGGAGAAGAAATAATCAGTTGAGATGGTACTATTAAAATATATTGTTATACTTTCTTTGTATTGTCTTCATTATTATGAAGTGTATGTCTGTGTGGTGAGTTCTTAGATATCTTAAATATGAGGTTGGCTGGATGGTTGGAAGGCAGGACCCTTTCATACAGAACTCCTTGACAGTAGATGATTTTTATGTTGACATTGAAATCAAAACTGGAAATTCCTGTCACTGAAGGCTCTATTCTTTATTTCTGAAAAACATTATTAAAAAAATTATACTTGTAAGTGATAATGTGGAGTATGTACACTGGATAGAATACTACTATTTTTTTTTTCACTACTGTATTAATCTATAGTTCTGATTATATTACTGAACTGCTGTTAAATTCCATTATGGTGGAGTCTAAAATCTAAAAGTTGTGGCATTGAAGAGAAGCAAAATCTGAATCACATTTTTAATAGTGAGATTTCTTTACACTAATTGCATTTTATGCTAATACACCGTAAGTCTCTGTGTATTTCTGACTTCTGTTGGTGTGAACCTGGAGAGCAGATTTGTGCAGAAGATAGTTGTCTGCTGAACAGTTAATCTTCAGTACTGGCCATTTTTTTTAATATTCTGTAGCTTAGGTTGTTTGTTGGTACTAGCATTTAAACAATTGAATTATCAGATATTTGCAGAAGGTTTGTGATTTTTTTTTTTTAATGTGATCAGTGAAAAATGAGTTATCTGTCAAATTAGAGATTCTTAAAAAATTAGGTCAAAAGCATCTTTCTTAAATGTAATGGAGCTTTGCAGACCTTTCCAACTAGTACCTATCTTTCCAACTAGTATCTTTGTTTTGTTTTGTTTTTCAATTTCCACATTAGAACCATTCACAACTGTAGACAAACAAAAAAAAAAAATGGAGACAAGTCCTTTTCCCCATAAATAAATAGTCAAGTACTTAAAAATCCACCATGTAAACAATTGTTTTGAACTGTAAACCTTTTTTTGTCTAAAGATTTTTTATGCACTTAAATTGAGATGTGAGATTAAATTTTAAATTATTCTTACCAGGATTTTGGTACATAAATATCATTTTAGGTAGGAAGGGTAAAAACTAACCCATACTTGCAATTTCATTTGCAAAGAGCAAACATCATTCTATTCACTAATCTTAGTGGTACAAGAAATATTATTCTTATATTTTAAAAGAAACATTGGTATGCTGAGGCAACAAAAACAGCAGTTTTGCAGTCTTTTGCTTCCAGAAGATTTACACATACCTGTCCAGCAGTAGCACAAAAATTATGGACTTTTGGTGATTATAGAACCAAATATTTTGATAGTGGATTTTTTTTTTAAATTTTTATTTGTTTCTTATTTGCATGTGCGTGATGATCTGCCTGTGTGTGAATAGACTTGCTTGTCTTCATGAGCTATCTGCCTATTGCTGTTTCTGTCACCCTCTTTATGCCATTTTTAAGCCTCCAGAAGAAATCTTATAATTCACAAGCAGAAGTGGATTTTCAATGTCCTTCTCCTGAATGGAGTCTGATTGCTATCTGTCTAAAAGCTGGAAGAGTTGTTCTCTTCCCTCCTATCCTCCCCTTCCACCCCCCTCAGCCCCCCCCCTTTCTCAAGTAGCAGGAAAGTTCCTCTTTTTTTTTTTTCCGAAGAGGCAAAAAGGAAATAAGGAGAGTTCAGTTTAAGTAAACAGAATACTGCTGAATACTGCTTTGTTTAGAAATCATTATTGGGAAAGACAATTTTTTCCTGTATTTTTTGAAGAGCTACAGTAAAGTGTCCATTGAAGATTTGCATCTTCTTCCCTTTCATTGAAGTATCACTTATTTGAAACATAGTGATTAACTACAAGTAATTTAATAGGATGCATCTTTTCACTAGTGTGTGTTCTTAGTGATCAGAGCATCATAGCATCATCTTTTATCTTTTTTTTTTTTTTTTTCTAGAATAGGGACTTCAATAACAGCAAATGCTTTAAGTGCAGGAAAGTGTAAATGATGTGAAATGTGTAGTGTGTTTGTTTACCCAGTAATACAATGTATGAACATTATGTGGTGACTGCAGCTTTGTCTGGAGACTTGGCATTGTTCTCAAATGATAAATGATGCTTTTGTAGCAATTCAACATTACTGGAGGGGGACATATGTGCAGAAGAAAATACAAACTTCCATAAACTTTAGCTCCTTTATTAGGAAGTTTTTTTTTCTTTTTTTTTTTTTTTTTCCTGATGATGAGTGTCATACAAAATGATTGGACAATAGCAATAAAAGTTGGAAACAAAGTATGAATATATTAGTAGGTATTATGGCTACAAATATGCTAGCAAGTTAAATGTGTCCCTGATCTGTCTCTGGCACCAAGGCTGACTGTCACTAAAAAGCTACATCCATGTTCATGAACTGTTCTACAGTTAGAAAAGTCAAATATGCTATGTTTCTTATGTAAAACTTTTAATTAAAAAAAAAAAAAAAAAAAAAAAAAAAAAAACACAACTGAATGACATAAAAAAAAAAGTAAATATATGCAATAATCTGAGAATGCTCAGCTGTGATAATGAGTAAATTAATGTGATTCATTAGGAAAAACAATATTGGCAATAATCATAACACAGTGGTCCATATCATTAGTCACATTGTAAATACTTGGTAACTTGTTCAATCAAAAGGAGAACCAGGAAACCTGGAACATCATTTATATTAGAGAAGAAATAAGTAATTAGAAAAAAAGAACTTTGTCCAAAGTAGCAGAGATAATAGCATGATGGTCATTGCAGAAGAATTATGTAAGGAAGAATTTTTGGCATCCTAACTAATGGCTTTGGAAGCATGATACCTATAAAGAGATACCTATATCTGTATCTAAACAGCTTCCCAGGAGGTGTCTTCCTCAAGCCCTGCCCCAGCACAGGAAAGACTATAACTGCTTTCAGCTACAGATACGTTTTTCCAATTAACAGTTTGTTTTCCATATGAAATCAGATTTTTATTTTTTTTTCTCATGTAAGGCTGGATCTAGATCTTAGGAAGTAAAACAGAAAGGTAAGTTCTGTTTAAAGATTACTGTCTCCCAAGTCTTTTGAAATAAAGTTTGAAAAATTAGGCTTATGGAGTTTCCAGAATTTACGCTTAAATATCACAGAATCACAGAATCACAAATATGATATATGGAATTAGATCTGCAGTTTCTATCTTGTTCTTTATGAAGTTGCATGAACTCATATAATGTGAAAAAAAAAAGCCATTATGAGTGCTGAAATGTTACAATTCTGTTTTAACCTACTACTTCTAGGCAATAGTTATAAAGCAATGTTTTGGTGAAGAATTATGTCACCAGACAATGAAAAAAATAAACTTCTTAGTTCAGTCCTCACATTTTTGAGGTGCTTCTTTTTTCTTTGCATGTTCAGAAACAATTGGATCAAATGTCACTAATAAAGATAAATCTTTTCCTGATACTTAGAAATTCATTCATTAGCAGAGGGAGAAGGTGAAACTTAACTGCACATTCTAATTACCTGATGATGTAATTATATTAAATGGTTGCACTATAAATATGGAGCTTGTTTATATAAGCATGTATTTGTATGCATCATTTGTCTGAACTGACAATAACGTAATGTTTGAGGTGATTCACACTTCTAGAAGACTTTCTGCAGAATTTTCAAGGGTACAAGCCAGTTACTTCTAAGACTTGCATAATTGTGGTGATTTTCATTGTCTAATTTAAATACATCATGTGTTCCCATGAAGCCTGATTTGATGCAGAAACATATGGGAAATGAATTTTATTTTGTGTTTTCTTACTTCTAGAGATATGAACTCTCAACTGTGTTAATTACTCGTCTGGTTTGCCTTTCCAGTAATAATCATATGTGACATTTTATACAGCTTAAATAATATTGGGTATAAATTTGAAATTAGTGTGGATTTACGCCATTATTTTAAGAACGCAGTGATTGTATATTAAGTCTGTAGATGTATTTACTCAAATATTTTATCACTGAAGTTTGACAAAGAATACTGCATGTGAAACCTATTCAAAGAGTAGCTAGAGTGCTTTCACAGATTACCAAATGTATCTGAAATAACCTACAGTGTTGACCAATAGAGACTAGAAGTATGACAGCAGAATATAAATGAAGCTACATTAATAATTTTGGCTTGGAAAGTGTAGCATTTTTTTTTTTTTTACTAACTTCATGCTTACTTAACCTATGATCTAGGTAGGTTTCATTTAGATTCAGTAATTTGGGTGTTAATAATAAGAAAAATATGCAGTGTCTTAAGTTATGTCTAGGAATGTTTAATATGGGCAGTACCCATATCTTCTCGCACTACCTAAACCAAGGTACATGAACTGCACTCAAGGTGTTCTTGTTTCTTCTATTCCCATCAATACTTCAGAAGTGTTCAGCTATTTTTAAGGTATCCAGGCTGTTTTTGCAACAGTAGGAAGCTGAGACAGATACATATTCCTGACTCTTCTCAGTTACTGAGCAACACAGGTTCTTTGAGAGAATAAATTTTCCAATTTGATTTCAAACTTAATTTACATATAATTGCCCAGCACACTTAATTTTATGAGCTGATATATTAATTGGATGATGAATCTGAAAATAGAGAAGAGTATCTGTAACACTCTTGCTCAGTTCAGTGGAGGTCACTAATAATTATTCAATAATAATTAATTTTCTAGTACTTACCTTATGGTCAGTTAATGCTTAGTGGCTATGGCACTTATGGTGGGGGGAAGAAGAAGGAGCTAGGCTCTTCTCAAGGGTGTCCGGAGACAGGACAAAGGGCAATGGGTGCAAACGGAAACATGGGAGATTCCATAAGGAAAAACAAAACATGCTGAGTGTAGTCATATAGTGAAACACGATATCCAAATGAATTGTGGAATCTCCATTCTTGGAGATCTACAAAACCCAGCTGGACATGGTTGGAGCAACCTGCTCCAGTGAGATTGGGTCAGATGATCACTAGAGGTCTCTTCCTGCCTTGACCATTTTTGTGATTTGTAGTCTGATCACATAATCTCTGGACACACAGTCAATCATTCTGTAGACTATGTTTTATTATTATTATTTAAATCTACAAATGGTAAAGCATTAACATGGTTTAGTAATAAGAAACTGAAATCCTTGCTATTTCTTGAGAAAACTTCATAAAGATCCTTCCAGGAGCTCCTGAGTCACATGTCTAAGTAAGTAGGAGGAAAACCAAACAGAAAAAAGAAAAAGATCAAGTGACGGAGAAGTTACCTCAGAGAATAAAAATAATTACACATTTTTAAGTGACTGATTGCTAGAAACTGGGGAGACTGAAAGGTGAAAGCTAGGCATAAATGTTGAAAGTAGTACAAGTATTTTTAGCATAAATTAAAATTCAGTATTTTTTCCTTATCTAACCCCACAACCTTTGGCCTTCAAGGTTTTTTCTCTTAATCCATTACTCTTACACCTAAAATAACAATTTCCTCAGGAGTCATCATTGAGATATGAAAGATGAGTTTTGCCTGAACTAATACTTTTTTGAATTGGATTTACCTTTGTGTAGTGTGTTATCTGATTGATGCTTCCAGGAAAGCAGAGTAAGAAATGCTAGCATAGTCCTGGGCTGAGACTGCCTCCAGTCTACATACAGTACTTCTAATTAGGTCCTAATACTAAGCTCCTAGTTTGCTACTAAGACCATATATTCACATATTCTGGTTAAAAAAAAAAATAATAATAAAAATAAGTGTTTTGTGTTGATACCTCTATTTGTAATTGAATTAATTGGGTGGATGGGAAAGGAGCGGTTCACAATATGGTAAGGGAGCTTCTGGTAAATCTGACAACCTATCAATGTGTAGTGTGTACAAATATGCCTCTGAAGAACAAGACAAAGATTTTATCTACGTTCAATCAGGTTTTCTGGTGTGTTTTCTATTTTTATTTTATGAACCAAGATGCAATACTCCAGTGGCATAAATAGCCAGTATAGCTTAATGCCTCTCAACTACGTTATGATTAATATGCCACTGTGGAAAGCATTGTAGATAAGGACATTGTTGGTTCAAAGAATATGTAATATATAATCACATAAAAATAGATAAAATTGGTGAAATCAATGATATCCCTTGTGCACAGGTATAAACGTGTATTTATGTTTGAAGCTTTAAGTCCTGAAAGATGCACAAATCGGTAACCCTTTAGAATGCTTTCTGAAAATAATTCTTCAAATCAGTTCTGAAAATGTTTAGTTATATTGGTTTTATATTGCTACAGTTTATCATCTGAATTGGGTTTGCTGCTTTATGATTTCTTTTTCCTTCTCTAAGAAGTAAGTTTTATTAAAAAGACTGCTTAACACCAGAGCGTGTGGTCAAGCAGCATCTTATAATTTCGATATAATGGTATTCTTGCTATCTTTTGAGACTGATTTTGCTTGATTCAAACAGCAATGGCAATTTCAGTGTTGTTTCTGTATCATGATGTGCCTTGATATGTTAGAAAGGGGAACAGGAAGTTTCAGGGAGAGGGGGGGACATTACGCAGAAAGAGAAAAGCTATAAAATGGTGCAGCTGTGTAGAGTAAAGTTACTTCATGGCGCTGAATATATTCACAGAGAGTTTTAGCTGATGATTCTCAATGGTGAAGGCAGTGTCCCAGCTGTTCATCTGAACTGGATATTAAAGTGGTCAGGAAATCAGCAAGAAAACAATGTAGATGTTGCTACTTTTTTCAGACACTGTAACTGTTTTAGTTTGGGTAATCTGAATTATAAAACCAGTAAATGGATTGATGCTGAATCTAGGAGTGGATAGAGCAACATATGTATTCTGCTTCTGGCACTCTTCAGTTCTTCTCTGAACTTCCCTAAATTTAGAACAAAACCATAATCAGTGTTATTTTTCTTTTAGAAAATAAGATTATGCTTCCTTTAAGTGATTTAGTACTTAGTTACTAGAGCGAGATGTAAATATTCTTAAAACTTATTGCCAGGGAAAATAATTAACTCTCAATTGTCAGAAATCTTACATATAAAGTGGGTGTTTATAAAAAAGAATAACGAATTTTTGTCCTTTAATTTCTCATTTACATGTATTCTCATAGTCAAGTTAGAAGAAAAATCACATTTGTCAAATATGTTAAAAAGCATAATATATGCTCACTCAGTTGACTTATGTTTTTCTCTTTAAAAGTTTATTGAGCACACCAGAAGGATGGCCCTAAGAAATTTATTTGCATAATGTGATGTAGTGAAGTAACAAAAGGAGAAAAATAAGACCTATTCTTAATTCTCCTCATATGTTACTTTTCCTTAGAAAATTTCCATGAAACTGAGTATTTCTTCACTTTGGCAAAGTGTTTCAGCTCCTTTATGGAGGAAATTTCCTTCACAAAATAGTGCTCCAAGCATTGGGTTTCTCACTGTTCCAGGAAGAAGTTTTCACTGCTTCAGCTCATGTAGCTGTCAGGACCCGTGAATGGGCACAGCTATGAAACTACTCTGTGGCTCCAATAATCAGTCAGATATCTGTGTGTCAGTCTTTTGTGAGACTCTGCTGTATTGCTGACTGCTGCTGCTTCTGAGGACAGGTGAGAAGAGCAGGGTAAGAAGGAGACAAAAACCTCAACCTGAGTGCTGGAATCTAATTGCTGTTGCTACAGCATTTTATCCAAGTGGTTTTGATAGCAGTAAGTAACTAAGCCCAGGGAAATGATTTTTCTGGGTGCTTGAATGGTGAGGCTAAGCAGACCTCAGGAAATGGTAAAGAAGGGAAACATAGTGGGCAGTAAGTTTACCTGATAGTCCATCTGCCAAAGGGCAGATCTCTCTGATTTGGGGTGTGCAAAAAGGACATGATACCCACTTTTAGACTTGTCTTAATCTTCTTTTTTTCTCTCTCGATACATTTACTGTCTCTTGTCACTTTTTTGATTAGATATTTTGGTCATTGAGGCAGAGAGGATTCTTTTTAGGGTTACAATATGTTATTAAGGGTATTTACGCCAAATTATTCTCAGAGTCTGATTTAATAGGTTACCTACCCTTCTGGATGATCTGTGATTTACATACCCTAGCTTAGGGCCCTTTGCAACTTGAAGTTGAATTGAAGTGACTGCAATAATACAGTAGGGTCTTTGCACGAGTTCTTTTGTGTGGAATAACTCTGCTGAATAAGAATAGTGATTGGAGAGGCCATAAGCAGGAGAGGTCTGAATCTTAATTCTCTATTCTTACCTCAGAAAATTTGCAGATATGTTCAGTTGACTAGATTAGGACATCTAAAACAGAATGGCAGTTTGTATGAACTGCTATAGCAGACAAAGACACATATTTCCTACTAGCTGGTTATTTCAATTGTTTTTAGTATAATATACTAACAGTCACCAGAGGTGTTGGTATGTGAGTGAAAGCATGTGGACTTTTGATTTAAAATAAATGACTTTTCTATTGCCTATAAGATTGAAAAGATAATGCAATAACTAAATAAATAAATAGGCCATGAGCATCAAAAAGCTACTGTTATAAGTTCAGAAGATGATCATTTTTTATTTTCTGGTACCTTTCTTGATTTGCATATTTTTTGCAGGTTAGAAATCCATATAGCTTACAGAAGCCTGATTGACAAATTTGTATCAGTCAAAAAGATCTTCTGCCAGATTACACTGGTAATTTGTTGTGAAATAATTGATTGAACCCTCAATAGACTATTTTCTTTTTAATGGCAGAAATTTAATATCTTCTATGTGAATCAGATATTACTTTCAGGCGAGCATTGCCAATGGAGCAAATATGAGCTAACCAGTAACTAAGCAGAATAAAGGTGTAAATTATCTCCTGTCCAGAAGTACCATACATAGTCTACAATATTAAACACGCTTAATTTTAATATGTACCTCTTGCTGCTGGGCTAGGCAAAATTTTAAATTTTAATGACTGTTTATCCAGTATACTGAAACCACTTCACTGTGAATAAAAATAAATAAATAAATAAATAGCAAGGCACACTTCTTAGGGGATTAAATGCTGAAAGTAAAATATTGAGTCACTAAATTTTATTGTTGAACTTCAAAGGTCTTTTGCTTGGGAAAACTTACAGTTGTCCTCTTATTTATTGTCCTGTTTATATCAAAGTGTGTTTCAATGAAGTGGCAAATCCTTTCTTCCCATAAACTGAAAAACCTGTTGGAAGCTGTTAGATCAAAGCTACAAAATAAACCTGTTCCAACTTACATTACCGCAGTTACAGACACAACAGTATATTAACCTCAACAGATCATCTTTCTTTTTAACTACAAGAGTATTGTAATTCCATATCTCAAGAGTTAGAGATGTAACAATGTTTAAACTCCAGCTAATTGGTTGGCTTTAAAAAACAATATTAGCCAATTTGTCTTCTAATTGTGTTATATGGAAAAACATGGAAGGTTAGTCCTGCCTCAAAATTATTGCAAAAAATGTTATTTCTGCAATGTGAACTATTGCATGACAGCCTATTATTTCATTATTTTGTGTTTCATGTTAGGCATCTAAGCTATAGGTTTTACACCCAGGTGGTGAAGTGCTGTGTGCCACCTCAGGTAAAACAGGATCATTACTCACTTTAATCCAGCTCTGTGGTTAAGGCATGAAAGAAGAAAGGCCACATGTTGCTCTTAGAAATTAGAGCAAACTTTCTGCTGTATTTACACTTCCGCAACTGTGAATTCCTCACACTAAGGTTAATCTCGAGAGGCAAGTCCTGTTGATCTCAAAAGGAATTTTGCAGATCATCAACAGCTGTTGTATATAGCTCACTGCAGAGACTCTGAACCAGGCATGGGGGTGAGATGGAGTAAAGGGAGAGGAAGCAATGTGTTTTGTTTATATATATATATATTTTTTTTTTGGGGGGGGGGAAGGAGAGAGGGTGTTATTTTTTTATTTTGTTGTTATTTTAATATTTCTCTAAGATCTTTACAACGCCTGGAGGTTGGCATTTTTCATACCAAAGAGTTACTGATATTTAGAATAAAATATACTCATCTGATTTGCTAGAGTTTAAAAAGATGTTATATTCTCTAAAGGGCAAGAAGGAGGATCCAAGGAATTACAGGTCTGTCAGTCTGACCTCAGTCCCAGGGAAGGTTATGGAGCAGAACATCTTGGGTGCCATCACAAAATCGAGTGATCAGAAGCAGCCAGAATGGGTTTATAAAGGGCAGGTCCTGCCTGACTAACCTGAGCTCCTTCTACATGTATGACACAAAATGACCAGCTTAGTAGATAAGCAAAAGACTGTGGATGTTTACCTGGATTTTAGTAAAGAATTTGACACCATCTCCCACAGTATTCTCTATTCTGGAGAAACTGGCTGTTGATCACTCAGACTTCGCACAGTTCACTATGTGAAGAACTAGCAGAATGGCTGGGCTCAAAGAGATGCAGTGAATAGGCTTCAGTCCAGTTGGTGGCTGGTCACCAGTGGTGTTCCCCGGGGTTTTTTGAGGACAGTTTTGTTTCACAGTTTTATCAGTGAGCTGGATACGAGGATGGAGTGCACCCTTAGTAAGTTCATAGATGATACCAAGTTAGGCAGGCCTGCTGATCTGCTTGAGGGTAGGAAGACTCTGCAGGACTTGGATATACTAGATCCATGGGTCAAGTCCAACTGCATGACTACAGCTGGGGACATAACTTCATGCATTGGTATACACTTGGGGAAGAGTTGCTCAGAAGAAAAGGATCTGGGGTGCTGGTTGACAGCTGGGTGAACATGAGCCAGCAGCACACCCAGATGGCCAGGAGGGCCAATGGAATGCATCAGAAATAATGTGGCCAGCAGGATTATGGAGGGGATTGTTGCTTTGTAGGTATAACCGGTGAGACCACACCTCGAATTACTATGCTCTGCTTTGGGCCCCTTTCTATAAGAAAGGTATTGAGTTGCTCAAGTGTGTGCAGAGTAGAACAACAAAGCTAGTGAACAGACTGAAAAACAAGTTTTTTGAGGAGTGATTCGTAACTTTTTCACTTTGTCTAAGCTATTGGAAACAAATAGAGACAGCCTAGACCTGACAGAAATAGGAAAAAATTGCTGTATGAGTTAGGTTTAAGTAAAATAAAAAATAATAATAATAATAAACTTTTAAGATATCTGTCTTTATTAACATGCTGTTTCTGCTGGCTTTTTTTTTTTTCTGTTTTCATTCTCGCTTATAGCGTTGTAAATTAATTTAACATAAAAGGATAAAAATGTTGTTTTTGAATTGTTTCTCATTAAATTATGAAAAAAATTACAATAAATAATAGAAAAGAATGCCTCTGGTATAACCTTCTGTTTGCTCAATTATTGCTGTACCAAAAGTGAATTATTGCAGAACTGACTTGGAGGCAATATTATTGCAGTTACATTACATAAAACAGATGAGCTCAAAAATTCAAAAAAACAGAAGAAAAAAAAAGCTGGACCCTTTGAAAGTTAAATCTGTTTATTTCTAAGAGGACTGTGCAGGACAGGTGGCTAGGATTAGAGTCACTCACATGTCTATCTTTATGGTAATTAAATGAAATTTAGCAGATTTGCTTTTCATTTGACAGAGTATGCATCAGCTGGAGTTGCTGGTAATTTGAAGTCAGGATATTCTACATGTATTAAGTCAGATGACTTTAAGCATGGTGAAGTATTTTTACCTTGAATGTATAAATTGTACAGAAAGATATAAAAAATTCTCCAAGTTACCAAAGTGATGTTGATATTATTGTCAGTTTTGATAAGTATCTGTCATTTTTCATTACTTGATGACAGCATCTTAACTTTCTTTTTTTGCAGTTTAGCCTTGGCTTTGTATTTTGTTCTTCATATAGAATGTATGGGTTATTTTCTATATAGTTCTTAATTGCTTGGGACACTAACAAGAGTTCTTCAGCTTCAGGTGATATCTTGGTTCTATCCTTTTGCAGTCATCTGATTTAGGTTTAAGCCTGTGTTTTTCCAACCTTATTCTCTCCGATTAGACCTTAATTTAATTTAAAGAGAAGTTATGCCATACACAGTGAGTATTACAGGCAGGATTTGGTCCTGAAATTACTGATGTGTTGTATTTTTTACTCATGGCAAATAAAATGGTAAAACATAAAATATTTAAAACCACCATTTATTATCTTGGAAATAAGAAAAGTACCTTATGCTTAACAACTGTAATTCCAGTGACTCCTTGGATAGTTAATTTTATGTAAGAAATCGTCAATTACCTTTTTTTTTAAAAAACAACTAGTATTAATAAAATATGAAAGCAATAGAAATGTGATAAAATAAAATACAAAATTGTTTTTGTGATGCTGTTATGCTTTTTTTCCTTTTTGTTCTTGGAGTTGCTCTCAGTTTCCTGATCATTATTTTGAAATAGATATTGTGTCTTGGGAACAGTCATTTGCAAGTACGAGCCAAGAAATTATTATTTTCCTGGTAATTTTGGGGCATTTCTGGATGATTCGGTTGTCTTCTGGTTTCTTAATTATTTCCAGCAAGACAGGTAGAAGTGATTTTTTTTTTTTTTCTGTTAGATATATTAGACAGGTACTACATATGAAGTGTTTATATTAATCATCCAGAAAATGGGCACATATAAGACTCTCTGTCATGCAAATCAAAGAAGTCAGAAACTCTTTTAAGATTCTTTATTCATTTAGTGTGTCCAAAGATACACAAACACACAGTAATTTTGTTATATTGTTAACTATACATATGCTAATTGTATATTTGCATGTCTGTAATTTCTTGCACATTTAATTTTAGAACAAAATATCTATATAGCTCTCCACCTCCAGAAGGCATTTTGGGATACAATTCTAGGATAGTATTTAGAGAATCATGGAATACTTTGAGTTGGAAAGGACCTTTAAAAATCCACCTCCTCTACTGTCATGGACAGGGACATCTCCCACTAGACCAGGTTGTTCAAAGCCCCGTTCAACCTGGCCTTGTTAAAGGGAGAGGGCATCCACAGCTTCTCTGGGCAACCTGTTCCAGTGTCTCACCACCCTCGTAGTGAAGAATTTTTCCTTATAACTAGTCTATGTTCTTTCAGTTTAAAACTGTTACCTCTTTTCCTGTCACTACACTCCCTGATAAAGAGTCCCTCTTTTCTTATAAGTTCCTTTTATGCACTGAAAGGCTGCAACAAGGTCGCCCTGTAGCCTTCTCTTCTCCAGACTGAACAGCCACAGCTTTCCCAGTCTGTCCTTCTAGAAGAGGTGCTCCAGCCCTTTGACCATCCTTATGGTCCTCCTCTGGACCCTCTTTAATAGATCCTTCTTGTGTTGGGGGCCCAAGAGCTGAATGTAATACTCGTGTGGAGTCTCACAATAGCAGAGGAGAGAGGGAAAGCCACCTCCGTCAACTTGCTGGCCATGCCTCTTTCAGCGTAGCCCAGGATATGGTTGGCTTTCTGGGCTGCAAGTTGAGTCCAAGTTGCTGCAAGTTGCTCATGTTGAGTCCACTAGTACCCATAAGTCCTTCTCTGTAAGGCTGCTCTCAGTCCATTCATCCCCAAGTCTGTACAGATGTTTGGCATTGCCCCAACCCAGGTGCAGCAACCTTTTATTTGGCTTTGTTGAACTTTATGAGGTTCAAGGGGACCCACTTCTCAAGCCTGTCCAGGTCCCTCTGGATGACATCCCCTCCTTTTCTATCAACTACGACACAGCTTGGTGTCATCTGCAAACCTGCTGAGGGTGCACTTGATCCCAGTATCTATGTAGTTAATAAAGGTATTAAGTAGTACTGGTCCCAGTATGGATCTCTGAAGGACACTGCTCATCAATGATCTCCACCCCACATTGAGCCATTCACTGCAACTCTCTGGATGTAGCCATCCAGTCAATTCCTTATCCACCAAATAGTCCACTCATCAAATCCAAGTCTCCAGAGACAAGGTTTAGATGACATTAGTTGCTTTTCCTTTATCCACTGATGTAGTCACTCTGTCATAGAAGGCCACCAGATTGGTCAGGCTCTATTTGCTGTTGGTGAAGCCGTGTTGGCTGTCTCCAGTCACCTTGCTGTATTCCGTATGTATTAACATGGCCTTAAAGAGGATCTGTTCCATGATCTTCATGGGCACTGTTTATCATGCAGTGCTGCCACTGTGAGTAAGTAGACTTCAAGAACAGAGCACTGAAGATAAAAACATCATTTCTTCTAGAATGCTATTGATGATATTTACAGTCTTGAAGACAGTGTTTACTAGTTTTTCAAAAAGTTGGGTTCAGCTCTGCCTTCCTACAGGACTGTAGGAATTACCAGTCCACAGGGGAGAATTGTAAACAACAACAACAACAACAACACCCTGTGCCACAGGTGCTGTTGTGAAACTGAACACTTTCCATAATTTGCAAACATAGTGCTCCCATGCCACTTATTCCTGCTGTTTTATAAAAGGTGTCAGTGTAGCAGTTTATGATTTAGATTATTCCCAGTCTCTTTAGGTTCAGGTGTTTTGGGAAATGAGGGAAGAAGAAAAGGGAAATAAGTGTTTTCCCAAAAATTGCTATTTAATCTGACTTACACCTGGACAACTGAACAAATAATGTATTTATGCCTGGCTGTTTTCAACATCATGTTTTCTGAAAATAAATGATTGAAATTGTGTAACACTTAGGAAATCGTGTTTTAAAAGCTGTAAGTGTCCATGGGGGGGGGAAGGGGGAGGAAGAGAAAGAAATCAGTGATACGTGGCCTCTGTATTAAACAGATGTAGTTATGCTGCTTATGTTATGGATAACAAATACTGTTAATAAATTGCTTGAGCACATTCTACAGAGAAAAATTATTTGCTAGAATTATTTTGAGACTAATTGTCATATGGAATATTAATGAAAAGAGGCTAAATTTAAGCAACTACTTCTTTATCGCCCTTTTCAGGTCACCTTTTTCAGGTACAGAGGAAAACTGTCCTATATTATCTTCCTCTATATTTATGACATCAATTTTGAATTAAAACAGTAAATGTAATATTTTTCTTCTGAATCTGTTTCTTAAATTTTACCCTAGCAGTTGCACTACTCAAAATTTTGAGAAACATATTTCCAAATCTTGTTTAGTACTTTTTGAATGTGTAGATATTATTGTTTCTTAGTCTTGTTAAAAGCAAACCAATGCATACGTAGGGATATGTATGCTTGTTAAACATTCGTGATAAGCAGACGTTACTTTTTATTTCCAATATCATTGCTTTGCTGTATGTATTGTATTGTATTAGCATCCAAGGCAAGGGAGGAGAATGTCTGTGGTATTCCTGTATTAGCATAGGTAATAGAAACAACAGTTTTCCATAAAGAAATTAAGATGTCTAGGTATGTGGGAGGCTCCAAGGTCATAAAAATAAAAAATGTCTTTTTTAATTGAAAAAAATATTATATTTTTGAAAGTTAGACTACTTCAAGTTCTAGCTTTTGATTCCAGAATGTATCTGGGCCAGATTCTCTTTAGCTGCTGTGTGTACAATCACAGATATGATTGTTAGTGAGCTTGATTTGCAAACCTAGTGTTCTGACACCACTGATGTTCTGCCCTACACTACCTTGTGTTCTGTCCTACACTAACCTGTACTTTTAAATATTGTCTTGTTTCAAAATGCTGTTCTGTTCATGTTCTGTAAAGAAACAATATTTTGTTTCCCTCTATATGTGCTTCAGGGGGTTTTGAGAAAACCCCTTTGGGGACTAGGGTTCTCTGGGCTTAAGCTCAGCTGTTGCTTGTGCTAAATGAATTTGGCAGTTCTGAAATTGGATTTTTTAAAAATTCATTTTACATTATAAATTCCCAAGCCCTTGTACTGATTAGTTGTATTACCATTTTAAAGAATAGACTCGGGCTGCCAGGTGAGGAGGGGAACATTACTGAGGTGACGTAGAGCTTTTCACAGAACTGATGTCTGGGTTGTACCAGATGTCAGCAGTTATTTTAATGGTAATGGACTGACATAATCAACAGAGTCAAGGAAATCAGAAGATAGAAACTCTTCTTGCTGTCCAGAAGCTGTTTTAGTATTTCATAACATATTGATGTTACAGTCATGCATGTGTGAAGTACAGAGGTAGCAATACCCTTAAGTGTTTGAATCATTACTGGTTTTGCAGTAAAACAAGTCTTTACCATGATTGAATGTTTTCCTATGAATTTAGAAATGCAATTAGATTAAGGGCTGTTCTATGCTGCTCCAGCTGAAGGTGAAAAGAGATAATTATAATATATTTGCCATTAATATGGCAGGAAAATTGTTATGATGAGAGGATGAAGAGCCAGCAGAGTAGCAATATCATAACTTCTTTTCCAGCAGTAAGGAAATATTTTCTAATGAAGATCACATTTGCATGAGATTGCTGCATATAGTCTGTGTGAGCTATTCAGCATGATTCCTAATTTTTTTTAGATGGATTCTCATGGCTAACAAAGGATTACTTTTTTTTTTTTTTTTTTTTTTTTTTTTTTTTTTTTAAGAAAAATACCATGAACATGTTAGTGTTTTGTGGCTTAAGCTAATAAGATAAAATGTCAGAAGATTAACTAGTTGCTACAGCATATATCAAAATCCAACAATGGAGAATTGCCATTGCCATAAAAGATTGGTTCTGAAAGCATGTATTTTATGAATATTATGAAAATTTTATGAATTTTATGAAAATTATGATTTTATGTATATTATGAAAGCATTGACTTTAATATTATGGCTGGATGAATATAAAGATTTTGGTTTTTACAGCTCCTCACTGTTAAGAAAGTTACATGCTGTCTCAAAATGTATGAGTTTGGGCAAGTTTTAGAGCTAGTTAACTTTGATAGGAATAAATCTTGTCAAAATTAAAATTTTCAGAGCAATGAATGCATTTTAATGTAATTTTAATAGGAACATGCTGAATCATTTTGTCTTTCATGTTTCATTTCAGCTATTTGTTTTTAGGAAATAATTACTTTTTGATCTGCATGTTATAGTAAAATATGATTTTATTATGACATATATATGGTATATTAATATTCCGTTTTATGATTTTGTGATGTTATCAAAATAAAAGATGGCATAGTTCTGAGTCATAACTGTCTCCCTCAATCAGTATGATACTGTACTTCCAAGGTTTCAGTAATTTAGTATTCAGACACTCTGAAATCTTATTCAGAGAGTAGGAGATTTCTTTAAAGTCCCAGAGTGTGCTTTAAATTAAAGGACGAAGTTGCAACAGAGCAAGAGTAGTTCTTAATACCTTATTATTTATGCACTCTTCCAAAAATTACAGAGAACTGAGGAGGAGTGAAAGAGGTGAATGAAAATGGATAAAAGAAGGAAAAGGAAGGGAATGGTTGGAGATACAAAATTAAATAAATAAGTAAATAAATAATTTCCCCATCTGTCTGTAGCATTTAATCTTTGTGTAGTAACAGGAAAGGCAATGCTTTTTATACAGAATATTCAGCAGTATTTGTTTGAAAGAAGTTGACTTGAAAAAACCTCAGCTATGCTTTTCTGAACTTAGAATAGACTTGTAAGAAGAAATATGTATGAGTTTTTGTGTGAAGTTATTAAACAGTCTATAACATAGCAATAATGTTACAATAGCTGCCATTTTTAGTCACGTTTCACTTAAAATCACTTTGACGTACCAAAATACTGCATATAGGTATGCAGCTAACTTGAACATCTGTGTTTGGTTGTATCAGTAAGCTCTATCTAGGATTGCCAATGTGAGTTGTGTTTAATAGAAACACGACTGATTAAGCATCACAAAAGCATTACCAAAACTAATCCTCCATCCAAATCCTCCAACTAGCACAAATGCTAGTTTTTAATTGCACTGTAGTGTATAGTAAATAGATGATTCAAAACAGTACAACAGTACATTTGAAAGTATAAATAAACCCTGCCTACTTTTGTTCTCTCTCTCTCTCTTTTTTTTTTTTTTTTATTGATTTCCAGTATATTCCTTCAGGTTGATAGCTGTGAGCAATTTCCCTGTATGCTCATTTCTGAATTTAAAACTGGAGATAATGAAAATACAAGTTTATTTTAGTAGTCCTTGGTGTGTGTAGTAGTCATGTGTATGCTACACATTTCTGACATTTCTGCTTTACAAACCCTTGGGAAGCATGGCTGTTAAGAGTAACTCTGTCAGACCTAATAGAAAAAAAAAAAATTTAGCTGTGAAAAGTAGTATTTTTCTTCTTGAACTTAATGTAAAGGAGTTACCTAAAGAGCTTGATCCTGCTGAGTTGTTCTAATGTGGATTTTTGTCACTCAGTTTCATAATTGCAGTCAGACTCTTCATGACTGCCATTGTTTACACTACCGGATTTGATACTGGTACTTCAGATGTTTGATGAATGTAGCTTGGTACACCTTTGAAAGAAGGAAATGATGGAGGCAATTGAATTTCCCTTCCCAAAGGGACAACATGTGTCTTCACTTTGTATCATTTTGTCAAGTGCTGTTTTTTGTATGATGTTCACCAAACCCATTCTGAATCTCCACACTTCAGGACTAACATTTTTTGGTACGATTAATCAATGCTGCTTTGCATTGGAATTACAAAGTATATCCACAATAAAAGAAAAAAGTTATTTTGTATCATTATTGTAAGGACTGCTATTGAAATTAATAAAGATTTGGCACTTCCTCTGAGATATAACTATTGCACAGGCTATTGGAAACCTAGTAACTCTTTACAAGTAGATGTTAATTCTGTATCACAGTGGAATTTCTATTGAGTTGTTTATCATTCACATTAGAGTGAAGTGAAGCTTTTGACAGTGATATTTTTGGATATTTTGGAATGGTATTGCAGTGAATTATCAACAAAATAACGATGAGTCACCTTTAAGAATATCTTTGAGGAGATGCTTGCTTTGCTTTATTAAGCTGCAATAACATCACAACAGGAGAGTTTTAATGTATATGTTATTTGCAGTTGTGAGTTAACATATGTGACAGCTGTATTCTGACAAAATAATTTCAACATGTTAATGATTCCATCTTTTTTTTTTGATAATGCACATCTATTTGCTTCATTTATATTTATTTCCATATAGAAGAGTTGATAAAAACTTTAGAAGGTTCTAAGACAATATCAACTGATTTCTGCGAGAAGAAAAAAAAAATGGAACTTGATTTGATACTAACACGCTGAGAATATGCAACTAAATACTAAGAAATACCTACTTAGAGAAGGGAGTAAAAGTTACAGAAGCAGAGCTAAACCTTTCATACACTGTTTCTGAAATATAATTAAGCATACAAATATGAAGGTGGATAAAAATTGAGGTTCTTTATTGAAAGAGAGCTTTCTCATGAAAATACTAGATTTGAAAATTGCCATAGCAACAGTACCGTTTCAGAAAGGAAGTAACACTATATTTTCACTATTATATTTCCATGTCAATACATTTTTCTTAAAAATTGATACATTTTTCTTAAAATCACACATTTTCTGTTTTCTTTTTTTTGTTGTTTTTTTTTTTTTTAAATGTTGAGGGCGTGTTATATGTATGTGATGGCTGTAGGGTCTCAGAAGAAAAACATTTAGGTAAAAGGAATTGATGTGCGAGCCATAAAATAGCATCTCTAAGCTTTTCATCACAGATAGCATGTGTCTGAACAAAAACACTGTTAATGCAGCAGTGAAGGAACACAGTAAGATTTTAGTGTAAGTATTCTAATTATTTGATCTTAAATCATTTATTATAGTTAACCTGCAAGGGTGTACCTTTTGTGATTTGTTGGAGACAAAAGACAAAGAAATCACTTTTGGAAATTAGAGATCATTTTGAGTTAAAGAGATGGGGGGGGAGGAAAGAGAGAGAAGGGCTTCTCATTGAATATTCTAATTTATTTAGCACTTAAATCAAAGAATCACTGACTATGGGCATATTTTGAAGATATTCTTTGCCTAGAGACATGCTGTTTTGTTTTTGTATCCTATATAGTCTCTATTTACTTTCTAATTTTTTTTATAGGCTGAGTTTACTTTCAACATTAGGGAGATGGGCATTTTACCTTTGTTCTCAAGAAATATTTTCCAAATATGTTCTCTCCAATTTTGCCCTCAGCTATGTGTTCCTTTTCTTTGCCTTTGAGCTGTCAATGCTGCTGTCCATGCTGTCAGGAAGCTAATTTAGCTGGAAACATAGGAAAGAATGCATAAAGTTTAAGTAGAGCAGCTGATTTGCTAATACTGGCAACCTGATGTGGAGAGGGAGCCAGTGTAAAAGGGCAGGCAAAAACCATCTCTTTTTATGGCTGGTTCAAGTGGCTTACAAAATGATGCTTATAAAGCAGAAAGGTCTTATCACTTTCTATTTACAGTTTTTCATCTGATTTTAACAAAATTTCTATTAAGAAAATATTTGTTTGTCTTGGTTGGTCTTCCAGGAAGAAAGGTTGGTGGTTCTGCTCCACCTCTGTTGTGGTCCTCATTATGGAAAAAGCATATCATAGTCTTGTCTGTTTCCCATTCTTATGAATCTGCACAGCTGGGAATTTATTTGGTTTTACAGTGAAGCAACAGACCTAAATACCGTCTGATCCATGCAGAGGATGTTTAACTGAAGTCAAAAGGATTACAGAGTTGCAGCATTACAACATAACTTTAATGTTCCTTTGGTGATTACACCAATTGCCTGGTTGTTTTGAAAACATTTTTCCAAAATTACATATACATGCATGAATGCACATACTTATGCATGTGCTCACACTAGGAGTATGATAAAAGCATGTAAAAAGAGGTGAAGAAGAACTGAAATAATCATTAATGTGCTTTTTGATGGTTTATTTTTACTTTTTTTTTTTTCATCTCTGCTGTCACATGAGACGATGTAAGACTTTTGCCAATTAATTGCTGTACTCTTGGTTTCAGTATCCTCCTCTCACTCTGTCACACTGTTCACCACTGCAGCTGGTGTGGAGTTGCAGATATTTCTAATTAATAATAAAACATAATGCCAGCCTAATAGGAGTATTTTACTGTGCAATTGGTTATGGGATTCCACCACTGTTTGTGCTCTGACCAATTTTTATAGCTGGCACCAAGTGTCAGGGCATTGACATGCTTCTGTGACTCTGATGGTATTTGGAAAGGGCCAGCCAGTTTCAGTTTTTGGATGTGAACCAATTCCCCTTATATACATGCATCTTGCCAGTTGCTTCTCTTCTGTGTGATGCAAGGCAGCTGCTGAGTTGTACATTTATTCCATTACTTAAACTTATTTGAGTCACTCCTACTTTTTTGAGGGGCATTAACAGTTTTGTTTGTAACTTGTAGTTTTTTGTTTGCTTTAAGTGATTAAACTGTATTACTTTACTATCTGTTGCTTATGTGCCAGGTATAGAAATATTTACAGATAGAAATATTTACAGAAATATATAGAGAGTGTAAAATAAAGACACTTCTAAAACTCCTGTTTTTCAAGCCTACATGCATAGGTGGAGCTAAGCTAAGCTTTCGAGTCCTTTAAATATCATTTGAAATTTTTGTAATTGTTTGTCTTGGTGCTCAGAAGAAAAGCAAACAGTAACAGGCAGACTAGCAATCAGCCTTTAGTTTCAATGAGTATCTTGTCTAGAACCAAAGTAGGTATTTGAAAGAACTCTGAACATGACTTCAAAACATCTAAAATCCTTTCTGTTAAGGTATCTTTTTTCACTTTTAATCAAAGAAATCTAAGGAGCCAATAGAAGGTGTTCTCTTGGCATCAGTTGATTGGTTGGAAGCAGAATTTTATTAAGGATAACAATATTAATTTTGGTAGAGACATACAGGGATATGACTCCAGTATAAATGTAATTTTCTGAGTTTCTGAAGAATGAACAGACAGTATAGAATTTTAGCCTATGAAGAAAATTTCTTACACCTCAGAATACTCTAGCAAGAGGGCTGGAGGCTGGGGACATAGAATAAAAGCCAGCCAACTCCCCTCAACCCCAAGCCCTGGAAGGATATTTATTGGAACGTGTTGTCCAGGGAAGTGGTGGCGTCACCATCCCTGGGTGTGTTTGAGGAAAGGTTGGACATGGGGCTTAGGGACATGGCTTAGTGACTGACCTTAGTGTGGTGGTAGGGTGATAGTTAGACATGATGATCTTGAAGGTCTTTTCCAACCTTTATGATTCTATGATATGCATTTCATATGGTTTAGCCTCAGGATTTGACCAAAAATCAGAATTTCTGCTTCACAAAGAAAAGTTTCATAAACATTTAATTTGGTATTAGTCCACATCAGACCAGAATGAAAAATAACTCTAAATTTCCTTGAAATTTGGCATGCTCTAAAGCTTCTTACCACTTTGAAAAGCCTTTAATACTGGGAATATCCTCACTGCTACCAGCCAGAATATCTAGAATAGATATATCTATTATAATATTATAATATCTAGATAATATCTAGATAATATCTATCTTTGGCTTCTAGAAGAAACTGTAATTCTGCTGTTGTGTTGTTTGTCCCCCTTCCACCTCAGTGACCCAAAAACTGAAGATGTTGGAGTTTACTGGGTCTGGCTGGAATGTTAACTTTCACTGCAGCAACCCATACGGTGCTGTGCTCTGCAGTTGTAGCTGGAACAGCAGTGTTGCCTAAGGAGGGGGAGTAAGAGAGCGGTTGTGGTGTTTAGCTGCATAGCACGGTAAAACCACTACATGGAGGGGGGATGTTTGAGTAGAGCTGCAGTTCCTAGAAGGATGCAGATTGCGTCTATGTGCAGTTTGCTGGCAATCTAGGCAGGACTTCCTTGAAACCTTATCTTGAAACTGGCAGAAGTTCATTGAGCCTGAAACATGTCTAGAAAGGTATTTCTGGCAACAGGAGCTGGTGAATGCCACTGAGAAAGTCAGACTGCAGAAGAATTTGTGATCTGAAAGCATACACTTTGCTTTGCCAAGCAGGCTATTTTTCTTCTCTTTCATTTGAATGTGACAAGTATAACAGACTCCATTAATCAAGCAGCATTTCTTAATCAGATAAGTATATATATTGGCATCTTGATTCAGTTAAAATGATGGAATGGTTGCAGTCTGGTGCCAAGTAAAATAGATTTGACTGTTACATTAGTGCCACCCTCATGAATTCAAAGTTGTATGGGCTGCGCGCCCAAATCTTTGGGATTTCAAAGAAATTATAGCAACATTTAAAGTAATATCCTTACCACCATCCATTCACAACTGATGGATGCTCAAGACTGGAGTGCTAATACCATTACTGATGTTCACTTTAAGAAGCTGTAGTTATATGACACTTTTTATCCTGTTTAGAGATTTCATAATGTAAAACCAGGGAATCAGTACAGTGTTCCCGTTGATTGTGCTGTTTGTTTTTTTTTCCCCTCAGTCTTCATTAAGAGATGTGTATAAGCTGAGTTTCCACTCTTTGTTGCCCCTGTGTTTTCTGTTGTTTCTTATGCATCATCTGCAATACCATATGCTTTTACACAAATTAAGGCAATAGGTGTTAATTATTCATATGTTTGTTATTCATATCTTTCAATTTTATTTTAGTAGCAAAAACTTCCTTTTTAAGTGGGATAGCAATGTTTGTGGTTTTTTGTTTGTTTTATTTTTGTTTTTGTTTTACTTTTCCCCTATTTTCATTTATGGAAAAGAGCTTAACTCTTATTTTTTAGACATGAAATAATGAAATAAAGGAAAGGAAAAAAAATGCAAATTTGCATAGCTGATGATTTAATACTTTTTTACGTATTCATTTATTAGTTAAACTTGTAACAAACACTTTCAGATGCAGTCAGTTGAAATGTGGCCTAAATACAAGAAATATATAGGATTTAGATTTAGTTGTACATTAAATATTTGTGTTAAGCTTGTTTCAAAGGTTTTTCATTACATGCTGTATCATCAGAAGAAAGCTGTTAAAACATACACTTTTGTCATCTGAAGTTACCTTGCTTCCTTTAAATATGCCAGCATGTGCAAGATCTGCTTTGAAATTAATAATATTGAAAAACAACTCAGCAGTTGTATTTGCCTTATTTAATTCCTGCAGAGATGATTATGCTTCTATTAACTGTGCAATTATATTGCACAGCTCACTTGAAGTATCTCAAGCTGTAGCCTTTTTGATTCTGACTATTTTAGCACTTCACAGAAAACTTCAAAGGTTGAATAACTGTGAATAGATCTAACCAAATTGTTTATATTTCTGACTTCAAATTACTTTGGCTAAGTTCCTTCTTATTTACTTATAAGTGTCATGTTTAAATGTAGTATTTTTGCATGTAAAAAAAAAAATAATTAAAAATGCATGGAGACAGATGTAAAACTATAGGATTTAAAGATGTGGTAATGGCCATGTCACAATTTACTATTTCTGTGTATATCTGAAGCACTAGTTTTAAAAACAGTCCAAGTCTGCATATGCCTAGGTTTTAATGTATAAACAATAATGTGTGTAAGTGAGATAGTAAATGATAATAATAATTAATTTTGTTTGAGAAACATGCGCAGAAGTGGGGGTTGGAAAACAGTCTCATTCAAAGCATGGACAATTTATAGAAATTCTGCTGTGAACTATTAGTGCATTTTGCCATTGTAAAATAAGATTCCACTGATTCATTTTCAAAGTAGCAAATTACTTGGATGTTATTTTTGGATTTGTGCTACTTTTAATTTAGATGAATGCTTCATAAGGGGGGAATATTTGTTGTAGGGTGACACCCACCTTGTATGATAGTATCATTATAAAGTATATTTGTTCCATAGAAATGCCATAGAATTTAGGTTTTATAGAATTGCCCTCCCTCCCCATTGGCTTCTTTTTGTGTAGCTGCATTTTATTCATTACCTGAAAGGTCAGTCTAAGGAGGAGGAAATAAATATTTACATTAGTGTTTTAGGATAGTTTTGAAAAACAGCATTAAACAGTATCTATAAAAAGTGTTCAGAATGGATTTTATAAATTCAATATAGGAAGATAATACCATGCCATGACACAAGTGGATAAATTTCCAGTTTTTGAATTCTTAATGATGAGAAAATATGCTGATGAAGACATATATTTACTCTGTTACCTATTCATGTGATCTTAGAGTTACTACCCAAGCAGAACCGATTTTGTTTATATATCTGATGGCATATTTTTAACATGTGTTGTTAAAAAACATTTGTTTCAATTGGATTTAACAATCTTAAGTATATGCATATCTTACTTTGTGACTTGCATGTGAAGTTGCTAACAATTTGTATTTAAACCTGCATTTTGAATGAATCTTTAAGCCATGTGTGGTAAGTTATTAGGATTTCTTAGAACCAAGTAGCTTTGAGGAAACGGTGTAATAGAAATAAGACCATTATGTATAGCTGAGAATTTCTAGTTTGTAGTTCACATGCATTTTCAGACATTCTTAGACCTTTCAGACAAGCAAAGTAAATTCAGTAATTTATGTAGAATCCCATGTTTCCTACTGTGTATGACTTGCACATACTTCATGTGAGCAGAGGTTATTCAGGTCTTCTGTCTTTGCAGCCCTTGAAGAAAGTACTTAGATGAGCATACAGCACTGCCAACCTGTTTACATCATACATTTAATCAAGACTAGGGTGATTTATTCCTGCAAAGTTGGACAAAAAGAAAGAAGCTTTGTCACATATTTGTCACACAAGGACAAATTTCACAGTGGAAATTTTTCTTCACTTTGAAGAAAAATGACTATGAGTTGGATTAAACCAACATAGCAGTTGTCTGTGAACAACGTTTACAAGAAATCAGCAAAGTTTCTGGAAGCTTGGGGCTTGAAATTTTCAATTGAATTTTGTAGGCACAAAAAAGATCATAGACCTAGAATGTTTCACATGGAAAGGTGGCTTTAGTACAAGCAAGAGTATAGGCTATTGAGGCTACTGGAAAAGCACAAATAGCTATAGGGCCAAAGGTCTACTCCTGTCTATTAAGCAAGAATTTCTTCATATCCTTAATCATATAAAGTTAAACTGGACTTAGTGAAGTAAGCTAAGTGATTCATGCACTGACCTCCAGTTATTAACTGCAACCTCTACTACTCTGTGGTGATAATTTATTAGTGTTGTATGTAATGATATGTGAATTCACACATCTGTTACTGTTCCTGTCCCTTTAAATGTGCTTGGTCTTTTTTTTTTTAATCTTAATTGCAGTTACTCTCATCCTTAAATAACTTCATTTTTTCCTAATTCTTTCTTTGATCCTATCCCTAATAATGAAAAAGATGCTAAAAGACTGAAAAATGATTTTTGATGTGTTTGTGTGTGTATGTACTTGCTGTTAACTTAGAATGGAGCTGAATAAATGCAAACAAACTCTTTTGAGTGAATGTGTGTTTGCAAAAATTGGATTAATAGTTTTTGAAAAGATCAAATCTTGCAATAACTTTGTTGTTTGGTAGTTACAGAATTGGCAATTAAAAATAACACAGCATCGGATTTCTGAAGAAAGGAACATGTGTTGCTATTTGATTAAAACCTGCTTGCACACTATACATCATTCAGTCTTTGCCACTTCATATAGTAACATCCAACAAGAAATAGCTGTCTACTGAAGTCTGAAGGGTGAAGTCTTTGTCTTTTAGATTGGTTACATCAGTAGAGGTGTCATTGATAAAATCCTAGACAGCTTAAAACACATCTTTTCACTGTGGCACATTATTGATGCTTCTTTAATTTTCTCATGTCAATCTATTTCATGTCTGATTTGGAGAAATAAAAATTCATAAAGTGTGCAGCAAATGTTTTATTGTTTGTTTTGTTCAAATATTTATATTGAACCATTATTAGCACCTTTTGTAAAAAAAAAAAAAAAAGTAAACAACTAAGAAGGCAGACAAAGAGGATTTTTTTTGTCTGTATGGTGGTTAAAGAACAGAAAAACAGAAGCCAATAGTTTGACAGGTACTATAATGATTAGAGTAGATAATTCCATCTCATTCATTAGTAGGACATATGCCTGTTTCTCAACCATATTTTTAAGCATAGATGCAGCTCAAACTGAGAAGCAAACTAGTACCCACCTGTCTTCTATCCTGAGTAACTCAATTACAGTTGTTTCCTTTTAAAAAAAAAAAAAAATTTTTTTTTTAAAATAATTGTGTATTTCACATGTATTTATTTTAGAGAAAGAAATAAAGGATGGTCAAGTGAAGATCAGCTTGTCAGATAAATTTCCTCTTTGGACCCACATTTTTTCTGAGTATTTTTGGTGAAGTCTATTGGAAAGGTTACCAAATTTCAGATGCTTAAAATCTAATTGTCATCACTGGAACGAAGTTGTGTAGATTGTGTTTCTATACAGAAGAGAAGCAGCCAGTTCTATATCTGAAGTAGTGGTGCCCCTCTAGTAGATAAGTGGTGCCCCTCTTTCTCTCCAGCATGGAGCACTGATGACTAACTTGGTTCTAAATGTCAAAAATGTGGTGAAATAAATTTCACTTTTCATGTCTGAGCATCTGTTAAATCGGATCAGTAGTAGTTTTGATAAAACAATGTAATAGCAAACTGTCATTTTAGGGTGTTTCAGACTACACAGGAGATCTCAGAAGTATATAGCCTAGGCAGAAAAATTATATATATTAAAAAATTAAAGTCAAGAAAAATGAAAATAGTAAGATTTTAACATAGCAAACTGTTCTTCTGTTTTGCTTTAAAGCAAAAACCTACAAAAATTTAATTTTAAATAGCAAAATTGTCCAATGTAGTGTTGCGCACACTTGATTGCATTGTTATAGCTCTCATTAAGTGCGACTAGGGTAAGGGTGGTTATATGTTATTGGTGAATCCGTGACCGTGATAGTTCAGTGTTCTGAATCCAACCAGACCCCTAACGGTTAATGTGTTATTGGTGAATATCTGACTGGACCCCTAACAATTAACGCGTTATTGGTGAATATCCGACTGGACCCCTAACGGTTGATGTGTTATTGGTGAAATCTGTGATTGTGATAGTTCAGTACCCTGAATCTGACTGGGCCCATAACGGTTAATCAGCTACACCCCTTAATGCGACAAGTGTATATAGCAGGGAGTGAGTCAAAATCACTAGAGAGGGAATTGATGGTAACATGTCATCTTGTGAAGGTCAGCAATTTAAAACTATTACTGGTTCTTAAGTCTTCTCTGTTGCTTGTCCTCAAATCCCACTTCTCTGTGTTACCAATGCTTCTTTTTTTCTTCTGCCTACTCTAATATTCCCTCCAAAACTTTAAAGTTTTCCTAGTTTAATGATGAAGCTGGAGGTGTTTACATGAAGGTAGCATCTTCAAAGCGTTCTGACCACAATACTGGGCAAAGTCATTTCAGCAAGTTTCTTTTCAGTAGTACTTGCCATTGCCTTTTTTCACAATACAGTTGAATGGGAGCAATTTCTTCCTGATCGCTACTTTATATATACAAATAAACTCTCAGATTCTATGTGAGCTTGAAAAATGCTCCTAATAATGTTTCCACATGATATGGCACTATTCATTAGAAGCAGCCTGCTGTACCAGTGATTTTTTTTTTTTTTTGTAGTTGATTTTTACAAAGAGTAATAATTATAAAAAAACTTAAGCTTAGTGGGAAAGAGCACAGAGCAGTGGTACCAAGCACTAATGAAATCTGCCAGGCTTGAGAACTGTTTAAGACAGAAATCTTTTCTGTCTTATATTTCATTGGAAAATCACAAAGACGATAATTTTAAGGGCATTTTCACATCAATGTATCAGAAAAGGACCACTCCTATCAGTGCTTTCATCATCCTTAAAGGAATTTGCTTCTTTTAATGAGTCAAATGGCCAAGTTTCTCTTCATGAATGGTTGATTGAAGGCAAACTGGTGAAACTGAAAGATTAGATGTCTGCTGTAACATCTTCAGTGATGTTCATTTTCTGTTTTCATAAATTCTAGAAAAAAATAGTCATGAGTAATTAATGTTCTGAGCCCAAATCAACTGGCTATTGCTGGTTTCAATCATCTTAAAAAATTACAACCTCAGATCTTTGTATGTGGAGATGGAACTTCAGTGACAACTTGCTGATAATGAGTCATTTTCAGACACAGATGACTTAAGCATCAGCTAGTAAAAAAAAAAAAAAAAAAAAAAAAAGTAGTAATTTTAATTCTGATTTGGAAAAAGTTGTGTGAACTTGATTTTTCTATGCAGCACATGGTTGAATCATTGGCTTGCTGGCTATTATGGGTTTTTCCCTGCTTTTTAGGGAGATAAGTAAAAAAACAAAACACATTGGGGTTATTCCAATTCAAAGCAAATTCCAAAAGTCTAGCATTTTCATGAAACAAAATTTCTGTTTTCTGATCACTCATTGCCAGAAATTGTTCTAGAAGTAGTATCTCTATTAGAGTATTCTGACTACGATATATATATATTTCCACATGGCATATAGAAAATACCATCACAGTAAAATGTTGATGTTAAAATTAAGTCACTGAAAAATGGGATTTAGACTGTGTACTTGTTTTCTGTTTGAAAAATTGCTATACTTTTCCAATAAAGATGAACTGCAAAAACTGCTTGCATAGAGCAATCAAAATGTGTACAGTAGGCTACAGTTTTTAATGTCCCTGTTTGAGAAGACCTGCTGTGGGTTTTATAAAAGTTTACTTTCCTTTAAAGGAATTAGAGCCAAGACTTACCCAGGTTATCCAGGGATGAAGGAAATCTCCTGTTTGCTTCTTTGCAGAAGCCCAACAGGTGACTTATGCATATCCTGACTGTGTTTTCCTACTATAGCAGGCAACCTACAGTTATGTTGTTCAGGAAGAGCTCAAGTTTTGCAGTCCCTATAAAGGCAGAATAAGACTTGTATTAGACTATAAAGGCAGAATAAGAGGAAGGCACAGCAATGTATCTTTCGAAGCAAGCCTTTTGTGTAGGTGACAGTTTGTTAAACAGACTTAACCTTCAGGAGTAGTATGAAAAGCAGGGAAAAATTGGTGATTCCAGTTCAAATCATTAAAGTTTCACAATTCCTTTAAGAAACTTTTTGTTGTTGTTATTTATTTGTTTGTTTTTCCCTGTAGAAGCTCGGCTTGACTGCTCAATGCTTAGTGCCCATCAAACATTTTCCTTTTTGCTCTTATCTCCTTTTGAGTAGGCCCTTAATCCTTCTGATTAGGTAGTTTTAACAACAGGAATTAAAGCACAGCTGTTTGATAGAAAGTTAATCCAGGGCAATGGTTGCTTTTCCATCCCTAAATTTGGGGTTGTGCTGCATGCAGAATTTAGGGGTCAGCTGCTGTTGTTGGTAATGAGGGCAGGCTGGAGATCATAAGGCTCCATCTGCATATGGCTTGGTGCTGCACTACATAGGCTGTGTGTGTCTGGCTCTTGGAATTAACCGTGACAGCAAGATCCTTTTGGCAGATGGCTGCTGTGGCACATGGACAGTTATATTTGAAGGATGGTGATGACATTATACTTCCTGTTCATCATACCTTGCTCAGGAAGAGACTTGCCCTCCCTAAGCTGCTCCTTTGTTCCTTCTTCTCCAGTCCAATATGCAAATATATGAATTGTCAAGTAATTTATTGTTTGTTATTTACATTGCCTTTAATATAAATTTTGCATGCCAAGCACGTTCTTTGGCAAGTAAATGTAAATGTAAAATATAAATTTAAAAAGAGGATGTAAATGGCTTGCCCTTATTTCCTATTTCATCAGCCACTAAAATTTTCTCCTACAGACTATTTTTTTTTCATTTCCTTTCTTATAAGGCTGTGTCCTCTTGAGACATTGTTTAAGCAGCAACTCATGTCTGTCCTCACTCGCATGTGCCCTCGGCAAACAGACGCAATTGCTGAGTAACAGGCAACACAATTTTGAATGTCATTGTTTGGTTTTTAGGCTTTCAACAAGACTGCAGAGGGAATGCGAAGCTCCACTGGGGGAAATGAACATCACTATTCCATTTAGCAGTGCAGTTAGATTATGAAGCTCTGTATGTGCAAGGCTGTTTATTACTGAAACTCTCTAGTGTGGAAAGGGAGTTTTGAATTTTTCCTATTAGTAAGTCAAATGTATAGAAGCTGCTTGAAGAACACAGGCAAATTCTCAGTTTTAAATTTCAGGTTGCTATTTCTTCTGTTATTTGGAAAAAAAATAGTACACTGGGAAAGGAGGTGAGATTAAATAACAAAGCTGCCTCTTACAGAAAGTTTTAGAGCTTTTGTTTCTACTAACTACCTCATTCTCTTCTACTGAGTTGGCCAGTGATCAAGTTTAATAGCATAACATCACTGAGTAGCATAACAGCAACCATTGTTATGAGTGCCTGCTTCAGTCATAGTTTGACTATTCCATCTTTTAAATCTCTTAGAGATTTTATGCACATTTCACTGAGTTAGGACAAAGTACAAAAACTTCCAGAACTACTTCCGGGATATGAGATTTTTAAGCTTTATTTCTCTTTTTGCATCTTCCCCAACCTGAAGCCTGGAATTCCTATGATCATGCAGATGTTAGCATATAATCATTATGGGACCATTTTTTGTGTCGCTTCTTATAAGATAGTAGATTTTTTTCAAAGATACAAAACATGTCAGGTGTTTCTCTTGCTTTTCTTTTGTGTTCAGAAGGGAAACAGTCTTCTGGGATTAAAAAGCATACACCAATATTTTTAATTCTCTGATGAAAATAGTAGTGGTACTTCAAAGGGGAAGGGAGAAAAAAAAAAAGGAAAAAGAAAAAAAAAGAAAAAAAAAAAAGAAAAAAAAGAGAGAGCTTATTTCCTCCTTCTTCTGATTTCGTTCCTGTGAGAAACTTGTACTCCCTGGCACAGAGGTAGAAGCTCTCCCTCCATGAACAGTCTCATATTACGCAATAACCCAGGTTAATGGTGTTAACCTTATCTCCTAATACTCTTCACTGCTTATGGAGAAACCCTCATTTGCTTTATATATATATATATATATATATATATATATATATACACATGCTTTTGAAATCAGTGAAAGTTAAAATTTACATAGCCTTCTACAAATCAGAACATGATATATTGCATTTCATTGAAAAAAATATTCTACCTCTCTGTTCTATGTCTGAGTCTGCGGCTGGAGTGCGGTGTCCAGTTTTAGGCTCCCCAGTACAAGAGATGGAAATACTAGAGGGAGTCTGGTGCAGGTCTGTGAAGGTTGTTGGGGCCTGGTGCACTTGATACTTGAGCAGAAGCTGAGAAAGCTGCACTTGCTCAGCCTGAGAAGCAGAGTCTACAGCTTCCTGACTGGAGAGATGATATAGCAGACTCTTTGCAGAGGTGGAAAGTGACAGGATTGCAACAGGAGCAAGAGAGAGCATGGGAAGTTCTGACTTGATATAAGGATTTCTTTAATTTGGGAGGTTTTGCTGATGGGGGAGAAAGGGAGGATCAAACACTAGAGCAGGGGGCTGTTGTGGAATCTCCATTCTTGAAGATGCTCAGTGCTCATCTGGGCAAGACCCTGAGCATCCTACTCTCACTGGAAATGCTTTGAGCAGAAGACTGCATCGGATGTGGAGGTCTCTGACGTCCCATGTGATCCTGTGATTCTAAATTTTAGCTAATACTGCATGTCACAGCAGGAGTGAGAGTGACTGTCCAGAGGTATTTCTGGACTTGTGTGGTATACTAGGTTTTTACTTGGCAGGTTTTTGAATTTGGACATTGAATGAAGAATCTGTGCTCTCTCACATTCTTCTAATATTTATTGCACCTAACATGTTTATGGTGTGTATTAATTTACCTTTTGTTGCAACAAATTTTTTTAAATTAAAAAGGCATACTTTCATTATAACTCCAGCATGGTTAATTATTAATGGATAAGAATTTTTGTTACGAGTTTGGTCAACATATTGCTGTACTTCTAGCTCTCTAATAATCACAATATAGCGGCAACATTTGATTTAGTTAATCAGTTTTCCACAATCACTTCATGAATATTTTTACTCTTAAACAGAGATACCTCTCATACAGTACTTTCACAAACTGATAAACATATTCAGCCTTTTATATTCAATCATGGCAGCCAGCTTATATATTTTAAATTCCATTTTACTGTGTGCTAGAAATCCCTTTTGTTTATAACTTCATAGCATTTTTTTCATTTTGAAGGTAAATGTATTTTTCTTTTGAAATGAAGAATATTCAAGAGTACCTAACTTAGAAAGACGCTTAGTCAGATCATCCAAGAAGAGTGTGAAATTTTATCCATACCAGGAGATTGAATTATCATTAAGACTGTAGGTTTAGACAACAAATAAAAACACACGTTACAGAGACTTTCTGAGCACATCCTAAGTGGCAGAAGATGTTCAGCACATCTGGATCTGTCCTTGTTAAAAACGCATGTGCCTGTTTTTGATGTTTTTAAATGCAATCTGTATTTTTTCATCTGTATTTATTCTACATTTGAAAAAAAAAAAGGTAAATATCAGAGATGCTACTCATCTTCTCTGCAGAGAATGCAAAGAAAACTAGGTGTATAAGAAGAAGAGCAATTCTGTTAGGTCCAAAGTTATCTTTTGGCAATAATGATGCACCTTCTTTGAGTTTGATACAGATAGATGTGATAACTAATAGGTGTGTAGTTTGATACAGATAGATGTGATAACTAATAGGTGTGTAGTTTGATACAGATAGATGTGATAACTAATAGGTGTGTATGAACAAAGAGTATTTTTTTAGAATTAAATTGAATTTTTGTATTATTATTTATTATTATGGCTGCATTCTTATGAATTCTGAGAATCTGTGAGCATCCATTTCAGATGGCTGCAGTCCTGCCCCTTTCCTTGGCTGGGAGTTCCTTGGTTTTAACTCAGCATATAATGCTTCTTTTACCCATTCTTAACAATGTCCATACAAAAGCAGTATATTTGGGTATGTTACACGGACACTCTTCAGAAGTGTCTGTTATATAAGAAAGTGGGAGTAAAACAAGTATGAAACCGGGTATCAATAATAATTGCTTTTTACCTTCAATTTTTTTCCATTTAAATTATTATTACTTCCCCTCTTAATTAGTTGTTAGCATTTACTTTGAATAATGAACTGATAACCAGATCCTTTTTGTTACAATGTAATACATTGGTTTTGACATCAGCTCTTCCAAGTTTGCCTGATGTGTTCCTCAGCATGACTTTTTCAACCTGCAGAGGTATTACAAATGTGACTAGACCATATGTTTGAGCAAAGTCTTCAGTTTTCTAATATACTTGAGTCCCTTTTCTGCATGTTTTCATAAATTTTATGAATCTGTAGTACTTTAGGTATGTACTTTCTCAGAAATTGAAATGAGATCACCAGTTCATAAACCATCAGCCACATGTTTGTGTCATATTTAGCACCTTGTCAAGACTAATGAGGGCAACACATTAAAAGAAAAAAAGAAAAAGAAAGGAAAAACAACCTTCTGGATATAGGTTTCTACCCAAAGAGTGTCTTTGTGAGGTGATATTTGAAAAGTAATCTTGACCAAAGAGCTATAAAAGCAATTCTGGGGTATAAACTTGGCCACGGATGGCATACTTTGGAGTGACAGCAGGAGAAGATGTCATATTTGATCTCCACAGAAAATTAAGAGCATATGACATTCCTACCATATTTAAGATCTACCTAGTATATTGACTTTCTGGCAAGAGGGTACTCTGACATCTGAGAACATGCCTAAACCCCAACTTCTTTTTTAAGTTTGAAGAAATTGTGATACTAAGGTGGAAGTCTGTTATTTAAATTCCCTAATTCCCTATAAATTTGTTACTTAGATTCTATTACAGTATGCTGATGAAACCCACCTTGGTTCTTCCTTCAGTACTAACGCTGTACATGAATTGTAAAAGTACGTATTTCACTTTTCCTTTTTTTTTTTTTTTTTTCTGTTTGTGATGGAGAAAACTAAATAATGTATTGGCTACTTCTACTTTATTTCTGTAATAGTATATATATTTGCCTCTCTGGCTGTGATCTTTCTGTTACTATTAGAAGTCTTTGTTTTGGGCAAAATTCAGGTAGGCTTTCATTTTTCCTCCATCAAAATACAAACAAGCCTTGAAAAGCATTAGTAATGGTTTTAGGTGGTTGTCTCTACGTGCAGATCTCAGAACTGATTATTCGTATGTAGATCAAAACAAAAATGGTTACATGATTTCACCAATACAGCCTCTAAATGAAAATCATTTTGTTTTTAGTATGATAATGAAATTGTAAATGCTTTTTTTTTTTTTTTTTTTTTTTTTTAACCAGAATTGCAGAGAAGGTAGAGGGAACAAGTGTATTGTTTTTCAGTTGTTGACTATAAGAGTCAGTGAGTCAAATTATTTTTTTTTCCTGTCAAACTGAAAATCATGAACAGAAGCTGATTTTCTCTCCAAAATAGCATTTCTCTGAAAATAAATAAGATTAAAAAACAAGTATATCTGCATGTCAAAATTTACTGGTAAACTACTTATATTTTAAGAATATTTGTCATTTTAACCAGGACTGTGTGTATTGTAGCAGTGAATGCATCTTGCTAGGAAATCCTAGAAAACACTAAATAATTGCTTTCAAAATGTAAATCTTATTCAGGGGATCCCTTGATACACGCATCCTGTTCAACTTTGCTTTTGATTTTTGGATGGGACAAAATGTGATTTCACTTTGCCATAGAGACACTGATCAATATGATAGTTGAAGTTGTCATTTTGTTTTTAAAAAGAAAAAATCTTTTTTCAGCTTCTTAGCTTTTGCTAGTTATTTACTTATTTTGAGGCAGTCAACATACATCATATCATATGAAGCATTTCATAGTAGAGCGTACTTCTGGATGTATCTGTCTGTGGTTCCGGTTGCTCTGAGAGAGCTGAAAGCATTCGGAATTCTCTGAGCTGAAGACTGATAAATATGAAACTTTTCCTCTTATGTCAAATTCCTCACAAATGCAGTATTCCAATACAATAGCATGATGAATGCTTAAACATCTTGGTTTGTAGGTAGTAACAACAAATGATTAGACCTGAGGTAATACTGTGCATTTTAATTTTAAAATCATAGTACTGGTTTAAAAGTGAAAGTCCTGGTGTTGTAATCAGTGTGTTGCCATGAGCAGGGAGATGAGGATTTGGAGGGTTAGAAGGAGAAGCCCACTGGGGAAGGCTGGAGCACCGTGTCCACCCAAGACCTACAGTGGGCTGCAGGTGACTGCAGCTCCTTTTTGCGTCCACCCTGGTACATTCGTCAATGGCTTTTGGCACCACATCAACCCTTTTGACAATGTCTCTTTAGGGTTACCTGAGCCTCTGTAACTCTTCCAATCGTTGCATTTAGCAGGGAGCTTCACTCCCACAGAGAGGTGCCATAATCTCACAGATGGCCTGTTGGCTCCTCACCGGCTTTGGCATGTTGGCTCCTCACCAAATGTCTGAACCTTCGGCACCCCCTCCTACTTTGCAGGGTTGCTGTTGTATCAGGCATGTCATCAGGAAGATAAACCTAATGTGTCTCATGGCAGTCTAAACCCAACTCACGTTCATTGTTAGAGGGTGAACTGCCCAGCACTCAGTGACTTCTGTTCTGTGGTGACACGAAAATCTGACATCCAAGGACTGAAATAAGTTTGCTAACACTTGACTGCCTCAGGGCATTTTCTCTGTGGTAACTTTTCTGACATCACTTGCTTAAAACCTAGACAGTCAGAAGACCTGAGGCCATGCTAGCATGGTCTGTATTCCCACTGAAAATTGAGATTAAGTGTACTTTTGCCATTCTGCTCCCCAGGTTTTCATCTTCCCTGAGCCTGCCCCAGGACACCTCATATAGGGAGGATTTGACACAAATAAATGCAGAGTACTGGAGCTTTCTCAGCATTGTCCCCCCACCCCAGATCCCACTTAACCTGGCCTTGATTAAGAACAGTTAACTGCAGCAGGTCTTGCACCTCTGAAGAGAGTAACACCTGAAATTGTATACAGTCTTGATTGAAATCTCATTATCTTTGGAACAATGCTAACTTTTAAAGGAACCCTAAAACTGTTAAATTTGTTGTTCTGAACCGGTTTTCATAATGCATAATGAGGCCTCTAGTTTTTGCTTTGTGTTCTGTTCTCTTTACAGTTCTAATAACAATTTATGTTGTTTCAATTAATGGAACATCATGCAATAGAAATCATAATTTTTCTTCAGGCATCAAAATATTACCAACAAAAAAAGTGAAATACCAGAATTTATTTTAAAAAGAAGAAAGATTGCAAAAAGTATTTGTGACAAAAGGAATTAGGATGATGTGTAGGACAAAACTGTCATTTTAAAAGGGTTTGGAAGAGGATTTTGTATGTCTTTGTATTAGAGGAGGGGTGAAAGTGTATCTGGAATTCTGTCTGTGGTAACATGAAATGTCCAAATACATGTTGGTGCATTGAAATCTTAGACACTTTTCTGTGAAGTTTTGAAGATGGTTTGTACATACAAGTAATTCTTCTAGGAATGGTCATATATAATTAGCAAATCTAAGGTATATTTCAGTACAGGTTTGTGACAGAGAAGTAAACCTTTTTCTTTTTTCTTTCTAAGATGTTTTTCTTCAGGCTTTGAGACAGTAGTGCAGTTCAGCCTTTCTGGCTGCTTGTTGTAAGAGAAAATCAGTATTAATTGGAAGCACTGAGTTGTCAGTGGAACTAATAGAGGTAGATGCTCTCCAAATTATCCAGCAGGACTTTCAAACCTTGCCTGAATAACTGAGTGGAAGTAAATGTTCCTGCAGAGGATATTGCTGCCTTTGTGCTGCTACTGTTTCATCTCTCGCAAATGGAGAGAGGGCAAAATTAGACATGCTGAAAGTAGCAACATAATTATTTTGCTGGGAAAAAAAAAAAAAAAAAGAAAGAAAAAAGAAAGGAAAAGAAAGGGAGAGGAGAGGAGAAAGGAAAGGAAAGGAAAAAAGAAAAGAAAAGAAAAGAAAAGAAAAGAAAAGAAAAGAAAAGAAAAGAAAAGAAAAGAAAAGAAAAGAAAAGAAAAGAAAAGAAAAGAAAAGAAAAGAAAAGAAAAGAAAAGAAAAGAAAAGAAAAAGATTGACAGGGTGAGTGTGCTGACAGAATGTGCAGGTGTAATGGAATCAGACATTCACTGAAGTACTAGGGTCAGGACCAGAATATTTGTTGGGAGTAGACTACTTTCTGAAATCTGAAAAACTGTGTTAGTTTGTAATGGGCCTAATGGTTTTTACTTTTCAGAAAATTATGTGTATGTGTATATACAAGTACATGCATATTTATGCCATTTCCCTTCTATTCACACAAACATCAAATACGATTTTCAAAGTCTGATATCTAATCCCATACATCTCAGCAGAGGTGGCTGATTTTGTGGCATGCAGAACACTTGCAACACCCACTTTAAAATATGTGTTTTGTTTACCTTGCTGCATTTGTTTACCTGAAGGTCATTAAGTATACGATCTGATAGTAAAATATAATTACATCATACAATAAAAGTGTTTCCTATTTGTGGTGAGTAGGAATTTTTCTCCCTTGGTGTAATCTCAAGCTAAAATGAAATTTCTTTCTGATTAGGATTTCCCTTGTAAGAACAAACAAACAGTTAAAAAAAATAACATTTTCCATTAAAGTTACTATTGCCAGAATAGTTCATACTTGTCTAATCTAATGGCAAAGACTGCATCAAATCCTGGGTGAAACTAACTCTGTAAATATAGATAGCTTTGTGTGTTTAAAGATTAATTATTCTATCTATTTATTTTTATTTTCATTAAATGTAAATGAAAGTAGTCATTCAGTTTTATTTCAGTCTTTCAGAAATGCACTAAGAAATCTATAAACTCCCCCCAACTACATGGAAATACTACTATGTAATAAAATGTATTTAATTATTATTGAATACGAATTAATTGATATAGGTGTCATTAAAAAAAAAAGTTTGATCATTTCATTATGAAAAGGGAAAAATGTCAGGTCTTGTGCTTGTCTTGTGACTGTGTTTGAAAAGCAAGTTCTGTGGAAGAAGATCTGCATAATTAAAGCTTAAGTATGTTCACATGATTTTGTTGTTGTTCTTAAAACTACTACTCCATAGCTATGGTAGCTCACTGTTAATGATATTAAGAAGCCCACACCAAGCTCACACTGCCTTTAAGACAGCTATATCCTGGAATGTTCCATTTAATCTGTTTCAATCACCTGAATGTAACCTAAATTGAAAGTTTTTTGTGCCTGATCATAAAGATTATTTATTTATTTATTTATGAAGACAAGGCTAAATTTGCTAAAGAAAGCTTTTTTATCTTCTTTTAGGTGAAAGTTTTCAAATGTGAATTTTGTTCCTTTCTTACATTTTTGACACATTGAATTTAAAACCATAACAGTGATAGCTGCAACTTACACAAATTATCTTCTGTGGGGCAAAATTATCCTTTTAGCTTCCACCCATCAACATTTGCCTGTCTGTTTGAGGACTATCTCTTACCCTTTGTTATCTTGAAAATTGTGTTGGGAACCTAGAATTGCCTTAATGATATTCATAAGCTTATCTTCCCAATAGAGAAAGACCTTTTTATCTTTCTTTTTAATCAAGTCATTAGCATGAAACTCAGAGATGTAATCATACCAGACTGGAATTGGGGTCATGCCATAGGCTAGCTGAATAGGAGGCTTCATGGCATGATGATGTATAGCCATTTCACAACAATGCTTTTAACTCAATAAGTCTACCCTTTAATTACATTTTAAATCTAATTTGAGAACTTTTTATCATTATGTAAATTGCTCAGTAAGCACTCCCATTCTAAGACCCAATAAAAGTTCTGTTTATGGTCTGGGAAAGTGAACAGTTTAAAAGCTCGATGGAGAGATTAAGAGCTTTTTTCCCACTACATTCCTTATCTTGGCTGTGTTAGTTCAGGTGGCTTATGTAGTAGCAAAAAATTATGTTTATCGCTGTTGGATTCTCACTGTTAGATTGTTCAGGAACTATATAGTCCCCAAATTCTTACCCAGATTAGTTGTATTTTGATCTACAGCTCCAAAAGAAAGAAAGGAAGAAAGAAAGGAAGGAAGGAAGAAAAGGATAACTGGGTCTGAGAAGAACTACTACATTTAAAAGCAGTTACTCCAGTTGGACCAGTAGTGTCTTGTAAAGCAGAAGAAATATTTCAGAATTATGTTCCAGTATTAATCTAAAAGACAGTGTTTCCAACCTAGAAGAAGTGACTTTTTCTTTTTCTTCTCCCTGTTCAAATACACTTTCAAGGTAATGACTAGCTCACAAGGAAAGACGGTCATAAAGAATGGTGCAAACTGACTTACTCTTGCAGGGAACACAGGAAATAGATCAAGTGCATCTTGCACTGAGTTCTACCTCTTGTGTTTAAAAATGCATTGGATTTCCTGTTCTGTAGCCATTAATTCAACATCACTAGAACTACATAACCCTCAAAATTGTTCCTTTTTCTAGCAGACAAAAGAATAATCCCTGATCCTGATAGAGGTGCAATATGCATGGGTCTTTGCATCTCCAAAAGATCCTGGAGTCTGTAAGGGTGTTGAAAAAAAAAATATGTCAAACTCTCTGAACCCTCATAACAAGTTTAGTGTTTCAGGCAAAAGTGAAGATTTCCAGCAGCTTAGACATTTAGCTAAATAAAAGCAAGTATGATGTATAAGCTGGTATCTCATCACTAACGTACATAAACTGTGTTGCACGGGCTTGCAAAATAGACATTCCCTCTAGTTCCTATGCTTTATGTATATTTATGTAAGCTTATGTAAATATGCCACTATTTTATGCTATTTTAAAATTATTATATTTTTTCCCAGAAGTTATTCTGGGAAAATATAAAATATTCAACAGTATGAAGAAGTTGATTAATTTGGCTAACTACACAGCTGGAGTAGAATTATATAGGTCTAGGATTTTGTTTCAGTAATTTTTGGGTAGTTTTTCTAACTATTTGGATATTAGTATTGTAGAACCTTAGTACCATGCAGTATAGTGTTTTTGAGGAATGTATAGCCACTCAGGTCTGAATTGCTGATGTTTTGAGTACACGTATGTAACTATGCAGACTGACTTTGGTTTTTTAATTATTGATAGTAAAGACAAATTTTCTTCTTCTATACCGATTTCCTTTAATCAAATGGTACTGTCTTTAATTTTCTGAGACTTCTTAATTAATCCCATTTATTTTATTAGTAACTTTATGGTAACTAGAAAATGTAAAATGCCTTATTAGAAATGAAAAGAACAATTCCAAGGACAGAGCTGAGTTTGTACAGGAGGATTTAAGTGCTTTAATTTCTTTAAATTATTACATAATTAATTTTGTTTCTACCTTTTGTAAAAGATAAATGTTTTGTCAGCTGCACTACATTAATTTCCATGTCATAGTCTGACTCATGTGTAGTCCAACTAATGTAACTAATTATTTTTTTTCTGGGACTTAATTTTACTTCCAGCCTACAAATTCCTCTCTGATTTATTGCCAAAATAATGTCAGATTTGCCATGTGTCATGTCCTCCATATGTCATTCCCATGTATTGCATATGGGATATGAAGGATTTTTACACTAGCTTGTTAATTATTTCTGATAAAATAACCCATCTTTTTGAATTCTTAAAGGATTATATCTGCTATGTGGTATTATCATAGGGATTATCATTCTTAGTCCTGTGTTACTGAGTATTTGATGACTTTCAAATGACTTTGATGAGTTTCAAGTTTTGTTCAATAATGAGGAATAATATAGAAATTAAGGTGGCCATTGTGCCATTTACGAAGTATTCTAACCTTTGATATAAAATTGTATTCTGTATGGACTGAACAGGATTACTGAGAAGCATAAATACTATATAGACTTAGTCTATATAGTATAATAAAGTGAATGCACATTTTTAAATGTGTAGAAACCTATAATAGCTATTCAACCAGGTTTTGATGAACAAGTCTTACAATACACTTTATCATCTAACTATCATTTGTCTTAATAAAGGAGAATTTCACTCTGGAATTCTTAGGCAAATCTGTCATTGCAAGGGATGCAATTCTTTATAAGTAGTTCACTCTTTGTCACCTTTAAAAAAATAAAAAGTGTGAAGTTTGAAAATTAACTTAGGCTCATAATCATTACTCATCGGTAGTTACCATAGCCAATGTTTTGGTTTTGTTGTTATTTGTATTTTATTTTTCTACCTTCTTCAAGAGAATGTGTTTCTACATAACACCAGTAATAACCACTACAACAAAAAAGCAGTGTACAGAGACAACTTAAGTCCAACAGTAACTCAGAAGAATTATACCAGGATTGATTTTCATCCTTTGCAGTTCCTATGTGTCCTTGAACATAATGGAAAAGATGAAATGCAATAAATAGTCTATATTTAGTCTATATTCGATGCTTCTTAGTATGATGTGTAATGACTTTTGCAAATAGCAATTTATAAGATGAAGTACATCCTCCTGTTTTATTCTTGTCAAGAAAAAGAATCTACTTCATATTGATCTTTCACTTCTATTTTTGAACCATGGAAATTATTTATTTCAGAAAACAAATAAAACATTTATAGATCTTTCTCTTACATGCACTCTGCTTCTCTTGGGACAAGAAGGAGTCACAAAGAAAGGATCTGAAATACACCAATCAAAATGGAGTGAATACCTCTTAATTGTTTCTTTATGTAACCTGTATAGATGGAGTGAACTATTTTTAGGATTATTAGAAGATGTGTAGTTTACACAGAGAATTTGGACTAAGATCCTGAATACTAGCTTCTGATAAGAGTACTTCAGTTTTCATGTTACCCATTTAACTAACTGTCCGGTTTGACTGTAGTACTCTGTAACATTCTTAAATAAAAAGGATAGGCTTGATTTTATTACCAGAAATATCATCTATGTGTGGGGAGAAAAGCACAATGTCAAGACTATAAGAGAGTTTTTCTAAAGGCAAAAAAAAGTGTGTAAGTGCATTTATTTTTACTTTTCTGTTATAAAGTACTTTGAGTGTGATAAAGTACCAATAGGGCCCTGATTTGACAGGTTCCTACTGTGAATAGTTATTTGATGTACATATTTCATGTTGTTCTTGCTGAGGAAGAGAAAGCTAATTTCATCACCACCCTACAAACTAAGAATTTTTTGCAACAGGTAAAAATATGATAATTCTTTCATACAGCAATAGATTTATTTATTTTGAAATTTGGAAGGACCTCAGAAGTATATAGACATTAAAAGTGATTTTATTTTATTTATTTACTTTTTTAATGTGAACTTTCTCCTTTCTTATATTATTTTGGCTATTTACCTCAGTTTTATGGTACGTAACCTCAGGACTGATTTAAAATCTCCAAATACATACACGAAGAGAATGAAATTTATTAATAAAGTACTCTTCAGTCAAGCAAACATAAATAAAATATAGCTGCTGGAAACTGAAGCTATCAACATTCAGACTTGAAATGAAGTACAGATTTTCAAGTGATGGTATTCATACCTTTAATATCATACGCATTTATGTACCTTAATAATAGCATTTTTAAAAATCAGAGTAGGTTGCTTCTCTGAAACATATGTTTAAATTCAAAAAGGAACAATTCTGGAAAATTCTGTTTGCTTTTATAATCTAAGACTCTGGCATAGAACTTTTATATATTTGTTGAGGATAGGATTGTGTATGTGTTTATATATATTTATATGTTTATCGACTATGCAATTCTCCACTGTCTTTCTCTAAAGTCCCTAGCATTTTTAAATACCTCCTGACTGACAAAAATATGTTTTTCTGCCTATTTAGAAGAACCATATGAATTCTTTGTCTTTTCTGTTGAGTCTTGCTTTCCCCCAGTTTATAGCTATGTTAAAAGCATTCTCTCTCTCTTCTGTCTGAAAGATAGAATGAATTATTCTATTTTAAAATAGGTAGCTGAATTACATTGGCTCCTAAAGGATTATTAATTCTTACTCTCTCAAAATTCCTAGCCTGTGTGTCAGGTCAGGTGATGAAATTCCAATTCTTAGATTAGAACTGCAGTAGCCACAACTAGTGCCTGTGCTAAGAAAATGGCTTCATTTCTGTGAGTATCACATCAATCAATAAATACTATATTTATAATACAATTACATTCTGCTGAATTACTTCTGGTGTATTCCAAAGTCATTCCTATTTTACTGCTAGAGTGAACATAGATAAGTATTTGGATAAGTACTCCTACACTGTAACATGGGCATTCATAGCCTTCCTTGAAATTGCTCCAAATACAGTGCTAGTCGTTGCTGTGCATGAAATAGGTATCCAGCAAAGTACAACAAATGACACTTGGAATAGCAGTAGCTGAACAAGGACAACCTACTTATGATTCAGCGTTGCTAACACTGCACTTTAAAAATCCAACCAAACCATTTCAATTAGGAACACACCAAGTAGGCAAGCTGTGTGCTTCCTTCCTTCAAAGTCGTTTTTCTAAAGCAACCTACAACAAGTTTCCATTGGGGACCATCTGTGATGTTCAGTTAGCTTTGGGTCTTGCCCACAAATGCCATCAGCAATTTCCCCTTTTGTGTTTCATCCCCAGTACTCCCATTTCAGGCAGCAAGAAACGACAACCAGAACTCTTAGTGCCCAAGCATCCCATGAGAAAATGAAGAGCTTTATTCACTTGGTGCACTTAGTTTTAAAGCAGAAATGATTTTGTGCAAATGTGGCTAACTACGTGTGCGCTTGTGTATGTGTGTGTTTAAATTTATTATTATTTTCTCTTAGTTTAAAGAGCTTGTTTCAGCTGCTGCTCTCTGAGGGTGAATCTGTGACCTCGCGGGGCTGCAGCATGCAGCGTCTTGGAGCAGGGCAGCCCGTGCACAAAGGCTCCATTCAGCGCGTGGGCAGGCAGGAATGCTGGTACCAGGCAGCTCTCGAAGGAATGTTCTCTTGGCAGAAGCAGCCTTGCTAAAAATGAGGGGGGAAAATGAATTTAAAATGGAGAGCTGGCCTGCAGTTACAAAGTGATAAGAAGAGCTGGCTGTTCAACATAAGCTGCTGGTTGCATATTCTGGGTCCTTGCTATTCTCAGGCCCTCCTACAGCCATGGCCCTGACCAGTGTTTTGGTACAGCACAAAGTGGCTGTTTATTGCTATTGACTGTTGAGGCCTGTGATCTGAAATGTGTTCTGTCAACAGAATGTAAGGGAACTTGGCATTTTAAAGCTCTGCTGCTGCAGACGCGCAGATTTCTTGGAATTGCCATGCAGCAGGAGCGGTGCTGCAGTCCCCAGCTCAAGCTGAAAATGTTGCATAGGAAGACCTATCACGTGAAGGTCAGATTTACCTGAAATCCCAGGGGGGTTGTTTATTGTTTGTTTGTTTTCCTTGTCAGCACAGTAAATATATCTTGTCCTTAATTTGTTGCTGCTCTAAAGCTAGACTTCAGCTTTCTAAATTTGTTCACTAGTTTCCATATGGAAATACAATCCTTATTCAATGGATTCATGCAAAAACAAAAGGTGATTGTGTGTATAGTACACAATATTGCCATGAAGGGAGTAACTGAAATCTGTGCTAACCCTGTGTTGGACTGTGGATTTTTCCGCTCTTTTGAGAAGTGAAAGTTTCTATAATTATGTAAGAAATCACACGTGTTATTTTCTATTAATTCCATAGGATCTACAGGCAGAAATCGATACTCATACTGACATCTTCCACAACCTGGATGAAAATGGGCAGAAAATACTAAGATCTCTAGAAGGCTCTGAGGATGCCGTCCTGTTGCAGAGACGTCTGGATAACATGAACTTCAGATGGAGTGAGCTTAGGAAGAAATCTCTAAACATTAGGTAGGACATGAATGTAAGCGAAAGCCTACATCTGGTGTGTAAGACACTCCATCTGTCTTCTACCAGTAGAAGAGTGTGAGCTTGTTTCTGATAGCATTATTTCCACCCATTTTTAAGTGAATTGTGCTGTTTTGAATGCTGGCTTAACTTTGTAAGAATTATCAGAGGGTTTTTTCTGGTGTGAAAATGATAGTAGGGGATTAGGATTTGAGACATATGATGAGGTTTTGTAATTACAAAAGGAAAGATTAACATGTTTAAACAGAAAGTGTACCCCCTCTAAATGTAGAGTTCTTAGAGTTGGTTATGACTTATCATTGAGTCATGAAAGAAAATGATTAGACAACCTATATTTATGATAAGCTTTATTTCTGAGGCTCCCATTTTCAGTGCAGAACTAAGAATAGTCTTGCAAATGAGAAGACATTATTTACGATTTTGGCTTTTATCGGGGAAGTGGACAGAATTATCAAATAAAATCCAGGGGTAAAAGGAAATCAATAGGTAGTATTGTAAAAGGAAAAACTTCTCCCTGCAAGAAAAAATATAATAAATGGTAATGTTACAAATGATGAAGTAGACATACAGGCTTCAGTGGGCTGAAGATTTCAAAAGAAACTATCAAGAAAACTTTTCTTCAGAAATACGTCTTGCACAATAGACAGCCCGGCTCCATTGCATTCAGTCTCGGGCATTTTTTTCATTTGCTCACTTGCTGTGTGTTGGTGGTAGTTCAGAGGCAAAAGAGGCAGAAAAAGGCAAAAAGGAAAAAGTGTTTTTCAAAGTAATGTATGAAATATTAGCTTTTTTCAGCTCAGGCCCTGAGGGAGGTCAGTCTGTGTAATGACAAAAGCCATCTTTATAACATCAATCATTAAAAATAAATGAAGGATGTGAGTTTGAAAATATATTAGTAGCTAAAGAAGGAGAGACACGTTCCTCCTTTTGTTTCTGAGGAGCAAAGGAAGGATATAATATTTCAAGGTCTCTCTGAGGTTTATTTATTCAGATAAATGTTACCCATTAATTTGACAAAATACAGCGGTGTTTGAGAAAAGAAAAACAGGAAGTTGGCCAAATATTAGTAATTAAATATTAAATCTGTCCTTCAGTATTTGTGGTTCAATATATTGCTGCCATTGATCATCAGACGTAGTAACCCTAGTTATATCACAGTGACTTACTGCATTAAACATTCAAAGAAACAGAACTCTTTTCTAAAACACTTGCTTTCATTAAAAGGCTCAACATACTGACTAGGGTAAGAATCAATTTGCAGCTCCTAAGACATTCAAGTTAAATGATGCTGGCCACCAGATTGAATGAACAGGCTATACTCAATCTTGTGCTTGGTGCTATTTCTTTTCATCACACAGTATGGAATAGATTTCATCATGACTAGTAATGTTTACTCAAAAGAGGTGTAAGAGCAGAAATCTGAAATGTTCCCCAGACATCAGTCACATGACTTTCCTTATTTAGTGAACGTTTTAGACTGCCAAAACAGGAAAAAAAAAACATCCTTACCCTTGGCTTGGGTAGGCATTCTTTTCTCAGTCTGGTGCATTTCAGATAGGTAAAGTGTATGGTAGATGTCAAGAGAAGCCAAGTTCATTTACATTATTACCTTGCTTTCATTATGGCAAGTCAGCACAGTCTATCCTAATGCTTTCCTTGATTTGAAGAACTTGATTTAAAAATTTATTTCCTATTATCTGTTTTGTCTGCATGTGCATGAATACATTTATAAATATGAGTGCATGTGTACTAGCATGCACTAATGTGTACTAGCATGCACGTGTACAAATGCATATTCACAAAACTGACAGAAGGTCAGAACAAGATAGATTTGGGAGGACCATTCACCGTACACAGGTCAAAGCACAGCAGCAGTAATTGAACTTCTTCAAACCACTCTGTATTTTCTCCCTGCAAAGCCAGACCTGAGGAAGCAGGGAAAAAGTGAAGACCCTCATGTTCACCTCCAGTTGCTGCCCTTGTCTGGAGGAGGTGGAAGCTTACATTTGCTGAGATCAGCTTGGGAGACAGGAGATGACTTGAGTCAGAAACTTTGTCCCTTGACTGTGTCCCCTCCAAAAGCCCTGTGATGCTTGCTCTTGCAACTCTCTTGCAACTCCCCTGTAACTCTGCATAGAATGGCCCTGCTTCTCTCCCACCTTGCTGCTTTCAGAGGCATCTTGGGACTTCCCTGGCTCTGGGCACCTCCAGGTCTGGCCTCCCCCAGCATACCTGCTATGAGGCAGTTCTACCCCTTACCTTCAGGAATTCCTCATTTCCATATCCAAACTAAGTAATAAAGACTGCAAAGCATTCAGTCCAGTTTTGTCACGTTTTGTTATAGCCCATTCTATATGATGTGTAGGAGTAGATTTTTCACAGTCAGAAAATGTGGTTTTATTTGCAACCACTGAAAATTAAGAGAAATGTTATATGAACAAAGTTGAAAGTTAAACAAACGAGATGAGACAAAGAAAATCTATTTTTATTTCATAGTGTATTTTATTATTTTACTGCTATATAATAGTGCTATTCATTTGAAATTCTAAGAGGATTTCTTAAATTGTCTGGAAATGAATGGGGAATTTCTTTCTGGTCAGCAACTGAACAATAGCAGCATATTCATAAACCTAGAAAGACAGGCGTTTTTATTGTGATTATCTATGATATAAACAAAACTGAAGATTTGATCAATCCAAAGATTCATCATGTATTTTCTCTCTACGGAAAGTAGTTGCTGAAAATTGCTATTAAAAATGCCACATTTACACATGTGCAGAGGAAATATTTAGAAGGTCACCTTCTGAGAGCTTGCTTGTACAAAGTAGTAGTATCTTAAATTTGCCAGTAGTTTGATTAGTTTCATTTACACCTCTCTTCATGTGGCACAGATGTTTGTGCAGCATAAGATGTTCCTTTAACAATTTCCTTGTTACTTTTCTGGGAAGTGGAAGTATTTGTTCTTTTATCTTAAAGGTGAGCAGCCACATGAATCTTGTGTGAGGTTGAATGGTTTGTGTAATGGTTTGGAGAAATACTTGCTCTTCTCTGAGTTGAAAAGTACTCTCTACATTTTGGTACAGAGTATCGAACAATTGGTAGAGAGTACTGTATCTCTAGTCTACTAGCAATCCTAAGTGATGACTAAATTACTAGTCCTAGTATTACTAGTACATACTAGTCCTGTATAATATTTGTGAACATTTAGTGAGACCGATAATTCAACACAACTATCAATGTGTTGATATTTCAGGCCAAGACTGCGGAACCAAATTTAAATCGGTGTTTGCCAGACTGATTCAAAGCTACTTTAAAAGTCATTGAATTAATGAAACGCTAGGATATTTATCAGAAAATAAATTGGTGCAATTTGTTTTTTTTTTTTATTTTCACTTAGCCTGAATGTATCTGATACTTAATGCATGCTTTCAGATCCCATTTGGAAGCCAGTACAGACCAGTGGAAGCGTTTACATCTCTCCCTTCAGGAACTTCTGGCATGGCTGCAATTGAAGGAGGATGAATTAAAACAGCAAGCACCCATTGGTGGAGATCTTCCCACTGTGCAGAAACAGAATGATGTTCACAGGGTATGACTTTTTTTCAAATTATTGTTTTGTTGCTTTTTGTTTTGCAGTTTAGGGTTAGGTGAAACGGTGTGTGTTGGAAAAAGATACCTTTTAAGATCTATTCTAGAGATAATGAAAACTGAACTTTGACATGAAAATACTAGCTACAATTTTCAAACAGAGCTTAAAAAATCAGTGTGTTGGAGAAGGGAGTATTTATGATCTGTCTATGATAGCTCTATGAAAATGATGTTGCTTTTCAGAAAAGCTAACCAGCTTTAAAAGCATACCAGTTGCTTAGCTTTTCTGAAAAGAAGCACAGCATTTTCATAGAGCTATCATAGACAGATAGTTTTAATGACTAGAGCAAATATTAACTTAGTGTTATTTGGAGATTAAATAAGTAGTTCTGATTTATTTATTTTTTTCAGAATCAGTCATTTAAATCTCATGAGTTCTTTTCAAAACCCCATTTTGCTGTTGTTTTTGTGGGAATATTTATGAAAACAGTAGCTAATATCTGTCATAATGCACAACTGTGTGCATCATGAAACTGTTGTGGTTACTGACTGCTACTCTCCCTGCTTCATACTAATTTCATCAGGGAATTCTTATGGAAAGGCAGTAGCAGAGCATCACATGGAGACTGATCCATACTAAGCTTTGTGGTAAAAAGAAACATAAATGCAACTCTTGTATGGGATTTTTTTTTTAATAACTGTTCATACAAAGTTTAAATTTATTTATTTATTTATTTATTTATTTAATGAAAGGTATGCTTTAATTATGCTAATTAAGCATATCAATCTGAATCAAGCTTACACCTGTCTCAGTCTAACCTAATGTCTGTTTTCAAGTAAAAAACATATAGTTTGCTATGCTATTCCCAGACAGCTTGATACTATGCGAAAAGCATATTACAGACCTAGTGATCATCATCACAAAATGTTGTGCTGCATATATGTAAGACTCTTTCACAATACCATTTGTGAAACTTGTCACAAAAGAACTGTTACTGAGTTCCTAAATCTCTGTTTTTATTGCTGCATGGAGAAATCTAAAAATGGTTCTATAAAATGAAACTGGATCTGGAATACCTTTGTTTTCCTCATTCATCAGATAGCTGTACTATAGATATATCTCTAAATGATTGTTCTACCTCATCCCAAAGGGTACAGTTGAGAGCAAACACTGAGAAGATCACATTTAGAAAGAGAATGTGACATATCTTTATGCCTTAAGTTATTGGGAGAGCTGAGTTTGTGAAAAGTCCCAAAATCTTATATAAAACTAGGCTTGGCTTTTGTCATAGGCAAATAGGCTTTTGCCCAAAGTAGCAGACTGGTGGGGAGTAGTGGCAACATGGTCCATTTTCTAGGTCTGTCTTCCAGAGAGTTGATCTGTAGGATAGAATCATAGAATCCCTCAGGTTGGAAAAGACCTCTAATCAAGTCCAACTGTTAACCTAGTGCTTTCAAGTCGACCACTAAACTATGTCCCTAAGCACCACATCTACATGTCTTTTGAATACCTTCAGGGATGGTGACTCAACAGCTTTCCTGGACAGCCTGTTCCATTTCCTCACAATCCTTTCAGTGAAGAATTTTTTCTTAATATCCAACATAAACCTCTCCTGGTGGAACTTGAGGCAATTGCCTCTTACCCTATCACTTGGTGCTTGGAAGAAAAGACCAACTCTCACCCTGCTACAATCTTAAGGTAGTTGTAGACAGTGATAAGGTCTCCCCTGAGCCTCCTTTTCTCTAGGGTAAAAAAACAAACAAATAAACAAAACAAAACAAAACAAAAAACAAAAACAAAAACAAAACACGTTATTTGAGGTACAACCTCACCAGAGCCAAGTACAGAGGACAGTCTCTTCCCTAGTCCTGTTGGCCATGCTATTTCTGATACAAGCCAGGAGGAGGCTGTTGGCCTTCTTGGCCACCCGAGCACATCGCTTACCTATATACATCCAGCTATCAACCAATACCCCCAGATCCCTTTCTGCCAGGCAGCTTTCCAAAGACTCTTCCCCCAGCCTGTAACACTGCATGGGGTTGTCACGCCCCAAGTGCACAACCTGCCATTTTGCATTGTTGAACCTCATACAGTTGGCCTCAGTCCACCAGTCCAGTTTATCCATCTCCCTCTGCAGAGCCCTCCTACCCTCAAACATATCAACGCTCACATCTAACTTAGTGTTGTCTGCAAACTTACTGGTGGTGTACTCAACTCCTTGCTCCTGATCATTGATTAAGATGCTAAAGAGAAGGGATGTGTATTTTTCATACAACAAACTTTTCTTGGAACTTCAAACATTATCATGGAAACAATGAGACTAAAACATCTGTGACTTTAAGGAGCATCACCCTTCTTTTAATTTTCCCTCTCTGAAAGTTAAGATGCATGAAAGGCCTGAAGTCTGTTCTAGTCAGCTGGCTGTAGCAGCTTCCATAAAGTAGTTTTAAAATTGTAAAGACTATCCAGGTCACTGGGATGCAATAAACAAAATAGATGTCGTTTTTACTCTGCATTAACTCAATCCCTTTATCCAAAGATCATGTTTGAGCTAAAGCGAGACTTTAAGAAGAACTTTTGTAGAATTGTCACGACAAAACTTTTGTCATCTGATTCATATTTGAGTATTTGAAAACATTACCTTTCCTTCTAGAGCAAAGAAATAAATTTTTCAGCTAGAGAAGTTACTTCTCATAAAAATTTAATGTTATATGTATTCAGAAGGTTCTCAGAATTCATCATAAAGGTGGCAAGACTTCAGTGATGGACTAAGTGACTGTCACTCGCAAATCAGCCAAAGTGCTTAAAACTTTCAGGGACAAGAAGCGTTACATAAAAGTAAAGTACTATAAATAGGTGCAAAGTGACTTTTCAAAATAGGTCTTCTCAATTCTCCTTTTTGATTATCTTCTCTCCCACATGCAGATACATACGGACACAAATCTTTGGTCATCATGTCTCAGTCATTTCTTCATATCAAAGCAAGAACATTTTAGTTCCTTTTAGAAATAACATTTCTTTCCTTTTCCCATGCTGTAGCACTTTTGTAGTTTAATGTGAGGCCTTTCTAGCTGTAGGTGCTCTGATACCCTGTGGGAAAAAAAAGAACAAAATATAATCCTTGAAATTAGGTCACCCTGTCTACTCTTCAAAGATCTCTTACAGGGAAGGAGGGAAAAACAATCACTGCAGAACTCTTCTGACTTCAGATTGTCTTTGACAAAATCTGTGTTTGCAGCTTGGGGTTTTTCTACTTTTTTATTATTTTATTTTTTGTTTTATTTTCCTAAATTTTATGGTCTTTCTGTTACTCTAAAAGTTTTCCTTTAAAGAAGCAGACATACAAAGAGTCTTTCTGAGTGAACAGCTTAGTCCATTTCTGAACATCAGAAAAATGCTTTTAAGAAGGTTTACACCTCAAATGTAAAAGTCTCCAGCATAAAACTGGAGCACAGTTCTGGTGAAAAGCTGTTTTTTCAACAGTTTTGGGCTGCTGATTAAAACAAACAAAAACCCCACAACAATAAAAAACCCAACCCTCCAAAAGAAAATCCAAACTCTTAGCTCTCAGTGTGAAAGGGAGTAGTTAAATTTTGAACCTGATTACATGAGTCTGTTGATTGCTCATGTTGTTTTCCTCAATGTAAACAAAGTAAGTATCTACCTTCTTCAATCCAAACTTCCAGCTTTGGTCTTCCTATGTCTATACAATGTCTTTCTTTCTGTGAAGAATTGTTTTTGCCAGTTAAAACTAGAAGACAACCCAGGTAACTTCTTCATTGGAAAGAAGAAAAAAGCCTCAGCAGGGAAACATGTATTAGAAGCTGCTATGTTTTTGTTTGTTTGTTTGTTTTGTTTTTTGTTCCTTAAGGAATGTAACTTTAAATAAATAAATAAATAAATAACTTTTATTTAACCTCTCTATCTTTTAGAAGACCATCTGGAATACCTCAGATATTCACAGCAGAGATAAAAAGAAGTTTGTTCTTATCATTTGAATGCTCCCGGTTGCCAAGATTGGCTTTAAAAATTTTAAGAGTAGGATTCAGATGAAAATTTCAAGTGCTTGAATCTATGCCAGATGAGAGCTTGAACTCTACTGAGAAAAAAAAAAAAAAAGATATACAGGCAGTCAGATTCATTGTTCCATAATAAATGTAGGTACTTTTTAGAGAAGGCACTTTGGAATTTATCCTCAATACACCCACATAAGTGCTATTTGTTTGAACTAATATATATGTGGATCATTGTTGATTTTTGGCATCTGAAGAAAAATGTGTCTATGCCAAAGTCCTAGAATGTGCAGGTTTGGTTGTGTTCTTTATTTTCTTTTTTAAAATCAGTGATCTGAAATACTACTGTTCATCAAATTATCATTTATTTATCCTGCAGTTTTCTTTGCTTTTGCATGAGTCATGATTGTGTTTTAAAGAAATTGTATTAATAACTGTGTACATGTTACTATTAATCTCAGTTTCCTGGACTGTAATTTAGACGTTGCACAGGTAGTCTGTTTTTTGGTAATTCTTTTAAGAGTTGCCACATCTTCTGTGTGGAGATTGTATTAGCAGCATAAATAGCATTTATGAATAGAGTAGTTAATTATTAACAATTCCCTGGAAACCCTTTCCATGGAACGTATAGTGAATGTGCCTGAGGAATATAATTCCTGCTTCGATACATGAACCTGTTCTTGTGGCACAGTTGATGTCTGCGTTTTAAATTTGAAGTCCAAACACATTTTTAAAAAGCATTCTGATTGGGAAACCTCTTGAATTCATTTAACTGTACTCTTTCTCCTTAAAATTCATTAAAAGCAAAAGCATCTGCTTTTCTAATCATAGAGATTAATGCTAGTTTTAATACAACTTTGTCTTCCCATTCTATTTTCATCTTTCAAATTAAACAATCTGTGTTTCTCCAACCAAAGAGATTTCTGGACATCTATGAGGATGGTAGTGGAGGTCTGAGATAAGCTGATCAATATATGCATTATTAAAGTGGTGGACAGAATGCCATTACTGCTGTAGTGCTGATGACAAATAGAGATGTTTAAATAAAGTAGTTTACTTGTTTTTTTGGCAGGTCATACATTATGCATGTTCGATTTCCTCTATAGTCACCACAAAGTGTGGAAGAGGGTCAGGAATTCAATGAAATTAGCCTGATATAATTAGCTGTAAATTAGACATTCATTTAGGCTAATTCTGTTATCAATGATGGTCTGCTTATTACAGAGATGTATTTGTCAGAGATTTAGATAGATTATTTTTTTTTTCCAAAAGAAGAAAAAATGTCATTTATTGCTAATTATGATTTTTAGTGGTAGTGTGTATGTCTTTTACAACAAACATTTAATCAGAAAAGCTGGCTTCATACAGTAAGAATGTTTTGTGGAATGGGAGAGTATGAAGTGAAAATTCATCATTTTTAATGCTGTTCTGTGCTATTGCTTCAGTCTCATCTTTTTGTTCATTCTATCCTTTTTTTAATTTCTTATCCTGAAATACATTTTAACTCACTTGGTAGAAGTCTGCAGATCAAAACTAGGGAAGGCAATGAGAATAATAAGTAGATCTTAGCATCACACTATGTGCTGTTCTAAAACTGGATTTATGGATTATAATCCCATTCCCTAGCTCCAACATCCAGATTGGAAAAGATGGAAAACATTTAACACATTGGCTCACTGTTTTCCTTTAGTAAAAGAGACTCTGTTGTACAAAAATTTGCGGAGTCAGAAAGTTGCCATTAGTATTTTTCTATCATTTTGGGAAGATGGATATGAATGTACCTGATCACAGACTTTATGGGATGCAGTATGCATATCTGATTATGTTGTCTTTATTCTGTTGCACATGAGATGATGGAGGAATGTGGCTATAACCTTCTTAACCTTCTTTTGGAAATGTCACCATGTGTATTTGGTTGATATGGTGGTCTTTATGCAATAGCAGTACAGGCTGAAAGAAGATATTTTGTCCTTCTCGTCATTTGTACATGTAAATAGCTAGGGCTGACCTGACTGCAGCAGCAGCACTCCATACATCAGTACTTCTCATACCCAAATATGTAGCTCAAAGGCATTTCTGACTTTTAAATATCCTATGAGTTGTTGCAGTTCTGTGTTCCGTTACTAGAATATCTACATCTCCTTTCTGCTCTCTGGGGCAGAAACAGACCTTTTTGCATGTGCCTTCTGTTTGATTGGTTTTGGACATAAACATTTCTGAAAAAATAATACATAAAGTATATTGTATTTTTTAGCTGGCATAAAACTGTAATTTTGAAGAAAAAAAAAGAAAAAAAGAAAACAAGAACGATATGACTATGGACATCACTTTCAACATTACCTAATGAGAGCAAAGCACACAGTGCACAGGGGAACATTTTAAGCTATGCTACCTACTGGCTTGCTTGAGCTGCAGACCTGCCACACTCTAGTGTGACAGAAGGCTTTATTTAATGTGAGAAGAGCACAAAGGCCAGTGAAAACAATAAATAGTCTTTCAGTGTTTGGAGGCTTGGAAAGGGCTTATTATACTTTCTTTTTCCACTGCATTTTGTGTAAGAGTCAAGTATGTATTACAGAAAATTCTAAATCTAAAAAATATCTTAAGAAGCTAAGCAGTCTTAACCCTGGAGCAACCTCAATGAGTTTACATGCAGAGTAATGTCCAATGGTAACTTTCTTGTTAGTATACAGTACTCTTCTTTATTTGTGAAAATCCAAGTGTTGATTCTTATGGGTCAACATCATTGTTTAAAATATTTAGTACAGCTATTCAGCAAACAATAGGCTCCTTTGTGATATGCAGATAGTCTGTGAAAGGTTCCCACTTCCATTGATGTCCATGATACAAAATTGACATTTCTGACTGCATTGTTTCCTTCAGGAAAGCACACTTTGCTAAGTGATTTTCATGATTCACAGTTACAAAACCTGATCACTTTATAAAAATTTTATTTAGTATTTATAGTAGAATAATGTAGTCATATGCTTAAGTTTATGTTCCTGAAATGTATTAAGAATATTTTACCTTTGACTGCTCACGTTATAAAGTGCAGGTGTGATTCTCATTATTAGTTCTGTTAGGTATTTCAATATAATTCAAAATGTAATGAACTTTTTAATATTGAACTTTTAATTTCCATTAGTGTTCATAGTAACCCAAATTTTATTTAATATTTAATTTAATTGAGTTTATTGTGTGATTTTTTTTTTTTTTTAATGGAAGAAGCCTATATAGTTCCAGTGTTATAAAAAGAATTTTATAATCCCTGGAGTAAAATATAATTTTTCCTTTTGTGGCATATGGCTCTCCTTTTTGCAGTGTTATGTTGTGTGATACAATACACTATCTGTGTGTTTTACCTCTCTGCCAGTCAAAAACAGTATGTATTCTATATTGTTTTATAAAGAGAAAAAAAAATGAAATAAAATATTTAGGTAATGCAACATCCTATATGGCATGGAAAAGACCGCGTACAACATGCAACCCACAGTCCAGCTGTCATATGTATTTTAGTGCAACAAACATTCTGGATTCAGACTAATAGAATCATAATTTCTCTTACAGGGGAAAAAAAAAGAAAAAAAATAAAGAATTTATAAATATTTTTTTTTTTAAAAAGTGTGTACTGAAATAGTTCGATATCACTACTGGTGTGAGATAGTAAAAAACTGTCTTCACCTGCCAACACACATTTTAAATAATACCAAGATGTGTATCTTCAGCATGCGGAGACTTCAAATACCAACTTTGACAATCTTACTGATGGTCATTTTAAAATCAGGGAATAGAAGAGAGAGGGGAGGAGGAGCTGTTGTTAGAGAAGGGGAAATGCAAGTAGGAAGGAGGAAGAAAAAGACAATAAAGGAGGCAGGTGCTGGAAAGCATGTTAAGAAAGGAAAAGATGAAAAAGGGAGAGAGCTGATCTGAACAATAAGCTGAATTAGCCACATTTAAACATAAAAATATGGTAATTGGTTAAAGGAATACTGATTAAAGGAATTAGGAATTAACTACTTCATAAAGACTACTTTCTGTTCTTTAATTTACACTTGTGCATGCCTACATCTAAATTAGACTGTATTTCTGAAATTTCACCATGGCCTTGATTATACTTTTCAGAAATCTCCTCAGTTCATGTAATTTTGGAAGAGTAGTTCTACAGTGCTACTAGAAGACAGATTTGCAATACTTGTTTTTTGCTACTAATTAGATGTTAGCATGGCAATATCTATAGTGGTGTTTTGTTTTTGTGTTTTTTTCTCCTTATGATATAACAGTTGTTATCAGCTGTAGCAAAGCGTTAGATGTAGGGTACTTTGGATTTTCCCTCACATTCTTGGAAATCTTGCTTTTGGGAAGCATTAGGCTAAGCTTGTGCTCTCTGATACAGAGCCAGACAAGGCTTTGTTCCTTGCAGTTAAATTTTGGTATTGACTCATGTTAACTGGCAAAAGGGGTTCATCTCACAGTGAACAACTTGATCAGCAACTTTGGGTACTGTGTAACATGCTGCCAATACATTTTGAATACAATTTGATTTCAGGCTAAGCAAAAGCCAAAAATTATTGTCTTTACATCATTTTTGGCAGCTTCTTGTACACATGGAAGCTGGTTTGGGAAGTTTTGTTTTTAAACTGACAAAAGCAAGGGGTAGCACTCAGTATTTCGTTATATATCCATTTACAATATTATTGTTTCATCTCACAGACTTTCAAGAGGGAGCTGAAAACAAAAGAACCTGTTATCATGAGTGCGCTCGAGACTGTGAGAATCTTCCTGGCAGAGCAACCTGTGGAGGGATTGGAGAAGCTCTATCCAGAACCAAGAGGTAATTGAGGAAAGAGCTGTAATAGCACACTGCTGGAAAGAGCAGTGATGATCAACGATGATTAAATAAATTCTGCCAGCCACTGTGAGAGCATTCCTTTTACAATTCAAGTTGAATCTCAGTATTCAGAGACTGAGCTAAAAATATAGATGAAAGAAACTCTTAGTGATCCTTTTGAACACTGTGGAACTAAACAGACATGCATATTTATAAGTATATGTTGAAAAAGCGGCTTTAAACTTTCTGGACTTATGTATAACTGTATTTGAGGTTTGAAAGCTGCAATTTATCCTAGAATTCAGCTCGTAGTCTAAGTATTACAGAACTAAACCATTTGTTTAGAAAGTATATGTCATATATGAAACAGATCAAGAGAAACCAGTACAGCAAAGCTCCAAATTCCACTCAGCTGCAGTGATTCACAGTGATTAATACTTATGTGCAGAACTATTTTGTTGAATCAGGATACAGCAAGGTGCAGCTAAAAGATTTAAAATGCTATTACATACTTAAATGCATGTTTTGTTGATCAGTGTTATAGAAAGATTTAAATTTGAGAGATTCACAAATGAGCACATATGAAATAAAGACATATAAAAATATGTCATTGCTTATGAATAGTTTTCTTAGTGAGCTTTGAATTCCTTAGACTTCTCCAGATAGCAATTATTTTTCTTCCAAGTCAGAATATGTATTAAAAGCCTCCCAATTTCCACATTTAGAACTATCACCTGAGGAAAGGGCCCAGAATGTCACTAAACTTCTCCGAAGGCAAGCAGACGAGGTCAAAACTGAGTGGGATAAGCTGAATCTACATTCTGCTGATTGGCAAAAGAAGATAGATGATGCTCTTGAAAGACTGCAGGGCCTTCAAGAGGCAATGGATGAACTGGACCTGAAACTACGCCAGGCTGAAGTGTTCAAGGGATCCTGGCAGCCAGTGGGGGATCTGCTAATTGACTCTCTGCAGGATCACTTAGAAAAAGTCAAGGTACGTGTCAGTATATCAGTATTTTTGAGTGTAAAATATTTGGCTAGTTCATCATGTGTATTGCAAAATCAGGAATTAACTTGTAAAAAATGAGAAATAGACAGCTTTGTAACATAGTGATTTATTCTTTTATTTATTTTTTTTTAAGAAGGTGAGAAAGTGCATATAAAGAGTTTTATTATTTATGCAATTAAAATGGAGTGGAATCAACACTGAGAATATATATTGCAAACACATTTCAAAAACACTATAGGAATGTGTAATATCCTCAGCCTGTTTAACTCAGTTCAGGAAATGCAGAGTTAAGTTTAAAGACCACAAGATCGGGTATATAGGAGAATATATGATGAATGTATGCAAAACTAATTATGTCTTTTATTACAGTTTGGTAAGCAGGCTAAGAACATAATTGTGTCTGTAGTTATAGAGTAGAATTTAAATAATTTAAAGTGTATGGCTTTGTTGTTTTGCCATGATGGTGGTATTAGTCATCTGTCTCATTTGATAGGTAGACAAAAACAAAAAAATGGAAAAAGCATAATTATTTTCAGTAATAATGCTTACCTGTTTTCAAGGGCTGTTTCATAAAATCACTGCTTATGGAAAAACTCATGAGGACTTGTCCATTTTCATCATGAATGCCATGGCCAGACTTTAGAAGTACTACAGGATTACTTCAGCTAGGGCACCATAGAGGTAGTTGCCATTTTGATAAGAACAAAGTGCCTCTGTTCCATTCTCATAAATGGGAATCATTTGTCATTTTGAAAGAGACCCGAGCTGAGTGCTATTTTCTGTGCTAGATCATTAGGATCTAAGAAAGAGGAAATAGAATGACTACTGGCAAGAAAAAATGCCTTTAAAAAACATATGTAACTTAAAAAAAAAAAAAAAAAAAAAAAAAAAAAAAAAAAAAAAGACCTGAATTTAGAACTTCTATTTTGAACATAGAAGTTCTAATGAGTGTTCTGTGTAAATATTGTGCAAGACAAGTGAATTTTGTGGTAGATGATCAACAATTGGCTGCATAATTTCTTTTTCTTCTTTTAAATGAACAGAAGAGATCTATTTATAAATTCTCATAACATGCCTTCTGTTATACCCAGAGATTTTTTTGTGTGTGATTTTGAAGAAGATATTCTGAACAGAAACATTGAATCTGTGATATCACTAGAAAACAAAGCAAGTTGCTTAATTTTAAAGCGTAAAGTTGTAACTCCATAATTATAGTGCTGAATCGTGCTACAGTTCTGTCCTGGGGGACAGAATAGAATTCTAATAAGAGCCATGATAAAATAGGACTCTTAAAGCTTTTGAAAATCCTGAGGTACTATCTCTGTTCATTCTGAAGTCTTAGCATAAGGCCGGACAGAAATTAAAAATTCCGTTTCAAGATTTAAAATCAGATGCTACCACCTACCCCCTACTCTCATTTGGACCATATTTACTTAAAATATTTATATTTTATAGGCTATCATTCCTAAGATCATCAGTCAAACAATAAATGGAAAAAAAAAAAAAAAAAACCATACAGAATATATTCTTATCCTCTAAGCTATAATTTTTCATATAGTATATAACAATTATAGGGTATTCTATTGATACTGTGCTTTCAGCAGCTTCTAAATGATCATAATTAGTACTACTTAGGTAATGAGAGAACACAGTAGGGCAAAAGCTGAATAATTTTAACTCTGTGAGTACTATAATAATTGTCCCCCAAAGTGCTGCCTAGAATATATTTATTGTTCTTATGAAATGTAATTCCAGCATAGATACTGAAGACAGATGCATATACTCACTGGGCAATGTAACCATGATTGTGAAATGAATAACCAGCAAGAAAGCTACAATTGTGCCTGCAGTTTGAAAGCTATCCTTATAAATGAACAAATATATGTTTAGGGTTTACCTCAGTTATTCATCCTTATGACATCTATATTTTTCTTAGAATGAAAGCTTTTTTTTGAAAAGTTGTAAATCAACAATCGTTATTTATGTAACCATAAAACAGAGCATTTAAATTCTTTAACAGTTTTCAAGCTTTCATTTGCTACATCCAAACTAGATGTACAATAGAAACTTTGATACTGATCTTTTATACTCTTAGCGTATCTACCTAAGGCATAAAAGTATTTTAAACATACTCACAACAATAGCCTTAATTCTTGGGTTTACTTTTTTCAAAGGCTAGAGGAGAGAGTTTAGTGTAAAAATATGTATTATCTGTGACAGTAGCAACAAGATTTGTTTGTTTCATTTTTTTAACATTGTTTATGTACCATTTTTGCATTGAACATATTTTTAGATAGCAAATTCACTTCTTATTTACTCCCTGTCTTGATAACCCTAGATTACTATCTCAGTAATGATCAAATTTAGTCAGTTTTTCATTATTTCCCTCTGTTTTGCTAAAATGAATCCCAAACAATTAGGAAGCTCTTTTTTTAGTGTATGTGTGTGTTACGTTTCCACAGCTATTAAAGATATGAGAGAGGAAAAATATTTTGGCGACTTCTGTGTACAATAAACTAAACCAAATCAAGGCCTTTCTACAAAATGCAATGGATATTTATATTCTCTAAGTTTTAACAACTACATAAAAAATAAACTTTCAGTAACTGTATTACATTTGTTTACAAGTATTACTTGTAAAAATATTACTCGTAAACAAAATTGTTGTTTTGAGGGGAAAATCAAGCTACTGAAAGAGTTGCTCGTCTAATGCCTGAAAGTCTTAATAAGATTAGGAAAGCTAATACAGAAACATTTTCTTAACGGGTGTTAGCCAGATAAGCATCAGTGTCTACTTTGCCTGTGCTACAGAAATGAAGACCATTTCTCCTAGTCTAAATTGGAGGTCTTGCAGTGAAAGCTGAAGAAGCAAGAGAGATTTCTGGTAGAGGGACAGGTGGAAGGAGGGGAAAGTAAGCTCCAACCTGCACGGTACTGAGTTGATTCCGACTACATCCTAGTTCACTCTTCCAGTCTACAAGCCCAGGCCTTAGCTCCAAAACTTCTCTAGTCCCCCAAAGTGGTATACGTGTCATAGGAAGGAAAATGAGTTAAAAGCCATGGGAAGCTGGTTTGACGTATACCTGGTTGCTACAGTTTTCTTCTTGCTTCTCGTTTTCTAATTTCCATAATTGATTCTCCTAAAGGTTAAATACTTTTCCTTTGAAAATGTTTGGATTAAAAAAAAATAAGTTTGCTGAAGAAGACAGAGTTTGTATGGCCTTCAGTTAGAAAAACTATTATTAAACAAGATTTTTCATTATAAATGGTATTATCAGTCAAACATTATCAAATTGATATATTCTACATCTCTCATCTTTGCTTTGTTGTTCTTTCTCTTTCTTCCTCTTCCTCTCTTTCTCTCTTTTTCTCTCTCTCTCTTTCTCTCTCTTTTTCTTTCTTTCTTTCTTTCTTTCTTTCTTTCTTTCTTTCTTTCTTTCTTTCTTTCTTTCTTTCTTTCTTTCTCTCTCTCTCTCTCTCTCTCTCTCTCTCTCTCTCTCTCTCTCTCTCTCTCTTTCTCTCTCTCTCTCTCTCTTTCTCTCTTTCTCTCTTTCAGAGGATGTGGGGGGAGGTTCTGTATCACAGTGATTGGTTATGCTACAGTGTGAGGGAAAGTACCTATTACCTTCTATATATCTAAGCACCCCAAATATCTTCTGAGCAGATCAGGTCAAATAATGGTCAAATGAGCTACTGTGATACCATTTCTTGCAAATCTTTCTTATAATGGAGATCACAGTAGCCTTCCCAAACCTAAGCTGATGAATTTCTCCCCAGGGAATAACTTTGCCCAGTGCCATTTGTCACTGTTCTCTTTAGTCATAGTTGCTGGAGCTCTTAACGTCATGATGTGATGTTGAATTAGCACAAAATAAGTAATCCTTGATCAGTATTACTGCCTTACAGATCCTTGGTCTGTATTTATGTACCAACTGTTTAGCTCCAGTTCAGAGGACGAGATAGTTTCAGATACCTCAACGAACGAATGCAATGTAGACTACAGATCATACATACTTTCAGGGCTCTATGCTTCTCTGTCCTGTTATTCTTCCCTTTTCCCCTGCTCACATATGGGTGATCTTATGATCTTATCTGCAGACTGAAATGCAGCTTTCTTAATAACACACATTCTCTCCTTTGTTCCCCCACCCCCAACGGAAGTGGTTATGCTAGTAGTATGCACCAGTCATTACTTGGTATACTGATACCTTCTCACTGCTTTGTTGTCTATTGCTCATCTACCTGATGAGAAATACTAATAGTAATGGATGCTATTGGTTATTCAGGGAACCCTGGTGAATTTTTGGATTTTGATACTTTATGCTCTGAAAAGTTCTTTGGAAGCTCAAAAAGGAGCTTCTCACAACTCTTTTAGGATGTTGTGCCCAGAATTTTGTGATTGAGAAGGCAATATAATTTTAATGGTGCAGTTTATCTGTTACTGAAGGTAGTTCAGCTAATCCAGCACGCTTGAGAGCACAATGGAAAGTGCTTTCTCTTGCTGGTGGTACTCTACCATATCACTGGCAGCACAGGATGGGTCCAGTTATTAACAGTTCAGTTGTCTGTCATACACAATGCTATAAATGAACAGCAGAGCCTTTGTACTCCATGAGGGATGTAACTCCTGTCTGAATTTCTCTGAACCACTGTGAAGTAAACAAACCATAGAACAGGCAGTAGTGTTTGTGGTTCATCTTGTTGCAGACAGAAGTGTGGATCTCAAGCACACCTGCCAAATAAAAGCTGAATTGCATAGCGCTGTCTTCAAGTGACTCCATTCTGCTAGAGACTGATTTGCTCCATTCTGCTAGAGACTGATTTGTTCTCCTTTATTATCACATAAGGAGGGTGCCTTGATTCAATATGAGGATTGTTAATGGTAAAAAGCAGAACAGAATTTAGTGCCATAGGTCTTGCATTTTCTTGTGAGCAGTTTTCATGCAAGCCTGAATCTTGCTCCTTAAGAACTGGTTGTAGTTGTTAGAGATTTACATCTATGAATAAAATAATTTCTCAGAAAGACTAGGAATTTTGCATATAGATTATGAATTTTAATATATTCAACATAACAAGTGTATCCACAGAGGCTGTAAGCATTATTTTTAATTCTTCAGCCTATGTTACAGTTTATACAAATTATTTTCTTCATAATTATGAAACAAAGGGCCATGAGGAATTCACATGAGCACTGTAAAACTAACATTTATTTTCTGAACTGTATGCTGTTTAGCTCAGGCTTTCTTCAGCATAATTGACAGTTGTTGCCAATTGTATGCTGCTGACAAATGTTCATGGGAAAGTGCCAACCTGAAACTTCTTTCTAATTATGAACTGAATAGAGTTTGCATTTATGCACTCCAAAATGACTTTCTATATGCACTGAAGCCTTTTGTCCTTAGGCATCTCTTCTTTAAATGAGACCAAAAGGAAGATAACCCTGTAAAATAATTAGCTAAATTTCAGTTGTGTCCATACATGGCCATAAAAAGAAAAGAAATAGATTTGGCAAGCTTAAAATACCACATTCTTACAAACTAATCCTAAAGCAGTGACCTGAACTGGTGGACAATGAATGAACATAGGCAGTTCATTAAAAAAAAAAAAAAAAAAAAAAAACTTTTATATTCTTCTGTACTTCATCCTGGTACTGTTCAACTGCTGCTTTGCCAAAAAGAGATATTTCAGAAAAGTGGACTCTTACAGTGCTATTATGAAGGAACAGTGCTGGCAGCTGCCTACAATGGAAACTCTGAGAGGAAAGAGAATTGTTGAATTTCTAATTTGTATTCTCATTAAAATAAATGTAAAATAAATGTAAATAAAATAAAATAAAATACATGTAAAATAAAGTAAATGTAAAATAAAACATTAAAATTCTTTTAAAAGTATTTTATACATATATATTTTTAGTATTTTGGGAAGGAATTACTAGGGCTCACATACAGAAAAAATAATGAGTGACACCTAAAACCAGCAATAGTCCACATTTATCTCCTCCTAGCAAGAGATGTATACTGGACATGAAGAGACTAGGTTTAAATGGTTATATGGAAACGATGTAAGAAATAATTATCTGGAAGTTGCATTTAATAACCAAAATTTTCAAACATCTAGATATCAATACCAATACTAGATCCATATTACAGTAAATTGCAGTCAGACTGTAATATGATGCTTCCTGTTAATTTTATGATGAGGTAAAATTAAGTTAGCCAGCAAAGCTCATGCAGTCCAGTCTGTAAAATAAAATGGCGTTATTACACATACAGTGTATTTTTGAGGTCTTTTTAATTTCCCTTCTTTAATAGTAGACACTATATATATATATATATATATATACATATACATATACATGTATATATAAAAACTTGCCTGGTATTTTGAACAAAATCTTTCGTTCCACATGACACCACACAATTTTTGCATATCACCTACACTTTCTGCATTCATCCAAAGTACAACCCCTTCCTTGTTTCAAATTTTTACTATATATATCACTTTTTTTTTTTTTTTTAATGTGCACCACTCTTTTCACCGTGCTTACAGACAAATTGACAAATTTCTATTTCCATTTAGCAGAATTTGCAGCAGAAAAGCCTACAGAAGTAAGTGGTCCTAAAATATTGTTTCAGCAGTTTCAGTACTCATGGGCAAGGATGTATTTTGACAATATACAAGCATTACTCCCCTCTATAGCTCAACTCCCTATTATTCTTAAGTTTAAAGACCCCAAAATTCCGAAGTATTCTATACACGGTGTTAAACTAAGATTTGCTTAAGTATTATTAAATTTTGTCCAATGAAAAGATGACAGAATCCTTTGGATGACAACTAAGTAGAAAACTATAGTTGCCTTCCATGTAGGAGACAGGAGTATTCATTTTTCCTTCAGACTACAACTGAAGTAACAACTGCTACAAATGCTTCTCAAGTTTTCCATTTCATACATACATCATTCTGTGATAGAATCACACAATGATTTCACAGAATTTCACATAATTTCTAGGTTGGAAGAGACCTCAAGATCATCAAGTCCAACCTCTAACCTGACACTAACAGTCCCCACTAAGCCATATCCCTAAGCTCTACATCTAAACGTCTTTTTAAAGACACCCAGAGATGGTGACTCCACCACTTCCCTGGACAGCCTGTTCCAATGTCTAACAACCCTCTCAGTAAAGAAGTTCTTCCTAACATCCAACCTAAAACTCCCCTGGCACAATTTTAGCCCATTCCCCCTCGTCCTGTCACCAGTCATGTGGGAGAACAGACCAACCCCCAACTCGCTACAGCCTCCTTTAAGGTACTTGTAGAGAGCGATAAGGTCGCCCCTGAACCTCCTTTTCTCCAGGCTGAATGATTATTTCTGATGTATCCTTAGTCTACTTTGAAATGCATACACTTTTTTTCAATTTAATTTCATCTCCATCTGCCTGACACCAAAGTCTATAATCAATTGGAATTACATTGTCTTATTTCCTTTAATTCTCTTAATATGTTCTGTGCTGGACTCCATGATTTTTATAAACTAACTCATACAGAATAACTGTTCCTTATCTCATTTGCTAGCTTTCCTCCCACTCCCAAATTGTCCCTGCGATAATTAGTGATCCTCTCTACAAGCAAATTTTGTAATTGTGAAATATTTGTAGATTTGAGATTTTTTCTAGGTATGATACTGTAAAAGATGGAGAGACCTAATGGCACTTTAGAGGACTTTATGATTTTATCTTTAAATGCAGTCAATAAAAACAAATTTTATAAAAATACCAAAAACTCTTCAGCTACTGTTTTTAATACTAATCTAAAATAAAACATCAATGACTATAACAGGATGCAATAAACTTTATTTTAAAATAAACTGAAATCTCATTTAAATCTTATTTAAATTCATTGTAAATCTTTGTCATCCTACAGATGTGCATATTTTTATTGAGGAATATTTTTGTTAATTTATTGAATTTGCTATGATGAAAATGGTAGTTGGAATTTGTTGCATTTTTAATAGATTAACTTTCAGGAGGTTGTAAAATACCAATGACTCTTCAGCTAAATACATCACCTAATTGATTGCACAGCCTAGTATGTTGCTTTTATCTTTCTGAATACAGTTTTATACAATAGAGATTTTAGTAGGTTTGTTTGGTTGGCACTCTTGGAGGCAATTTTAATTTTCCAAGGTTTGTTTTACATATGAAATTGGGTTAAAAACTGTGGTATGCTTCATCGCATTGTTGTACCAGTTTAGGTTAGTTCTGCTATGGTTCTTTGTAGTAGATGAAAGTTAATCAGTTCTGTTCAGCGGTCTTTTATTTTAACAGCTTATGAATTTATTTTCTCACATGAAAAGAAATGTAATCACAAGCAGTTATTTAATATGTAATAGTCATGTATTTGCAACTGATACAAATTTAATCTAAAAGCCTCATCTGTCTTATTTTGTTGCTTGGAAATCAGTCACAAAAAACAGCAGAGTTTGCTATGGTGATAACTAAGGCAATAGCCCAGAACTAAGTTCATTTTAAATACATAAAGCAAACCATTATTCCCTCTGCCAATTCCTTTTGAAATAAATAAGCTATACATTTCTGATCTCTTCTGATTTAGGTGTTACTACTTTAATTATAGTGAATGTTTTATAGAAATTAATATAATTTTTGACCATATCACACTACCTATTTTAATATTTAATTTCCATAATTCACATAAGAATAGTAATAAAGTGATGGGTAGGCAGAGAACTGTAATCTTAAGAGTAGCCTTGTAAACTTTAAACTGTCCTTGACTATACTATTTACCAGGATACAATAGAATCATTAAGATACAGAAATGTTAATGCTGTTCTGCTAACAAGGAACAACCTACAAGTGAGTGTTCTTTAACTTTCTTGAGAATCACAAGTGTAAGACATGGTCTCTGGAACCCTGGAATTATGGGAACATTTTGGGAAGGAACAAGTACCTGGGCTCCAGCTGCAACAGGTTTTACTAGAGCAGTTTCATTCTTCACATATATAAATTTGCACCTTATGCGGTCTAGCTAGAGTTGAAGTCAGAGACTATTCTGGATAAAGATTCTTTGAAAACAAGTCGGCTAATTGTAAAAGATAAAAGTTAGACTGACATTCAGCTGAAAGGAGAATGAAATGAAGCAACCTGACAGAGAAGCTTAGTGGCAGCATTACAATGCATTCGAAATGAAGAATTTCATATTTTTTAAACACATTTTTGTTTGCGTCATTTTGTATTTGTGAGAAGTGCTTGTATATTTTGGTTGATAAAAGGTGAGCTGTAATCTCCCCTACACATAATTTGAGTCTTATTAGTATTCATTAGATTTTTTATCTTCTTCAGATCAGACATCTACTCGAGTGCTTTTATGTCTATGTATGTGTACATGTGCATGTGTGTGTTTGTGTATGCAATAGTTGAAAATGGTCTTCCAGAGTTCTCTATATACTAATAATCAATACACTTACCTTGTCTAATTTATTGCATAATTAACTTCATTCTTTTTCTTAATGATAGTTCCATGTGTTGCATTTCATTGAAAAACATTCTTTTTAAATTATTTTTTCTTGCATTAGATTATAATAGGTAACTTAATATGTAGCTTTTTCTATTATAAATGTTAACATTCTTGTATGAGAAAGAAAGATAAAAAGACCCAAAGAAGTAGTGTTTTGAATAAAATATGTACCTGAAGATTAATGTGCTTAAGTGTATTAATTAATGCAGTTATTAGTAGAACAGATTGACTATTTTCTCTTTGATTAAGGGCCATTGGCCTAAATAATAGTTAACTTTTTCCTTAGGTGTAGAAAAAATCCTGAATTCTAAAGAAGAAAATAGGTGACCAGTAAAAAAACTGATTTTTTTTTCTACCTCCAACGCACTTTGATAGAATGTGCTATTATTAGATCAACAGTTTTCGTTTAGAGCCAAATTTTTCTTTTTCTGAACTTAGCCTGCTGATTTCAGTGGGAGCTCAACGTGAACATCTGCAGGCAGAATTTGACTTTTTAAGTATTGGTAATCTCTGATCTCAGTTTCTGATAGCCTGCTGAGAGAAGTGACTAATGCATGTATAAAGACTTGTCTGTCTTTTTATGCCTCTGAAGTTCAGAATTGAGGTCAGACCAGAACATTTTTAAGAGATTGCTGTTTATCAGAATAAGAATGGGACTTGAGCTTTTAGAAGCAGAATTAAACACTGATGTTTAAAAACAAAAGTGTTATACCTACTCTATGCTGGTACTTTAGCATTTAACAGAGCTTTTTGTTTTACCCAGTCTGCCATGTAAATCCAGCACATACAGACATTTAACTGATGACCAAGTATTAACACTCCTGGACATGGCATTACATAGAAATGTTCTTGAATTCTGGTGATTCTGTTCAATTTTTTTTTTCTTTTTTTTTCCTTTTTTTTTTTTTTTAACTTGGAAATGTAAATATTTACCACCACCACACCACCACCCTGAAATACAATACTATTAACATTTTTTTCAGTTATTTTAGTACCATTTTATTTAAGCTTTTCTAAGTGAGTGTGGCTTGGGTACATGGGTAGATAAAAGGAGGAAAGGTATCTCCAAGGAACAAGTATACCAGAAATCCTGTGTCACACTGATCTTCTGTGTATTATCTGCTCTTAAAACATTTCCAAGTACAGAAAAGGATATATCAGAAGTGTATGTATAACCTGAGACTTGTATGTTCACTGAGATGTATGAGGAGGGAAAAGGAGGAAGGAATGCTAGAAGTGAATTTTAATGCTGTCTGCTTTCTGTGAGGACGCTTTTTTTTTTTTTTTCTCCATCAAGAGGTCTGACAGTATTGTTTTTAATAAAATCTTTGCTTAAAAGCATTGGTTCTCCTATTCCTGTCACAATTATGGACTCAGGGAATGTATTCGGCTGTTATATCTATCAAGTATGCAGATTCTGTAATGATATTTTTATTAAGACATTGGCAAATCAATGCACAAAATAAAATCAATTTATCAAGCTCGTATACTGGTACACAGTAGTGATTTTGGGACTGCTTCAAGTAGGGAATACAAAAACTGTTATATTGCCTGGGATGCTTATCAGTGACACATTGTAGTATAGTTTTCTCATTTTAATGCCTATTATTTAAAGCCTAATAGAATTTTATTTTATCTTTTTGTTCAAGGTTAACCCATAATAAAACCTGGTAATTGGTAGTTAGTGCTTCTACAGTGCTTCTTGTATTCCAGGTAGTATGAGTTAATCTTCTCAGCTTCTTTCTGAGACTGCAATAGAAGTAGGATTATCCCCAATTTACAAATAGGGCAATTGAATCAATGAAACTCATTTGTCCAGACAGCAATGCCACTCAAATTATTTTTATTCTCTTAGGCTTTTACCTGAAAATTGTTTTATTTTAGTACAGTTAAATTATCTGGAAGATCAAGAATGACAATTTTAATCGTTTTCAACTAGAGCCATAGCTACTCATTTCCAAGAGCTGCAGCCTGCTCTCCCTCCAGATGTGGCAGGGCAGCCTCCCACCCAAAAGGGTTTCAACCTGAATGCCTGGAAGGGTGCTACTTTAAAATCCTAAACGTATTACATTTTTTAAGTTTCATTTAACTGTCTCATTATTAGTATTTTATTTAAGCATTCTTCCTCCTACATTAGCATAAAAAGTAAATTGTTCTAGGTTATGTTCTACTAAAGTCTACCTTTAAAAATGTATTCCATTTTCTGGTGTTTTTGAGGATGTTCTCATTAGAAAGAAGAAGCCAAGGAATTTCCACCTTGTCTTGGAGATTGAAGTTTCACCCCACCCATCATATAGTAGTGGTGTAGAAGAGAGTTATGATATTAATTTAAAAAATGGAAAATACCAGATTAGGAAAGGACCTAACAGTCTTTCTGATCTGCACTCTTTGGAGGTTAAAGTTTGGATGAAATATAACAACTCCTTCTGGTATTAAGCTCTGCAAAGGAAAAAAATAAAAGTCTCCCTTTCTAAAAGTAGTAAAAATTCTTAATCTGTGTATGTTTTTTTTATTAAAAAGGAGAGGAAGAGTTTTTGAAGCTTCTGGTCTGAATTCTTTTAATGTTAGTTGCATGTCAGAATACAGTCTGTCTTAGTAGCATTTAAGCTAGCTGTTGAATGGCATGTTCCATGCCAGGAATCTATATTTTTCATCCTAGGTTTTGAAATACAAATTCTGCCTGCTGATGTCTGGAAGCTTGCGGTGGTTTGTAATATCATGATGCAGCTATTGTAACCTGTTTTAAACTGCTTCCTTCTTTTTTGTCTGTGAAATACTACATTTACCTTTAAAATAACACGCTACCTTACAACACAATAGGGATTTACTTTATAGTAGATTTTTTTAGTTTACTTTTTTGTTAGGGCAAGGAGAATTTGTGTGAGTCTCTATTGCCTGAAAGAGCTTTTGATAACATACATTACTCAACCTTCTATGTTTGTGTATGTTTAATACACATTGTTTACTAGTTAACTTGTAAAGACCAATGGTTTAAAAGTAGATTTGAGTGAAGCTCAAGGACCTTTAACATATTTATCTTTTCAAGTGCTTTTAGCTTTGATAGTGCTGAATGAAACCATATTATTTAAAAAATTTCCCTTGTAAAAATTTATATTTTTAATGTCTTCCAAGCAGCATGTGTCAGACTTTCAGATTACAATTTGAAAAGCTTCAAGTTGGTTCCTAGGCACTCCATCTCGTAATTGCCATATTAGCTTCTTGGTCACAAAATAACTGAGTGACTGACTTTGATTATGTGAAAAAATGGTGCAGAACTGTTTATGGACAATTTAGCAAGGACAGCCTTTGCCATGTCATGGCTATAGTTCTAACAGTGGATTACAAGCAAAATGTGGCCATGTACTTTTCCCCCTCCATGCAGGAGAACAAAATTTCAGAATACATTACAATGCAATAGCATGGATTGTCTTTATTCAGGGATCATAAAACTGCAAAAGTTCATAGCAGCCCATATCATAACAAAGTGATATGTTTTTCAGGATATTTCCACCTATTAATGTGCTTCTATTTGTTGACATCCTAATGTCTGTCTGTCTTTGTTTCTGTCTTTCTTTCTAGTTATTAAATTGCTCCAAATAGAGTAGAATAGACTAGAATAGTTCAGTTGAAAGGGACCTTCAAAGATCATCAAGCCCAACTGCCTGACCACTTCAGGGCTAATCAGAAGTTAAACTACATTATTGAGGGCGTTATCCAAATACCTCTTGAGCATTGACAGGCACAGGGTATCAACCACTTCACTAGGAAGCCTGTTCCAGTGTTTGACCACCCTCATGGTAAAGAAATTTTTCCTGATATCAGTCTGAACCTCCTCTGGCTTCTCCCCTTTGATAAATCAGAAAAATAATTAATGGTATTTGTTCCTTATTTATTTATTATATTCCACTTCTAATATCCTTACTTTTTAGCAAATACACATTTCATTTTTAAAGTTGTAGGAATTAAATACCTTCTGGAAAATTTAATGTTTTATCAGATTCAGAGATACAGAATTCAGAATGGGATTGGAATAAAAGGCATTTTATTTCTTTCTTCCCTTTGAACTATTTTTATCCCTGAAAAGGATTTATATTCTACTCTGGTGCATTTTTGCTTGGTCATTTCTCAGTTTATAACAATATACAGAATGGAAAATCAAATCAGCTAAAATCCATTTTGTTTCAACACTGCCTGTCCCCAGGAACACTAGAATAAAATAAAAATACAATGTGAGTTTAAAAGGAAGCTAAGTGTAGCATATTGGACTAGCAGCTGACAATCTCAGGTTTCACTGAAACTTGAATCAGTATACACTAAACCTATCAGAAGGGAAAATTATTATTTTTTAATGAAAAAATAGGGACTGTTCAACTGTCCTAGGTAGAATACAACAATTTGTTCTACCTTTGATAGTTTTAGATACAAACCTAAAGGTGCATTCTGGTCTATGAATATTACTCTGCTTGAACACTGAGGGAGCTCAGGTAGAGAAATGTCAGTGCTGGGAACCTGCTGAGGCTGAGATATAAGAAGACCTCATCTCCCTGTGCAAGTGGATGCTGCTCTGATGCAGCTGCTGGTGGTATAAAAACCCAATACACCACAAGTTCATTTGACACATGAGGGCTTTTCTCCGTAAGCCATCTCATATGTTCATCACATTGCCAGATATCCTTTTCTGTCTTTTTCACTGCTTATGAGAATTGAGGTGTAGCACAGATCTGTCTTAATGGAAGACTCTTCCATGTGAGGGAACTCAAAGAAAATGCCAGGCTAGTATGAGGCCACTGCTCTGTGTGTGTCTCACAGATCTGGGAAAATATTGTCCTCTTCTTGAGAAGTGCTTCATATTAATAAGTGTCAGAACATATAAGTGGAGTATATAAGAGGACGAACTTCTCTTGCTCATAATTCTGGATGTACATAAGTCCATGCATCTTGATGGGATGAACCCACAAATGTTGGGTGAGCTGGCAGATGCCACTGCAACTCTCAATTATCTTAAAAAGGTCAACTAACTGGAGAGATTCCTGAAGACTGAAGGAGAGCAAATGTCAGTCCCATCTTCAAGAAGGGCAGGAAAGAAGACAGGTCATTCAGTCTCACCTCAAGCTCTGTGAAAGAGGTTATTATCTTCTGAAGTCTTGTATATACCATCTTTGGGAGAAATTAGCTTTGAGATCAATTTCCCATGTAGTACTCAGAGCAAACCTGTATAGTGTTCAAATCAAGCCTGTAATTGCTGTAATTGCCATGCCATAAAATCTGAGAAGAAAAGGTGGAGATTAAAACCAAATTGCCTTTAACATCTTAGGCAGGCATCTATTTCTGTCTCATCCATAACCAAAAAGAAAAGACAGAGACTCATTTCCAGAAGCTAGAGTTGAACATTTGAAGTATTACGTGCTTTGGTAAAATGAACTTTGTCTCCTTTAATTTTTCTTTCCAGCAAGAGATGGGCGTTGTTATATATCTGATGAAATTAATGATCCCTCCGTACATGTGTATGGGAAATGTTAAGAACATTTGATCTTTAGTAATGTGTATAGGATGCGAAGATAGTGGGAAAGCAATGTTTATAGTTGTAGCATAATTGTTTACACATGGTCTTACAGAGATTTTCCTAAGCTTGTAAACATAATTTAAAATGTTGTTAACGCCATAAAAAAAAAAAAAGTAACACACACACACAAAAAAAAAAAAAAACCTGCTCCCAAGCTATTTTTCATTGTAAAAAATGTTTCAAATAACGAGGAGATGTTAAGAGTAGTGACTGGATTTGAAAATCATTGTTGAAAATCTCAATTACTTGTTATTAACTTCATGATTGAAAATTATTAGATGGTATTTATTAGATGGTAATTACTAGATAGTTTCTGTTTATTTAATATAATTTTTAATACAAACACAGCTAAACTCAGTCTCAGTACTACTGACATGTACATGAGAATATGACTTACTATGTACATGCTTTTGTGTTCCTTTTATCGATATGAATGCTAAGCAACAGTAATTTCTTGCTCATGGTACAGCTGCATTGTTGCTATCTGCTCTGACAAGGCATTGAGGTTCTCTGTGCTGGACTACATTTAAACATATATGGTAGATAGAGGGATCAGTAAGAATCAGCTTGGTAAGAGAAAAAGCAATTTTATTGAAGCACTGACAATTCACGTTAGCAAACAATAAATAAAAGCCAGCCTGTATTTTACTTTACATTTTTTTCTCATTGCATAAAGAACAAGTCTTGTTCTGAGAATACACTTCCTCTTCAGGGTATGCTTTCCAAGTAACATAGGGGAATTTAGTCACACTATTCCATTAACTTCAGTGGGACAGAAGTTACAGGCCCTTGATTTAATTTTGGTTGGATTCACGAATTCTATGTTTGGCTCGTTATCAGCTGTTGCACATGTGGCTGAGGGAGAAGAGGGGTCAAGAAACAGAAATTGCGCATTGTATAGTCAGTATTCCTTCCTGAATTTTCACTTATGAATTTTGTGATGGAAACTCCCTGAGGCTAGCAAAGTATATAATATCTCTATTGTTATTGAAATAAGCTAATTCACTGTTTATTTACTCTTCCACTTAAATGAGTCATGAATTTCCTTACAGTTTTCAAGAAACTGATTTATGAATCCTAAACAAAACATGTCCTTTTCATAGCATTGACAAAAGGCATCTCCATTTGGTGAGGTCTTTATGTATAAAGACTTAGACTTTTGTATCTTTAGCTCCCTTCTGATCATTGGGCAGCCTTCCAAAGGGGAAGTCAGTGCTTTTCTATATGATAGAGACCAATAAACAAGAGAAAGGAAAAACAAAACCAAAACAAGATGGCATGTGAAATAGGACATGCGTAGAAGGACAATAACAACAACAGCAACAACAAAGTAATAATGTTTAAACAACTTCGCTCTTTGCTCAGAGAGTTGGTATTCCAAAAAGAGTTGAGGGCTGTGTGGTGGCTTTTACAGTTTTTTAAATTTATTTGTTTATTCAACAGGATACCCAAAGCACTAACAACTTTAACGGAAAAGGACCTGAAAATTATTGTGGGGGTGGAGGGTGAGTGTGTAGGAGAGAGTGGTTAATCTGCATATTCTGACATAAGTAAGAAACCAATCAACTGGCACTTGAGTTCTAAAAGGGTATAAAATACTTCAAGGGATAGATGAGCATGGAAAGCATATCATTCAGTGTGATCATCTGGGGTTAAAAATACCACAGCTGAAAAGATAAGATGTGGGAATGAAAATACTTGGTTTCAAACATAAATGTAATATGCACATATCAGAAAACTGATGGAAATAAATAAGTAGTAACATCTGTTGTAACATCCAAGTTACAAATTGCACACTAAAGAAAGAGTAAGTTTCTGACAGTGGTGGCCTAATGCTATATTTTATGAAGGTTAGGAATCAAATCACAAAGGTGAATTAATTTTATCAAACTAGCCTAAAATCCTTTGGAATTTGAAATTCCATCGCCAAATAGAAAATATGGAGTGTTAGGGAACACTAATAAGATAATTGGTAAGGGAGACATTTAAAGAAGGAAAATTACAGTAAGTGCCTTGTTAGAGCATGCTTTTAAGATTACATTTTAAAATATATAATAAATAAATAAATAAATCAGTGCTTCATGGAGTAACCTCTTAGGTTGGCCACAAATGGGAGAAGAAATATTTTGCATGGTACTAAGCAATACAGGTTCAAAACATTGCTATCATAATACGGATCATTATGGATTAAAGGTCAACATTTTTGCAGGGATAAAACAAAATAAAAACAAATCAAAAACAAAAATAATAAAACTATCCACCACAGCGACATTCAGTTCACAGGAGAACTATACACAAATGAGGAACTCTGCTTAAAAGAATCCAAAAAGAGTACAATTTGAAGACACCATGGAGACACTATGATGGAAGCTGAAAACAAATCCATCTCCTTTAAATAGAAGGATTTTCAGAAGACCTTGAAAGCTGGGGTGACTAAAGAAAAGTGTAAAGAAATATGTTTTTAAAAAGTATCCATAGAACAAAATAATAAGATTAAGACTACCATGTTACAGAACTAGGTAATTATTCAGTCAAGAGTTCTAATGAAATTAAAGAATAAAACAGCTATTTTATTAACAACACTGTTTTATTGCTTAAAATTAGTATATTATGAGGACTGGAAGGTGGCAAATATTGCATCTATAGTACATCCATCTATAGTGCATATAATCAGGACTGTGGACCTACAAACCAAGAAATTTGGGAAAAAAAGTATACTGTAGAAGAGACAATGTAGCTTTTATAAAAGTAGGTAAGCCATACATCTCTTAGTGTGCCTTCAAGAAAACAGTGAGCATGTCGACAATGGGGTATTGGCGTTTGGGGGTTCCAAAATGATTTCAAAAATATTGTACCTAAAAATACTGTGGGATACAAGAGAAAGTATAAGGATTAATAACCACTTATCTAGTTATTTATTTCCTGTAAAAGGCAGAAAATAGAAAGCAGAGGTTAACGTTCAGTTTTCCTAATGAGTGCCACTGCACTCAAGAAGGTCTACTCTGTCTAGTATGCACATAAATGAACTGAAAAGGAGAATGAATAACGCAGTGACATATCATGTTGATGATACAAACCTATTTAAAGCCCTTCAGGAGGGGATGAATTGCAAACACCTATAGAAGGACCTCACAGTACAGGATGGAAATAAAGTGGTAGCAGATGAAAATCAGTGTTGATAAATGTTAAGCAATGCATTTAGAAAACGAATCCCAATTTTATATGCACAGTAATGAGCTCTCATTTAGCCCTTTTAAATATTCCTTTAACACTCATGAGAGAGATCTTGGAATTGTAAGCCCTGGTTCTCTGAAACCACTCGGCACTTCCAGCACTTTAATACTCACCACTATTCAGAATGCCAAATCAAATGCTAGGAATACTTGGTAAAGCAAAAAATATCATTATACCATAGTATAAGACCTTGTATCTTGTATATTGTAGGCAGTGTTCTAGTCCACCAATTTCAAAAATATATCTGATCAAAAGTATGGAAAGCTCCTGCACAAGGACAGTAAAAATGAAGTAGGAACATGATTTATTTTGTGTAATTTCACATCTGCCAGGTAGGTGTCTGTGTATGATCTAGTTGTCTAGGTTCCCACTCTAGTGAATGCAAATCTTCTCAGTTTAATCTCTGTAATTCAGAATGTGATTCATGCCATCCTTTAGTAAAAAAAAATATATATATATGTTATGTTCAGCTTCTGTTTTGATCAGTGATTGAATATAAAGGCACTATATGGTGACTAGCTCAGATCTAAATATCTTCTTTATATACACATTTAATTGGATATGTCAATTTTTGAATATAAACCTGGAAGGAGTAAATATGATAAAGGTTTTATAAAGTCTGGAATAGCACAAAGAAAGTCTGCTAAGAAAGATTGATTATTGTCTCTCATGAGCTAAGAATGGGAGAAGATTTCAAGTGATACATTAAAAAAAAAAACAAAAAACAAAAAACAAAAACAACAAAAACAAAAACAACAAAAAAAAAACATAAGAGGTGGTTCTTTAACCTAAACATTCTAAACATTGAGTTTATAGACTATTTTCGATGGTAAAAGCCTATGTTAGTTCAAAAATCAAGTAGATAATTTCATGTAAGAATAATTCTTCAAAATCTAATTGAAAAAGAGAGACAAATTCTGGCTCCAGAATCTCTGAGCCCCAAATTGCTGAGCTGGAAGAGTACAGCAAGGAGCGGGGATACTCAAGGTTTCCCAGACTTTCCTTCTTCCCCAAGCAAATGTTGCTCTCAGAGACAGAATGGGCAAGATGAGCTTTTCATCTAGCTGCTGCTTTTTTTGTTATGGCTGCTGTTATGCTCTAGACTCCTACTATTTGGCTGGCTGTGGTATGTCTTCTGGAGTCCTTGCTAATTTTCCAAAGCTTTTTAAAATATTTTCTAACAGGACTGTACGGATCATTTAAAATCCAATCTACCACCTACAGTAGTACATAGCATTGAAATTCTTTCTTGCATAGGGACAGTCATAATGAAGATAATTTGGGGCTGTTTCTCCTATCGCTGTTCACACTGAGAAGTCATTTACATCCTGAGCCATTTAATTGGTTCAAATAGGCCTCTCGTTGTGGTAGTGGAATACTACTCACCATGTACATTTGTTTTTAAATTACTAACACTATAGTTAACTTTTTTTTTTTTTGCTATGAACATATGATAGATTTGGTATTCTTTATGTAGAAAGAAAAAGTAATGGAAAAATGAAAGAGTCTGAATACAAACTGATTATTAAAAATATAAACATTACTGTAAAAGATTTTAATCATACTAATGAAAATCGCAGATAAGTAGAAATTCCAAATTTCTGCTTCTATAGATGAAAATTATTGTATAACATAAATGATTACTATTTCTTAAAATTGTTTGAATACTTAGTGTGGGAAAAAAATGAATTCATACAAAATTTCACTCAAACAAAAACAAAAACCTAGCTCTAGAATCATGTATGGTTCTGGTGGACTGGTGGACTGGTGGACTGTTTGTGATAAACTGTTGCTCACCATAGTATTGTAGTGGCTGATGTTTTTAATCATACAATATCACATGACAAGTCTTCCTAAGGATATTTTTTTTATTTTCTGTCTTCAGTTTTTAATTGTAAAATTATTAGCATTAATTAGATAGCCATGCATTAATTAGAATTCTTTCGTTTTTGGTGTTTCTTACAAATTTTGGTCATTATAACTAACACAAATGCTAGTAAAAACTCAGGCTTAGTAATAATAGAAAACAGACTATCAAATTTAGAGACATTGAAAATGCTATTATATTTTGTACGTTGGAAAATCAGCATAACTACAAAAGTCAATATTCCTAAAGAAACAAAAAAATGATTAATAAGGAAATAATGTCCAAAATACGTGGAGATATGTTTTCATATTTACTTTCATGTATTTCTTTGATTTATTTATTTATTTATTTTGTCTCATGACTTGCTTCTGTTCATAAGCTTTCTCTCTCTGTAAAATAAGGTATGCTCTGCTCACTAAAACATGTTGACAAATCATGACAAATCTTCTATTTCACCTTAATTTAGGTATAATGATTGTATGATTTACAGAATCATTTGTGTCAATCCTAAGTGAGACCAGTATTTTCAAGTCAACATTACAGATTGAAATAATTGGTCTGAAATCTGCAAGATACTTCAGTGCATGCTTAAAAACAATCAGTGTTTAAGCTTAAACGTACGTGCTTTGCCTGGGCAATGAATTTTTCAATCCAAGCTTGATCCTATGGACATAGAAATTAATAGCAAATTAAGTTGGCTTAATGCAGGAACTGTTTTATTGCAGGACCTGATCTTTGCAGTAGATGCTCTCCATTTTTTCTAACAGTATTTTAAATTCATATACTATGTGGGCATTGGTATCACTAGCTAAAAGATGTTCACTCTTCTTGGAAAACAGGTAACACTGGCAGAACCCATGTGACCATCCCAATCATAAATGACAGACTTGTGGCCAAAGACCCTAGGCCACTAAATCTGACAAGTCATAGAAAAAAAAAAAAAAAAGTGAAATAATTATTTGCAAGCTAAATTCTCACACTGTGATATACATATCTCCAGCCTTGGAACAAAAGCCTATATTTAAAGCATGTTTTTGTTCTTCTGAACTCAATTATTGGCTTAAATGATCAGATTAAGCAAATATATAACTCTGTGGGATAAAATCAAACATGCTAGATTTTTTCCTTTTCTTTTTACCTCTGGTCTTGCTCTCCTCACGACACTATAAATCTGTGTTTTTCCCAGTAACATCATCTGTGTTCCAATGGTATGAAACAGGTGTGATGGAGAAGTGAATTGTATGGCATGAACGTGATACATGCCTCTTCTGTCATATCATGGCATTTGTGTCATTCTCTGCATTTACCTTTACAAAATGCCCATCACTTCTGTTTGTGCATTTTATGAATTTATATTTAGTTATTCACTATACATGAATGCCTCACTATACATGAATGCCATTGAAGTCTATCTAACTCCTTATATTGTAGAGCAATTTAGCATAATTAGAGGACACAGATCTGTTTTTGAGAGAAATTTGAGGAACAATTTTTCAATGCTTTTTGCCTTTAGTACAGTTCATGTACACTGTACCGTTCATGTACACAGACATCCTAATGTCTGTGAGTGTCTTAATACAATTTACATTTAAGGTTTACAGAGATACTTTGTGAGGATTTTTGATGTTTGCATTACATGTTGGTGAAATGATTATTAGGAAATCATTTCAGGTTTTCTGATTACCCAAAATGAGATGCAAACCATATGTGTTCTGTATTAAAAATGCTGAGAGAAAGGAGCTGGAAAGCAAGACTAATACAGCAAATAAATTATCCTGCCTTTGTGAGCAGACATCGTAGGGCAAGAAAAAGTGGTCCTGAAAATGACAGAATTTTCCCCTTAGAAATGGCTCGTTGGTACATTTTGACACAATTTGTCATGTAAAAGATTCATAAATGTCTCCTTAGAAAAGATAGATATGGAACAGTGGGAAATCTGCATAGAGCAACGTCTCTTCAGTGGAGTCACGGTGCCCTGAATTTAACTGAATTTATTCTAATACATCATGGTAGCATCATCAGCAGGTTGTTGATTTTAAAATCAAGAGACAGCAACTAGCAGCTTTTGGTTATCACATACATTTCTGAAATTATTAATCGGACTGTTCTTATGCATAGTTCTAATGGTTATCTCACAAGATACATTATTTTTCTGAAATATGAGTCATGAAAGCTAGTTTGGTATTCATAGAAAGAAGGTTCTGCTTTGTTGTTATTTTTCCCTCCCTCCCTTCTTTCCTCTCCTCTACTTCCTCTTCTTTCTCTCCTCTCTTCAAACTTTTTATATGTAATACACAAGATACCCCAGGTAAGACCATGAACACAATTTAAGCATTGCTTTTTATTTATTTATTTATTTATTTAATTCAATGTATTTGGGAACCAGTCTTCCCATACTTTCATGCATTAAAGAGCGTTTGTCCCTCCTGTCTACCCTGAGGAACACATCATGCACATGTAAACAATGAGACAGAGAGAAGCTTGCACTACAGTGAACAGTCCAGTGGGTGTTCTGCTTAGGGATTTGGTTTAACCAGCCAAAAATTGCAGTGAAGGCTCCAAATTTCTATCACCTTCTTAAATGCTAGGCCTTACCCTTGAGCCCTACAGCCCATGCTGTTATATGAGAAGACTTACCTGTTTCATGACTAGTGCACCCCTTCCTTTCAGCAGCATGGAACACCTTTATCTTGCTAATCAGCTGGTAGCAGAGACAATAGTTTTTGAAGTTATTTCTTATCTTTATTTACGATGTTTAATTTGCACAGGTTTATCGAGCTGAAATTGTGCCGCTTAAAGAGAAGGTGCATCAAGTCAATGAGCTGGCTCAACGGTTCACTCCCCCTGATATTCAGCTCTCCCCATACAATCTCAGCTGTGTGGAAGATCTGAACACAAGATGGAAGGTGCTACAGGTAGGTTTCCCATAGCTGTTTTCTTTATGCTGCTCTGATGCATTTTTTTTCCTTCTGTGTGGTTGTTTTCTCTTTGGGGAACTAAAGGGTTACTAAATGAATGAAAGAGGAAACAGGTTGGTACTGGAAAAGCACTTTCAATAATTCTGTTCCTATGAGAAAACAGGAGGTAAAGCTAACACTGTATTTTCATATACTTCTGCGTGCTTTTATCAAGAAGTAGAAATCAGTTAACCCAGTTTTTCATGCAGTTAAAGTTCTTATACAGTTAAAATTCTTAAAAGTTTATTTACTCTTTAATATTAATACTTAGAAATTCTTGCTGCCAAATATATCATGTGATCATTTCTTTTAACTGACTTATCCATGTGTTACTGATATTTTTGTAGTATATGTGGAAGATTCACACAAGACAGTTTACTTTAGCTCCTTCATTCCTTTTACTATAGTTTAAATAATTTTCAGGAGCAGTGGTTTTAAATATTTTCTGCGTGGGCAGATTAATGATTCTGCAGTGGAGCCTTTAAAGTAACATCCTCGCAATCAAATGTAAAATTACAAGGCATTACATGCATTCAGTGATGAGCAAGATTTGGTACTGCTATTAAAGCTGTTCAGAAGGGGATTTTATAAGTTGATCTCTAAAGCAGAAAAAATATTAAGATTTATTATGAAATTAAGGTGAATAAACTATAAGTTAAATATTGAAAAGTTTCCAGCCTCTTTGGAAATTTTGTTTACTTATCACTTAAGTTTCACATTTATTTACTTTATCGTGTGAAAGACTTAAAAATATATACCTTCACTGTATCTTATCACTGCACTGTATCTTGGCTTGGAATTTTAGGAACAGGGTGTATGAAAGAGAGTGTGTATTTATGCATGCGCTGGTATATGCTGGTGTAGCTCCCACAGCAGGGAAGTAATGTTATAAGTAAATGTAAGTAAATGCAATTAAATTAAAAAAAATGTAATGAAATAAAATAAAAGTAAAAGCCAGTACTTAAAGATCGCTTTTATTTTATATTTACTTTTTTTTTTCTTATAAAGTTATTTACTTTTATTTTTTCTGCATCACTGCTTCACATTTTGAAGTTGTGTCATTATATTTACCTTAATATATTGCAGAAGTGTGAAGGAAAATGAAATGTTTATTCAGGACATTTACAGTTGGTTGAGACAACTTTACCAGATTCTCAGATCCTTTGTCTATTTATGTATACATGGCATGGTAATGGTTTAAAAAGTGTTTTTCAGGTCTAAATCGCTTAATTAAGATTTGAATATGATGAAGGGCATTCTGTTATAATTTTTTCCAAAGAAAAATAAAAACCTCTTCCAGTTCTCTTACAGTTCAGTTGTCCAAATTTCTAGTTGCTGTGTGTGAATCTTATACATGAAAGGTATAGTCATATACTTACATGGGAAATCTTCCTTAAGATTCTGCAAATCTTGTATTACAAGGAAAGTTATTTATTTCCGAATTAAACAGCGAATATAAACTGAGGCAATGATAAAAATGAATAAAGGGGCAGCTAATGCAACTGTAACAAGATAGATGTTTCTTCCTCTACAGGAGATGAAGTCACTAAAAGGGATTCCAATTTTTATATTCCAGTATTATTATCTTTCTATAACCTTGGCAGTTCCTCTTCTTATTCTGTAATTTTATTAATTTTAATAGTGTTTTTTTTTCTACTTTTTCCTTTTTAGCTATGTTTTGACTTATGTCATCTGTAAGTAGTTGATGAGAGCAAGAGACAACTTTTCTAAAGATCTGGGGCCAAAATTCTGGCTCATCTATAATTAGACTAATTAACGTGTTGCTAAAATCATAGTTCTTTTCAAACTTATTGTAGTAGTTTCAGGTTCCCCCTTCTGAGAAGAGAGAGTTTTTGTTCCTTTTTGGAAGCTGAGTTTTCTCGTCAGACTTTTCAGTAAAAAATTTTTGTATATTCCATGAGAAATGGGACTTCCGCCAAACCCGCAGCTGTCATGGTTCATGAATGGTATCTTCTTTATTTAATTGGCTATGCCACTAGGCTTCAGAAGTCATATAGCCATGTATTTTTCTTCATTTCTAGTGGCCTGAGTCTCAGTTTTGCCCAATGTTTGTCTGCAAAAATATGCATATAGATTCATTTTACAGTTGATTCATTCTTGAGAGATCCTATTTATTTATTTGTGCAGGTGAGTGGAGAAATGCCAGCAGTCTGGTTAGGGAATCAATTCTTTTAATGATGTGTGTGTCAAAAATTGGAAAGCTTTCTTAATGAAATGGGAGGACATTGTCATTGTTCTTTGTGGCATTTTTAGGGCAGTCAGTGAAAGAATGTGTGTCAGTAAGTGTAAGCAGACATGGCTATCATCAATGGTCATGCTAACATGCAAAAAAAAATTAAACCGTGTTAGAATTATAATGTTCTATGTGATGAATTTCAGTTTGATAAAACTGTAAATGTTTTTGGTTTTGTTATAAAAAATACATTAATTTTAAAGTTGCGTTATTCTTTTTTATTTCCTTTCTTTTAGAATTTTGTCCTCTTTCAAGAGCAAAAGATTTTTTTGTTGTTTTTAAGAACCATGCAGAACAGTATTTTATCCTATTTTATATTTCCATTTAAATATGCATGTAGAAATTTCTTTTGACATGTTTTTTCTTATATGTTTATACTTGATTAAAAAAAATTCGCTGTTTATAATTGAAAAGGAAAATACTGAAAATCTAGGAAATGCAAGAAAATACATCTTATCTGTGCAACCTAAATTTTGTAACTTGTTGTAGAGCCTTTAAGTATATTCTGATTTATCTGGTTATTGGATAAATGATAGGAAGAGAATGGACATAGCATTTGTTATCCATTAGTCTTGTTTCCTAACAAAATGAGACTTATGCAGTTTACTTCCACCTGTCAGCATTTATAGATTATGTTTGGCAGCACATCTATATAAGTCACACAACACTATATTTAGAATAGTGGGGAAAACTGAGGTTATGATACTGTAGAAAATATATTCACTGAAAACCAGCATCCACTAGCTTTGTTGCTTTTTGGCCAAATAGTTTTAGCTAAATGAAGTATGCTGCTCTTTAACTTATTTATTAGTCACTCTTGAAATTGTACTGAAGATGGGAATATTCATATTCTTGATCCATAATACCCAAACATCTCAAAAATATATATATTTTTTCTGTAGAAGTCCCTTTGACAAGGAAAGTACACTAGGGGAATTAAAGTTGTCTGTTTCAGTTCTGCAAAGACTATGGGAGTTAGGAGTTTTTGACTTAGATGCAGAAATTGCACAGATTGCTTCATATTTTGTCAACATCGAGAGAATATGGCCTGATTTTTTTTTGACACCTTTTTAGGTGTGTGACCTGATTCCAATCAGCTATGTTTAGACTTCTCAATATGAAAATTAGATGTTGTTTAAGGTAAGAGTGTGTGATCTTGATCAGGGTGAGAACTGGGAAGTGCACAAAGCTACCAGCAGTCAGAACAGTGGAAACAAACAAGGACAAAAACAAAATGAAACTTGCAATTATAAGTTGATCTTCAATCCTGACTTCCATATCACAGCTCCTTTTCCTTGCCAAAACATTAACAGCTGTCAGAGCTCATAATTTGTGGGATAGACTTTCAAATAAAATAAAGTTGGACAGGACTGCATAGGGTCAGGTAGGGTAGGATTTGTTGTCAGCTATCTCTTGACAGCAGGGGGATGATGAGTAGTAGCAGTCTCTAGTTGGGCTCTGTAGCCTGGAGGGGATGTGCTTTGCTGACACAGATCATCTGTCCATTCAGCCCTGCTTTGGTTTGAAGTGAGGTTAAAGCAGATATAGGAAGGAACATGGTTATTGCAGATAGAGCATTCATAGGTTAAGAGCTGCCCTGTAAATGCCCTCTCTAAATGTGATTGGAAGCAGTACAAAACCTCTTAGATTCTAAGTCATGGTGCCAAAGTACTGTTAAAGGTTTTTAGAGATAGAGAATGTAAACCTGGCAAAAAGTATTCCTCTTTCTCCCCATTTTTGCTGATCCTTTTCTGTGAAATGCTTGGATTTTTTTAAAATAAAACTTCATTTAAAGTGATTAAAAGCCTAAGGTAGAGAAATAATATGCAAATTTCCAGTTCAAAAGGTTCATGTTAGCCTTATGTTTTTTTCCTCCTTTGATTCATTTTGTCTTGACGTATCAATTATGTATTATATTACTGCAGGTATTTTTATGTCAGGCTGTCTACTTGCAGGTTACAGAGAGCCTTTACAGACTTTAGGGGCTATACCATGTGTGCAATATTTTCTAAATCTTTTTGCTTTGGTAAGACTTGAAGTTAAGATATTTCTGCCAGTTTAGAAAGTGCTATTAACAATGTTGGTTAAAATACTAAAAAATGTTACTAGCATTAAGTTATGAAATGTCTTTAAAACCAGCCTTAGTATGCATGTCATTTTCAGAATATTTTCACAGGAGCCCTCTAAAATTGCCACTGGAGTTTTCACCACACTTTGAGTAAACCTGAGTGTCTTGACCTTGCATGGAAAATTCTGAGTAGTCTGGAAGTCTTGTATTAGTAAGTTAACAGTATAAGAGAAAGCATTTTAGACTTAAAATAGCTGAACTCCACATATGTGCTTTGTGTGCAAATGTTTTCTATAAAATACTTCTGAAATTGGATCCATCTGAGAAAACACAGGTAAAAGGAATTATTTTGAGATGATCATTGCTTCCAGTGGCTCATCTAACCCATCTGATCCTTGTTCTTGCTGTTACTTCATAAACCACTGATGTTGTAATGACTCTTAGAAATGCACCCCTTAGTTGAAGAACAAACATAGTATAAATTGTGGGTTTTGATTTGAAGTTTACAAATTCATTTTTATTCATAGTACTTTGTACCTGGAGAATCATAGCAACCTACAAATTATATGTTGTGGAAATTAATTCTTTGGTGTACAGCATTTTGTTTGGGAATTCTCAAATGCATAGCTTCAAGACACAACCTTTTTCTTCTGTTTTCTTACATGTTTGAAGTTGGTTCTCTGCCATAGCTCAGTTTGTTTAAAAAAAAAATAGCATGAAGAATTAGTATTAATCAAGCTAGGACATTAAACCTAAGTCTACATTTGCAGATAGTATATTAGATGTAGTTTGATGTTGTCACTTCCTCCCATCCGATTCCTTATATTGGTCTCAAGTGTGTTGTGTCCTTTCCCCTCCACTACACTCATTTATGACTTTTTTTCATCCGTACAAACAGTGAGTTCTGTCCTACTTATCTGACATATAGCTGATATTACAGCACTGCTTCAGCAGTGCAGTGATTTTTTGGATACTCAGAATAGAAGAATGTGTCTTCCATAAAATAGCTTTGTGTTTCTTGTATATCCCAGCATTCCAGTTGCTTATCTCAAAACATCACATTTCAAATCCTGAATTGACTTTGTCTGTACTTTTGCCAGCCAAAGAGCTAAGATAACTGAATTTGGTTTGCACATCAGTTGTCATAGCTGTCTGCAATATACTCCGGAATTTGGCTGGCTAGGTTTACCTTTAAAGAGAAAGGGTTTACATTTTTCTCATAAAGCCTTCATAACTTCATTCAGTTGTGAATGACATTTGGATTAGTGACATGCCAGACTGGTCTTTTGCAGAAACCATGCAGGTTTCTTCTTTGAAAAAGTTAAGACCTAATCCTTTTTCTTCATCAGTGAATAGGAGGTCAACTCCTAGCAAATAAAGTTTCTGAAAGACAGAGACAAATCCAGTTTTATCATGACCACTTTTCTCTTCAACGCCGTGTTCAGTCATTCCCACAACTGATGGGATAAGCCCGTGATGTCTAATGGTGTCAGGACTTAGTGATAATTTTAGCGTTACCAATGCCACTCAACACATTTTTTTGAAATTATCTTAACTACCTTGTGCAAGAATGTACACATTTTAAATAAGTCTCCATTTATGGATCAGAAAAATTTCTCTTCTGTGAACCTTATGAAGCTTAGGGGATATAAATGGGAATAAAGTAGTGTTGATTTGATGCAAGTCGTAGTAGTCTTTCTATTTGACAGTAGTTCTGGTAGTTTGCATAGTGTAAGGGTCTGTCCTCTTCCCTAAAGAAGGGAGCCAGAAAAACAAATTCTATTTCATGTACATTTGTGTTTATAATTATTATACAGGCCAAAACCCTTGAATCAAAACTAATCGAGCTTTGCTGATGCGAGCTGTACAAAACAGGACATGGAAAGGTTTTTGGACAGAAACTACGATAGTACATTATTCAGCATGTTTACTGAAAACACGGTTATATTTAAGGAAAATACGGATGCTGTAAAATTTACTACTGTTAGTCTGTGAACTTGAACCAGAAAACAAATCACAGACTCAAGTATACCATTTGCATGCTATAATATGCATTTTGGTATTCAGTGGTAGCACTGCTATGGGAAGGACGAGGTGTGAGGCAGACTTCAGAACAGCGTGTGGGAGCTAGGCCATGACTGGCCATTGGCTTTGGCTGCACTGCCATCCTTCACAACTGTGCTCTTATTCCTTTTGAGCTTGCATATCTCAGATATGCTTGTACACCCCAGGAGCAACATTTGTGCCTTTGATGCCAGAAGAAAACCCCCTTATTGTATTTCTTGTATTTATTGAAGAGCATCCTAAAAAAAGATGTAAAAGCTAATAGAATAAAAATAAATAAATAAATAGATAAATAAATAAAAGATTTGCTGTTTTCAAAAGGCTAACTAATTCTTAAGCCTTTAGATAGGAAATACCATTTGTTCCTGATCCTTCTATCTCTTTGGAGGAATAGTTCTACAAAGTTGAATTCACAGTTGTGAACAAAGTAGATTTCATGAGCTCCCAGGCTATATTATTTACATGATCGGTATATTCACACAGCAGTGTCACTACTTAGAGATACTGTATTTTACTGTCTTTCGCATATTCAGACAAGCTCTAGCTTGCCAGAGATATTTTTCTTTTTGAATGAGCATATAACTAACAGATGTTTGTTTTTGGCCCCATGTCTACATTCTTTGAAAGCTGGAGAATTAAATTGCTGACATTCAGACAACACTAATTCACATATCCAGGGAGCCTAATTTGCCATCCCTGAGATCCTGATTCCTGGTGTTCGTGGGTTTAAAAACCATTTCAGCGACACAATATAAGAATAGGCTGGGGAGTTTCAATAGTATGCTCCTGCTAAACATAATCACATTTTATAAACATCTGCGTCATTACTGGTGTGATTCATCTGAGCTGTATACAGCTGTGTTTCCAGTTTCAATTAACAGTCCCTTAATTGCATATCCATCTCATGTTACTAATTTAGTTAATTTATTCATAATTAAGAGTATTCTATTTTCTACGAAGGTTTGTTGAGCTTAGAGCATTATAAAAAAAATAAATCATGCTCATTGCTGAGGGATTTTTATTCTTACAACAGTCACATCAGAACAAAAATGTCATTCGCATACTTAGAGAGGAAGGCAAGATACAAGACCTTTCTTCTTTTCTCAGTGTGAAATGAGAAATCTTTGGGAGTGTTTTGCTTTCTGTTGGAAAACAAATGATAGTATGAACGTTCTCTTGTCTCCTCATTTTTGCCCTTCTCTCTTCTGCCCAAAATCTAATGTAATTACCTGTTGATTAGACAGATACAACAAGTTTTTATATACAAGAAGAAGTGATAACAAAAAGGGTGTTACAAGAATAATGGGTAATATCAGGTATGTAGGAGACGTGAATCATTCTCTCACACATTTTTGTCTTTAACATTTATATTTTAGGGTACAATACATTTTAAAGGACCTGTGTGATTAGGAATTGTGAAATATCTTATAAAGTAAATGTGAGACACATTCAGGTGGAAAATAAGGAGTGTCTAAGCAATATTACTTACCAAAAGAAGTGTTTGCTCATTAGAAAATATATTTTGCACATCAGCACTAGAATACTGTATACAAAATCCGAGAACCATGCCTTCTTGCAGTTGTCTATAGCATAATGATGTTCTTCACTTACCGTTCTAGCTGGAATGTTTACAACTGTCCAGTACTTCGTACTTACAGATACTATCTTCTCTATTATCTTTACATGCCCTGCTGGGATATACATGCTAGGATATGTCTGCAATATTAAGGAGCTGTAAGCATAAACCGTCCTCTTTAAATTAAAGAAATAAATGAAAGAAAGGAAAAAAAAAAAAAGGAAGGAGGGAAGGAGGGAAGAAAAAGGAAAAAAGGAAAATGAAAAAAAGAAAAACTCAGCTTTTTCTGACTTCCTTTGGCACAAATGGTATTTTGATACTTGTGTGTTACTAGTGGGAAGGTGAGTAGAACAAGTGAAATGCAGAGTCCCTTTCTGGAAATGAAGAGAGGAAGAAATACAAGGCAGTCACTCCTCTTTTTTTTTTTTTTTTTAAAAAAAAGTGTATATATATATATATATGTATATGTATATGTATATTTATTTATTTATTTATTAGCTGGTGCAACTATCGATTCATGAGTAGGCTATCGCATTGCTATAATCTGAAGTAAACATAGGGACCTCCATGTTGTGCTGAAAACATTGAAATAGTCTGATCAATACGTCTCAAGCAGAGCTTCAGGTTTTTAATGACAGCTGCTGAATCCCTTCTAGCTCAAAATCAGAGTTGTCTGCAGCTTTTCCCTTTAATCTTCCAATTCCTCCAATCTCCTTGATGCTCTTTTTAGTTTCTCTCATTGCTCTTTCTCCTTGAAGCTTTCTTTCTCTTCATGCAAGCTTCTCCTTGTTTGTCACACTATTTACAATCATATCACTACTTTTTAAACAAAAGTCTAGGAAGAAAGTCATTAAACAAGCAAACAGAGTACAAAACCAGAAAAGTTATAATGTAATATGGAAGAGATGGAAAGAGGAAAAGTGAAATATAAGGTACAGATGAGGTAGGCTTTTAGTCATGGCAGTTTTATGAATCACAACTTTTTGGTTTCCCTGGGGGTTGCTTAAGATCAGGGTTAGTGACAGATACAGCCATACTTTAAGCAGAATTCTAAGGCTCTTCGGAGCAGTTTCATGATTTTTTTTTCTTTTACTTGTCAAATATTAATGCTGGAAAGTAATCTAGTGAAGATAATAAAAGTGTGAACCATTTCAACCTTTTAGCAGCATACTCTGCGTATTTAGCAAATAGAATGACAGTTTTGGTGCTAACCTTGCTGTATGAATTCCAGGCTGCTCCACCTCTTTTGATTAAAATGGTGATTAGGGTTAGAGGCGATTATCACAATTTGCTGGAGTCCTGTTGTGTTGCAAGCTCAGGATAGCAGAGGGTGATACAAGTGCCTGCAGAAAAACAAATTTCAGGGGTTAATCAATCAGCAAGCTTCTACATATTTTTACTACATTTATTATTTGTATACATTCTCCTGATTTTACAATGGAAGAAAAGAAAAGCATTCATTTTTTGTATACAAAAAAAATATATATATATTCCCCATCCAAGGACAGAAGGGTTTTCAAAATGGAGTTCAAAGACTTTTTAAATGTGAGCATGTTAATATCACACTCTGGAGGGTTGTTGGTTTTTCTTTTCTTTCTTTTTATGCTCCATGACATGATAGGGCAATTCCACTTTATACTTCAGATAGCAGATTTAAACACTGTGGAAGTCTGTGTGCATGTAAACCTATGTGAATTCATATTTTAAACAGAATTGCACACGATTTATTTATTTGTCTAGACAGATGCCTGAGCCGCGTTAGCATTATATATTATATCCAGATCCTGAATTATACTCCTTTTTAAATTAAGCTGTTCAGATTTCAATCTGGTGTCTAAATCATTAAGACAACTTTGTTTTATTTCTGAACCCTTAGTTTTTTGACATTAGACATGGTATTCCCATCCATGCCTTTCCCAGAAGAGGACTTTGTGCATGAAGCACATGAAAAAACGGTTTGATTATTGTATTCTCCATAGTTATATTGACAGAGAAGAAAATAAATGCCTGTTGAGAAAATGTTGCTACATTTTGTGCATTTCATTTTTGTCTTTAACCTCAGAGGACAATTTTATTCTATATTCTCAGAACTCCTGAGGGACCTATAACAGAAGATATGTCCATGTATTAGTAATCTTGATATTGCCTGAGTGCTGTTCTACTATGCTCATGGTTGCTCCAGCTTACAGAGTGAACTGTTGAAGTGACCAACTCCAAGTTTCAGTCCTGAATACCCCATTGACTTAGTCATCACTTGTTCTGCTGCAGTTCATTAAGGTTTTAATAGAGAACTGTGTCTTTTACAATAAATATTAGTCTTGAACTGTATGTCAATTAGTATTTCCTCCCCCCCCTCCCCCCCTCCCCCAGAAGTAATTCTTCAAAAACTGCCCTCTGATCTGAAATAATGCAATGATAGACCTCCCAGCTATTTGCTCGTCTGTCTCTGGATCACCCAGTACCTCAACAGTCAAACATTTACTTGTTATGTTAAAAAAAAAAGTGGTGATTTTGAGTCACTCTCTTAGGACTGTATTTAAACTCTATTTAGCTGACCACTAAAGCCTGGACCTGACAAAGACAGAAAGAAGTCTCTAAGAGAACAAGGAAGGGAGGGAGATCTTTCAGGCCACCAAAATGAAGATTAGAGGTATTCCGGTCACGGAAAATGAATTTACCTCCCTGATAGCATGCTCACAAGTACTGCTTGTCTTGCCTGTGCTGGTCCTGTTTACTTCAGTGGAAGGCACATGCAAGTCAGCAAGATTTTTCTCCTTGTTTCCTGATCGTGTCAATTCATTATCCCTCACTTGTGAAAAAATCTTTGGAAGTACCTGGCCTCTAATACTGAATGAATAAGTCTGTGCAGGTTTGAGAACCTGGATTTGTTTCTGAGGTTTTCGCACATGCTGACTGCCCACCCAGAGGATTGTGTAAATCCCATTGAAGCAGCAGTCTCCCAAACTAATTCAGCAGGTTTTGGTTTTGTCTTTCCTTTATTTATTCATTTATTTGATTTGCAATATTCAGATGCATAGGTGAACTCCTAGAATTTTAATTATTTCTGTATCAGATGAGCTGCAGAAATGCAAAAGGGTTTTGGGATAGATTTAATTTTAGATAGCAGCTTAATTAACAGCATTTGTAAAAACTAGTGCAACTTTAATTAAATGTCTCTACATTAATTTAGTTATATAATTGAAAATGTATTGGGATAGTCTTTACAATTTATAACTCCTCCTGTTTGAGGATTTTAAATAACAGATGAAAAGAAAAAAAAATATTTAAGTATTTGCTAAATTTCTATCAATCTTTTTCAAGTAGTAGAAAGGTGCTTTTCTACCCTGAACATTTATTCAGTTTTCGAGAATTTATAACAAGATTAGATACCTAAAAACTCAACCTGTAGATGGTGACTAATGATGTATTTTTCTCTTCTTGTATGTGATGGGCATTGTTTGTTTTTATCCGACATGAACTTTTGTCCCTCTTACTCTGTCATGTCAACACTGGCTTGTACCACTTCAGACAATCACTCACAAGGCTTTGCAGGGTGCAGTTATGTTGAGGTTAGTTGTGACGCCCAGGGAAACCGATCAAGTAAGAAACTGTGTTGCAGAGGAGCAGGTTCAGAGAGGTGGGCAGGGGCCCAAGACACTTCAATTCTTTTGTAGACTTTCAGAGGCGCCTACGCATTTCCAGCACAGCATGTAGCTCCTCTCCAGTTCCCTGCTCTGCTCTGAGAGATGTGAGGACACGTAGAGAGGCTGGAGCCCTACACATAATTTGAGCAGGGTGTGCAACTATTTAAATGAAATCGTGTATTTCTCCTATGACCCAACACTACGAGGAAAGGTTAAGCATTCCTATTCACTGTAGGGCTGTGTCTACCTGAAGAAGAAGAAATATGTGATGTATAAATTATACTAATCATTTCTATATAATTATAATTAATTCAAATTTGCATAGCATTTCTGAACATACATACTGATGATCATAATCTTCCAGTGAAAGTACTCAGAATTTCCAGTAGTATATGCTTTCCTCTGATTGAAATCATTTCCACTGCCCTACATTTCCCTTACGACTGAAAAGTGAATTACGTTGACACTTTGCCAAAGAGAAGGCTCATAATAATTTTCTTTTCCTTCCCAACACCTATTGCATGCATCAGTTGCATAAATGGTAATTTGAAGCCTTTTTAGCACAGCTGGATATTTTTCATTGATTCTTTTCATCTGAGCATCATTCATTAGAGTTCCTTCATCTTTTTGTCTGCAGTGCACTTTATCTACAGAATACTGGGATTTGTACAACAAAATAGAACAAAAAGTACAAGGACTTCAAGTCCTTCCAGTGTCATATTAGTCAGGTTATAAATTTGAGCTAGAGCAAACAGCCTCATTTGCTTTCCTTCCTTAAGGTGCATATTTATCTTAATTTATTCCATACTGACAGAGAAACTATAAGAAGTAGCACCTGATTGTTTAAATCCTCATTCTTATGGTTTATATTTATTTTGGAACTACCATTCCACACGTTCTTTTAAGTATATATCTATATATACTTGCTGGCATTTATGAAAGGCTTACTTTTCAGTGCATATGTGCATATTATGGTCTTTGTCCCACAGCTTCAACTTTTCCATATGGATAACTATATGTATATATAGAACTTCCAGTTCTCTCCTGTTCAATTTTAGGAAAAAAACAACTTTGCCATTATGACCAATGCTATTTTGTCATGAAATTTATACTTAAATGCAAGTTTGTAAGAACTGAAATCTTATTGGGAGAGAACAACTAAGCAGTTGATTGCTTTTTTTCTTTCTTTTAATAATGTTGCTTTCTTGTTTGTTTTGTAAGATTTTAGTTTTATGTTCCAGGAAATGAAACCACATTTTCTGCTCAGATTTGCTGCTAAAAACACAGAAGTGGTGTATAAGTATTTAACATGCATAATATAAATATTTGACTTAATCAAAGAAGATAACATATGTGAAATAAAATAGTTACTGCTTAGGAGTAAAAAATATGCTTTCGTAGAAGTGTTGGAGTGAAATTTTAACTATTTGTCCAACTTTTAGCATATCTTCTTTTCCAAACATCAAAATAATCATTTAGCAGACTTCAATAAGAACACTTACCTCTAAGATGGTCAATATCTCAGAGCTACTTTTTATGTCATCAGCATCAGCTGATTGCCTTCACACAATTAACTGATGGGAATACTTGGCTAACTGATGGATTTTTAGGTAAAAGGTGGATAGTCTTTCAGTACTTTTCATTTTCTGTCATTGAATATTTTTTTATTTTTTTTTTTGTGGCACAGCAGGTTGCTTGAAGTGAAATTGATTGCTATGCATTCTTAAATGGGTTCAGAGAAATAAACAGTAAAAGTAATTTTCTATGAGGGTATAGTATAATACGTAAACCAAAAAGTTAAGCAGGATGTTAGGTTTATGAAATCAAAAGCCATTTTTCTCAACAGTAGGAAGTACTACTAAATTAACCAAAATAACTTGTTAAAAGAAAGTCTGAAGTACTGTACAGCATCATCATGATCTCAACCTACTTGGCCAAATTATTAGATGGGTGGTGCTGCTGTTGGAACAGTTGCTGTAGTTTAAGTGTCTCTGATAGCTGATGTAATGTCTGCAGCCTGTTAGAGCTATAAAATTACAAATCCAGAAATTGGTCTTGATTGTACTCTTTCTGAAAATAATATGCACCCATTTTAAAATCTGTTTCCTCTAACAAAGAGTTCAAGTATTTTATATTACCTGTTTGGTATAGAACATCCCTAGTTGGTAATAATAATAGTGTCTCTTGCAGTAATATTGGAAAGGACTGTATTTCTCCTATGTCGTCAAAGATATTTATCATAAGCAATTTCATACTTTCTCATTATTAATTATTGTCATAAGCTCTTTAAGCTCTTCTGGAAGTTTTTTGCTTAATGACCCCCATGTCCAGATTGATTTCAACTATATCTCCTGTTCCTGAACGCAGAACAAGATGCCCAAGTCTGGACATTTATTAATATTCATTGTTAACACTTTGTTGAACTCAAAAAAGTCCAGATTCTAGAAAAACCTCAATCCTGCAGTTTATTCGATAGCTATGGAAAATTGCTAATGTAAAAGAGCTTTGCCTTTCTACCAAGTATGAAGCAGGTACCTAGCTACAATTAATTGTGATGTTTATTTTGTTTTGCCTTTGAAATAATAATATTCAGGTCAGATTAATCAGTAATGTGCCTTGTGTGTTACAAAACTACGTGGTCTTATTCTGCTTTACAAAAGGTTGTTCGATCCACAGGATTTTCTTAACTCTGCTTCCTGGTGCTTATTGCTATTCCATTCAATCTTTTTAATTCTCACTAATTTAACAGACTATTTCTTCCCTCATTCTTTACTTCCAAGATCATAGTCCGGCCAATAGCCAGACCTAATACAATCTTAAGGTGAGATGTGTCTTGGTATCCTGAGGCAGCTCATATTGTATGAAATACAGTTTTCAGAATAGGACTTCCAGTGTTCCTAATAATGCAAGGAAATCAGTAAGTAGATAATTCAATCTCCATTCATACATGTAAATAGAATAATTCTTAACTATTAAGGTACGAATATACGAATATTTTAAATAGAGATACTATAGCAAATATGATTATATTGGAGAATTGTTAGCTGCCAGTATAGCAGTTAGGAACTGTTTCCCAATTAATAAGAAAATATCACTTCTGTTGCTAAACAATTTCAAGGGCTCATAACAGTGACAAAACTAGCAGGCAAAGTGGTTTTGCTGATGTAAGATTGAGATTTGTAGTACATTTTCTCAGGGGAACAATGTTTGAACAAGTCCAAGGTTTCATTTTAAAGCTTTAAAAGTAAGGGGAAAAAAAAATCTACATTAAAATTGCATCCCTTGACAGTATAACTTTTATTTGAAGGCTCTTCTCACGTTTCTAGCGTTATTGATTCTATCTTGAACAGAAACTCAAACACAAATGAGTGATTACATACCTCAAATACTTGGATATACCTCGAATCTGTAGCTTTAGATGATGTAGTCATGACTGTGTACTAAAAGAGTACGTAGTCAAAGCTGCTGAACATATACTGGATTTAAGACGGAAGAAAATGTTGGTATTGGGGTGCATTAGTTCTTCTTTGTTCAGTGCGTTAAATCTCATGCAGTTGCTTGTGAAAACGAAAAAAAAAGGTATGATATTTCATCAAATATTTTCCAAGAAGGCCCTCAGAGATCTTCATACAGTTCAGAACTTGGCTTCCAAAAATAATCTGCAGTTTCTGGTAGTCTTGTTGAAGCAAATACAGCTAAAGTATCATTTTTCTCTTGCTCACCAATGTCCTGTACTTTTAATGTACTGTTCTGTATTTAAGAAGGCCATATTTTTTATAAAGTCTTCCAACCATAGCAGGAATAATTTAAGTTCTGGGATGATTTAAGAAGGAAAGAAGTTATTGTATACAATATTGTAAACACACACTTTGATGTGTATGTTTATACACACATATCAAAACAGATTTTCTGAAACATGGAAAATAGGAAAATAAGTTGGAGCTGATAAGCAGGTATATAATTTATTCTTGCAGTGCTAGGCTATAACAATGGACATAAAGATGAGTGCCTAGGAAAGAAATATATCAAAATTTTTTTAATTTGAACAGTTGCATCTGTATAGATGTTGAACTTGCCTGTTTTAGTGGGAAGTGTTTTAGGATATCATTAAAAATCACTAGATTTTTATTTTCCAAACAGCAGGAAAAAAAAAAAAGTCAAACTGGTCAAACTGTTCTGCAGTATAAATTTGTTGGGTAAGAACTGTTACCATAATACTGAATTATGTGGACTTCATGAAACAAAACCACAAAATGTCTTTGTTGTAGAACAATGATTGGAGTTCACATACATATTGGTCAGAAGTGAAACATCCTACTCCCCATAAAAAGTGAACGTGAGTGGGAAGTAATTTTTTTTTTTTTTTTTAAGAAGCCTAACCTGTAAGTTGCTATTGTAACAGGGGTTGTAGCAATTTATTTCAGTTTTACTTTTGACCACACTTTAAAGAGCATGGGGCTTGAAGAAGGTGGCTCGATATGACAGCAGGCAGTGCATATTTTAAATATACAGGGAAGGAAGAAGGAAAACACAGAAGGCAGGATAAAACAAACAAACAAACAAACAAACAAAAATGCTTAAACTCTGAAGACCAACTCAAGATAGGAACGATGTGGTAATATGAAACAAATGTCAGGAACCCGAGTGTTCAGAAAGAAGGAAAAAATAAAAATAAAATGATGGTAGTGAGGAGAGGGAGGAGAATGAGAGTGAGGGATCTTCTTGCTGGCATTGCAAGTCTCATGGCAGGAAGTATTTGTCTCTTTCTTAGATATTATATACTCTGCTTTGCAAATTTGTCTTTCAAAAGGATCTGAAACATCATGAAACTAGCACTCTTCAAGTACAAGTTGTATTTTTCCTTTACTGAATTCTGTACCCTTCAGATATTTAATCCTGCCAGTTGATTTCTTGTCTTATGACCAGGATCTGTATTCCTGGTTTCTCTCATCTGTTTCTTTTCTTTCTTTTTTTTTTTTTTTTGGGGGGTGTGTGTGTGTGTGTTTTTTTTGTAGTGGTGGATTTTTTGTTTTTGTTGGGGGGGGGAAGGGAGGAGGGAAGTTCAACAAGTTTGCTGTTGGTTTCTCAAACAGTTGTTTTGAATGTTTGATTTGGGATTTGTACATACCTTATAGCCTCCTGTCTGCCCTTGTTGGCAACCTGAAACGATAAAAATTAGCTGGGCAAAGGCAATTACTGATCATCAGAGTGGAATCTGGCTTCTGCAGCCAGAAAGCAGTTGCTGACACATAACTGTAGGCCAGCATTGCTATTCCAGCAGAGTGTAATCAAAGCACTTGTTTGTTCAGAGGAATCTTACTGCATGGTGAAGCTAGTGATTGAATAGACTGTCTAAATAATGCCTTCTGACTTAGGTTTGGTTGGGAGTGGGATTTATTTATTTATTTGTTTGTTTTGTTTTCTCATGACACTGTGGGAAGCCTATGGAAGTTGTGAAAAGACCTACCAGAGTAGAAAAGAAAAGATATAATAGGATCTGCAGAAA